>NW_024609836.1:30338886-30856060 GCF_016920785.2 Ixodes scapularis | reverse complement strand
ACAGCATTTTGTCATTAGCGCCCTCCCCCCCCCCCCCCCCCCCCCCCCGAAACAAAATCCTGGCTACGTACCTGGTTACAACTAAGGCGTTACTTCCATCTAGTTACTTCTCTCGGTAACGCAGCTAATAAGGTATTTCCGATGCGTTATTTTGTTTTACAAAGTTTACATCGACCGGGTGATGAGCTTCTTAGAAACCATTATACCGACGTCGTTCATTTTTCCCATCTCTGGACAAGCTTGCTTGCAGTCAGCACCAAATTCGAAAAGGTAGTAACAATTTTTTCCGTGTTCACACTTCGCTCGCTAATCATCCACTATATGAAGCTTCTTCCTGAACCATGGTTTTATCTAGATTTTCGCCTTTTGATATTATTTGTTCTCCCTTTACTCTTCTATTTCGCAAGGTTACGTTTTGAGCAGTGCTTTAGTGGAGCAAGTCACCGTTAAAGGAAGAGTAATGCAAAAGCACTGATCTCGAATTAACTGCAGATTTCAGGGTTCCCTTGTGTTTTGGGGTGTGCAGATGGCACCTATGCGGACACCAGATTCCCCGCACATAAGGTTAGATTCATGTACGCGAAATGACATGGCTTAAGAAATCTGACAGCATGCAAGCAATTTGTGATTCCGATCCCAAGTTCTTCAATGTCATTCTTGGCCACGTGGGGGAGAATACACGACACACAGACGGTCCTTCGTCTTCGACGACTTGCCACAAATCTGCGAGGGCGACAAGGAGACGCAGTGTACCCCCTCAGGGAGTATACCTCATAACTCCATTTAAAAGCTACCCTACTGAAAACGAATAAAACGATTTCCCACTTGCCGCTGATAATTTGGGGGGGGGGGGGGGGGGGGGGGCAAAGTTTTGTTGGGGAATCGTGATGTGTTGGATGGATGGATGGATGAATCCGGCTGAGCCCTTTGGGTCGGGTGGTAGCTTACGACACCTAGCCATTTTGTTTTACCATTTATTTTATTTTTATCTATTTGGAGTTTCTGACAATACAGAGACTGCCATGGAGCTGGGGCAAAGAAGCGACAATAAAGTCGCCTGACTAGGCCCCTAGTAGCAGGCTACACTCACAACACAGGCAGCAGGCAAGCATACAGCAAAAAAAAAAAAAAAAAGAGATAACAAAAAGAAATACATATATGTAATACCTATGAGGTCATAGGATTACCGAAAGAAAATTATATAACAGCAACATAATCGCAAATACATCGATATATGTGATTGGAACCTACACACACACACAAAGAAAAGAAGAAAAAAATTACAACGGAACGGATGAAGGAAATACATTTTTGCCTGTTTTATACACTCACGTCATAGGCAGCAATTAAGATATACTACCTATGAGGTCATAAAATTATCTAGAGAAAAATTATATGACAACAAAACAACATAATTACGAATACATTGATATGTATGATAAGAACAGAGAAAACAGCAAACCACAACGGATGAAGAAAATACATTTTTGCTTGTTTTCTGAAGGACAGCAGTGAGGAGCTATTGTCAATCATTTCAACTAAGGCAGGGTAAAGGTTCAGGAGGTTAGGAATTTACCAGGTTAATAATTGTGCACCGTAATTGGTTCTGGTTCTAATTTCTTTTTCAAATTTCTGTGTCTAAAATTGTAATGTACGTCAGTGTCTGTATATGTAGACAAAAATAGTTCACGGTCAGCTTTTAGCTTTGAAAAAATAACTTCAGACAGTCGTTGATTATATAAAGCCTCAATATTCAGTATATGATTCAGCTCAAAATATGAGGATGTGTGATCAGATGCAGACAAGTTTTGAATAAACCGTATGCCTTTTTTCTGCATTAAATACAAACGATCTGTATTTGATTTGGATGTAACCCCATAGACGAGTAAACAATAATGTAGCCTAGAATGAACAGTAGAAAAGTAAAACTCACGCTTTAGCCATGTGGGCAGTAATGTTCTAAACCTATTTAACATACCGACTGACTGCGCGATATTACGTTTCACGAGACTTACATGAGACGTCCAACGAAGATTTTCATGGAACTGTACACCTAAGAACTTGTATTCGGAAACCCGGTCTAAAGATCGTGACTGGAATATTAATTCACTGGTAAGATTTACTGGTCTGTTAATTGAAAAAAAAACAGTATGCTTTGTTTTATTAACATTTAGAAGAAGCTGATTGGCATCTAGCCACTTCGACAAATTTTCAAGCCACAGGTTTATAACGGGAAGAAGATATGATAGGTCTTCAGACGAGAAAAAAACATTCGTATCGTCAGCATATAGAGTATGAGGAATGAAAACAATGTCAATAATATAAAGAAGAAACATTATAGGTCCTAATATGGATCCTTGAGGAACACCAAATCTTATATTATCAGTGCCTGATGCTACATTATTGATTACCACAAACTGGGCACGATTTGGTAGGTAACTGCGCAACAGTTTAAGTGAAACACCTCTTATTCCGTAGTAAGGCAGCTTGTTAAAAAGTATATCATATTTAATAGAATCGAAAGCTTTGTTAAAGTCTAGAAATATGCCTATCGTGTAGAGCTTATTTTCTATGTTATGAACGAGTTTTTCCCTAATGTTTAGCAGAGCAGATTCAGTAGATTTACCTCTCTGGAAGCCGTATTGATTTGCAGAGATTAATTGATATTTGTTAAGATGATTAACTATTCTGGAATTTATAGCTTTTTTATTATTTTAGAAAAAAGAGGAAGTATTGATATGGGTCGATAACTACTGATACTATCCACAGAAAGAAATTCTAGCAGTTTTCATTTTTTCAGGAAAGATTCTTGAGGATAACACAAGGTTGGTTAAGTGACAGACTACATCCCATATTAAATCCGAAACGGCCTTAATTGGTGCCGCCTTTATGCCATTAAAACCACAAGAGCAACTATTTTTTTAGACTGCCGACTTAGGCTGACAATTTCTGCAGGGGAAGTAGGGTAAAGAAACATCATGTGCTGGATATTGTACTTAATATACTTCTCAAAATCTTCCAAGGTCGACAGAGGAGATGCTTGAAAAGTTTAAAAAATGCCGGTTAAACTCGTCAGCGAGAGCCTTTCCACTTAAGGTTTGCTCGCCTACTCTCATTTCGGTTCGTATAATATTCTGCATTCCCCGTGAAAGACCTTTAACAGTACGCCAAGTTTTTGGGGGATCAAAAGATATATCCTCAAATTTACCAGCATAGTAACGGATACGAGACTTCTTTAGATCAGAACCCAGCTTATTCCTAACTATGTTAAATTCTGTTAAAATAGATAAATCTCGGCATAATATAAATTTATTGAAAAGTGCATTCCGTGCTTTAATTATCTGTGAAATGTCACGAGTTATCCAAGGTTTTCTTGCTTTCTTGCTCTTTTTTATTGTTACTGCAGGGAAAGCACGTTCATAGATCTCAATAATCGTGTTTAGGAATAAATCGTATAAGATGTTGGATCTGTACTATGCAATAATTCACTCCAGTCTATAGAAGATACAAGTTGGCGAAAATATTCATCGTCATTTTGGAACAGAAGTAGCCGCAAACACAAATAAAAACAAGTCACGTAAAAATAAATTTGCACATGCCATGAACAGTTGTCATCACGACACAAAATGTTGTTATAGCTTCATTTAAAGGACACTTGAATCTTGAGTTGGCCAGCACCTACCTTAGCACTTGATTTTCTTTGTCGATTATCATATTTCAGTGCAGGGTACAAAGTGGACAGTGCTATATTAGTATTGGCCTAGAACTCGTGTTCAGTTGGTGAGAATACGTGTTCCAGCTGAATGCTAATGCAGCACTTTTTCCAGTCTGCCTTGCGATGACCTATGAGAGGGGGTAGGATCCAGCAACACTAAGGCCTTGCGATCTAGGTGTTGAACTAACTGGGTAGTATCTGATTATTGAGCTCTTTAAACTATTGATTTCGGGCTTGTAGGCTCTTTTGTCTCTTGAATGTTATCAGAGAAATACTTGTGATGTAGAAAAAATATTCGACCACAGGTGGAGAAGAGACACGTGGAAAAGTGTTGATTTATGAACAGAAGTTTAGGGCGAAAACAAGCTGGTGCTAGTTAATTAAGACTGTGTCTGCCTGTCCTTCCTTTTTCGCAATCTCGGAGTGTTTTTACTATGTTTAAGGTTGGTTTACTTCGTTCCTTCTAATTTTCGGAAGCCGCATGCAGGGGTGGAACGGCTGCGCCATTTTGCGCCAGACGCATTTGTCTTCGCCATCCTGCGCCATGTTGCAGAAACTGCGCCACGGCCAATACCTTGCGCCTTTATGCACCAAATCGCAAAATGTGCGCCAAAAAGTGTATTTTGTCTTGGTTTCGGTTTCTATCGACTCGATTGGCAACAATGAGCGCGTTTAGCTTCGTCGGCCTTG
The DNA here is from genome assembly GCF_016920785.2 of Ixodes scapularis. Lineage (NCBI taxonomy): Eukaryota > Metazoa > Arthropoda > Arachnida > Ixodida > Ixodidae > Ixodes > Ixodes scapularis. The sequence continues at coordinate 30,851,655 of NW_024609836.1, read as the reverse complement.
CAATCCTTTGTTATGTTTATTCTCTCTGTGTATCCCAAGTCGGAAGCGTGCGAAAAAACTCGGGTGTCGCATTCCAAGCTCTACACTATAGTGTAGAGCTTGGAATGACAATCCAGTTGCAGGTATATTTGCGACTGGATTGTTATTCTTCGACCATAAGCGATTAAGCAAGTCGGCCGAGGTGAGGTTGAGTCGTTAAGCGTCAGATTGTCTGAGGCTCTGCGGCTCGGGATCCGGACGTCGGCCAGTTGATAACAATTGAGCAAAAAATTCCTTTTAGTACTTCATCGTTAGAAGCTGGAACCGCATTCCCCCAAGATAAATTGTGATGTGATAGAACTGAAACGTGGTCCGATCCGAAACCTTGCCGGCCAGCAGTTCTCTCGCAAGTGATAGATCTGCTCGGCGTACCTTAACCTTTGTTTCTGCTTGTCGCTTCGAACACGATAACTCCGTTAATCGTAGTCTGCTGCTTTGATATTGAGTTGCACAATAGGATAAACTCAAAATTTGTTGCCCTGTTCCTCCGCGAAACTGCACGTCCGTTGCTTAGGCACGACACATGATTTTCACATATAATTACTATGTCGAACACGTGTGGGTTCTGCGATAGGCAGTGCTGGTTTGCCTTTTGAGCAGCTGAAAGCCACGCAGAAAATATTAAGGACACTATCTTCAGAAACATACGGCACTTGCTTTTTGGTTCTCATTAAGCTTCACAAAGTTCCAAGTTTCAGCATCTGCTGCACTGTTATCTTATCTACATTGATCCCTAACCATTCATCTTCAACTGTGCTGCTAAGCACAATTGAAATCGCTCCTATGCTTGTGTAAGAGACAACCTGAAGATGCAATGAAAACTGATCTGAGCTGCTCCTAGCCTGCTCCACAACGTAGTTTTATCTGCTCCCCACCTGCTCCAAAGCAGCTGTTTCAGCTGCTCCCGTGGCTGCTCCCAAGTACATTTCATGAGTTCCACCCCTGTGCATGCATCCTTGCCCACGACTGAAGATTGAAATTTCATAGCCGGCCCATGGACGCAATGAGAAGAGAAAGGAAGGAAACGGCGACGTATATGGAGATAGTGAAAGGTGCCATGGAGAGGACTTTTAGGACAAAGGGTACATCAGCATACACCCTACAATCTACGACATCGTAGACGACTATCCAGCCCTAAAGCTCACAGACCTGGTAATATGTTGCTTACTAACGATGTTGCTCATGCTTTTAGGAGCAGTAAGTACCCTGATAAGACCACGACCACCCCCATTATGGTGCATTCGCGCTGCTAGCGAATGGGAGCTCCCGCACGGAGATCTCATTGGCTCGGTAACGCGGTTGGGGAAAATGTTCCCCAACGCGCGGATCTGCTTTGCGGTTGCGCATATCTGCTTTGCGGTTGTGGCTCCAGTCCTGGCATAAACGCGTCTTAGTCCTGTCATGGTGAAGCCTGGCACCATGATGGGTCTCCTTTTTTATCCCACTGTCAACAATTACGATTTTGTTACAACTAATAAATCATGATTTTTTTTTCGCTTTTTCTTTTAAAAAGAGCAGTTTGCAAATATCTTCAAGTAGACTGAAGAGCTGAAAATAATTTTTCTTACAGATCTTTGCAGTGTTTTTCGTATTAGTACTGGCGTCAAGGCAAAGGAACGATTTATGGATGTTGCCTCAGAAAACCTGCCAACTGGTATCATGGTGACTGAGGAAAAACCAAGACCGGCCCTGTTCTGCGAGATCATCGTAAGGCTTCATGATGCAGAAGATCTAGAAAAAAGGTGCACTTTACCCTTTGTTGCATTAGACTTCTCTTTTTCAGCACATTTGTAGTAAATGAAGCCGTTGTTCGTCTTTTGCTATTAATTTCCTTCCAAGGGCTCAGCTTACGGGTTGGCAGAAACTATGGGCTCTCTGCACAAGTATTTAATTACCTGACCCTGCCCTCATGCACATGAGTATGTGCAGAAAGCATGGTCACGAGTTTTATGATCGACAGCTGGCTGGATTTGAGAGCATACCCAATGTGATAACAAGGTTTAAAATGGCACTGCCCTGCCAACCTGTTGGAAGGTTTCGACAGAACAAGAGAGCAAGCACACTGTCCTTGCCCTGTTGCTCAAATCAGTGGAAATCATTCAAGTTCAACATGCCTTCAAAAAAAATTATCTTCATACGACAGTTCTTGCTTGCCTTTTTTATAGCAGAATTATAAGAGAATACTTGCGTTTTAGTTATATTTTTGGCTAGAAAACCGAGCAAATAGTTTTATATTTTGGGAGGTTCCTCCTACTGAGCGAGATATGGTGCAGCTGAGATGCATCTGATCGAAACTGGCCAACCAAAAACACTACGCATTCTGCATTAGTTGGCTTGGGGTACTTCATACTTGTTTTTATTTCTTTGCTTATTTTGAACTAAGTATTAACAGCATTTGTCGAAGCACGGGCAAAACTATATGTGATCACAAGCATAATGAAATGTGCTTGGAACAAATTACTCTCAGAAAACCGAGGACAATACCATAGCCTTATTAACTGCCACTTCCTCCATGGCAAAAGCAAGCACCACGAGTCTTTCTTTTTTTTTTATTCCACTGACATCTTTGCAACTACGATTCTGTTTCTCAAAATAAATTGGGAATTGTTTTTTTGCCTCCTGCTTTTCTACAGGGTAGTTTACGATTTATAGGTTGTCTAAATATCAACTATAGTTATTTGAAATTTTTGCTGAGTTTCATCGCATCACAAGCATTGATGCCAAGCAACGCTTTTCTTTTTTTTAATTGCCTCAGAAAACCTGACGACCGTCCTTGAACTGACAGAGGGCAAATCAGACATTTTCTACCAGACTGTTGAAAGGATGGATGATGTTAAAGAATCGAAGAAATAAGGTATACCTGCTTTAGAATTCAGCCTTCACTGACTGTAAGCGGAAGTCCCAATCCAGCTAGCTTTCTATTGCAACCAAATTGGTGCCTACTGTGATCATGTGATAGGTGGGTGCAAACTATGTAAATTAAATTTGAGATATCTAACAGTGAGTTGTACGGCATCTGAAGTTCCAATTGTTTGTGTACATTAATTTTAAATTGTGAGTGACCGTTTGGCGATGAGTGACATTAAAGAATTGGTGACTGGCTGCAGTTAAAAAGAAATATATAAATTTCCATTACTGATGTGATGCTTAAATACAGCCTTCATATTTTATGTTGCATTGCCGTGACACTTGGCGCTAAACACAATTGAATGGATTAGTTTAAAAAAAAGATCTACTAGCATGGGTGATTAGTCGGTTCATTAAGTGTGTGCATTTGTGAAAACGAAATCAGGCCCTTATTTCTCACCTTGTAGGATTTGGCTGCATGGTATTACTGTTTCACCCTATGTCCGGATGCAGCGAATGCTAAGAGCAATCTCAGCCAATCGTGGTCTTGGAACATAGCACATAACACGTGTCGCTGCGTCCGCTCTCTAAGGACACATGACACTCGAACGGCTTTGGGTTTGCTTTGATGGCTCGTAGCATCCGCTGCACCCTGACTAAGGTGAAACGGAGTAAAGTGTAGGTGGTTGGACGAAAAAAATCCTGAAGTGTCTGTGCTATGTGGTATGGAAATATTTTAAAGGGATACTTTAATAAATGTGAAATATACCCGTCGTGTTCAGAAAAATAGGCTGAATATGATCAACAATATCTGTAAATGACAATCTCACGTTGGTATTTTGAGCCTGAAGGCTGAATTTTTCGTTATAAACGAAATACCTTTCTGGCTTTAATGCAAGGCATTAGATGCATCCGTGTTAAGAGCCTTTGCACATACAGCAACTCCATCTAGGAGTTTTAGTTATCGCAGTGCATGCTCTCGAAACCTAATGTTGCCCGGAGATGGTCCATTTTTTGCCTTGTTTGTGCTACTCCTTGGCTTACCAGTCGAACCACGAGGTGAAGTTTGGGTACCCGATGATGACCTAGCCTGAAGAAGATGTTCCAGCTGCTCCAATGACCAATTTAGCTTTGATTTGCCAAGAACAATATTTGGGTAACTGGTTTGGGATGCTAGGTTTAGGGAGTATGTATCTGTACCTGTTTCAGCTAGTCTATCATCACTTACCTGCGTCTGCTGTAAGGGTAGGCCCCCTTTTTTCTTTTTTTGTTAGAAAGACTTCGATTTTATGATTTGTCTTAATTCCCAACCTTTGTTTCAGACGTGCCCCGCAGTCTATTCCATCGCAGTGTGTCCCAGCTAGGACATCAACAGAGCGCTGCAGTGTGCTTTTTGTAAATCAGGCCCATGAGACAGAGGGCCCTCTGGAAGCTGTGGTACTTTGTTTCTGCCTGGCATGGGTTTTCGACCTTCAGTACTTCGTTAAATATCGTCGCACATTTGTTTGTTTTGAGAGACTTGTAGGTCTCAAACATTCAAAGCTGGGCTGCATGGGCACAAGGCTGCTTACCACCCATACATGCTGTTAAAAGAAAGTTTTTCTGTGCTTTTGTAATGCATTGAAGGAATGCATTCGCATTTAAGTGAACAGTATTTTTACTTTCTTGAGCACATACAGTAGGCTCGCGATAATTCAAACTCGGATATTTCGTACTTCCGGTTAATTCAAACAGATCTGAAAATTTTGGTTGTCCCGCTATGTTTTAATGTATTTATAAGCCGCTTAATTCGAACGGCGTTTTCGCTTAATTCATACCTTTTCGTTCTCGCGGCCCCGTTGAGTGCGCTTCTTTCCGAGCACCGGTGCACCGCAGAGAAGCAATACCAGCGAAGCTTGTTTTCGCGAGTGTTGCTTTTCCGCAGTGCATCGGTGCTCGAAAAGAAGCGCACTCAACGGGGCTCACGCAGGCACACATTAGCAGAAAACTGCATTCACATTATGTGCTTCAAGACTAGCAATGACGACCAAGACGACATCGAGGATGTGGAACAGCTCACTGGCATCATGCTTTCTGGCCTTGAAGCACATAATGTGAACGCCGAGCTGGCAGAATATGCTAGTCTTGACGATGTGTGTGTTTGTCGCGATGACTCATTAGAGGACATAAGGAAGTAATGCCAGCACAGTGCAGCAGTGAGAGTGAAGAGGATGATGAGGAAAGGGAGGACCCACTACCAACTGTCACAGCCGCAGAGGCCTTTGAGCACATCGCTCAGCTCCGGAAGTTTCTGTCTGCAAAGGAAGAGTCCCGTAAAGAGCTACTTGCGTTGGCTGGTATTGAAAATTTTGTTTTGAGATCTCATGTACTGACTAAACAGTCCACAATCAACAAATTTTTCGCCAGATGAATAAACTTAACGTCACAGTTCTTTCACCAATGTGTTATGCCTGTACTTGCTTATAATTAGGCCTATGTAGAGGAAACTGGCGAAAATCTGCTTTGTATGTAACAAATCATAATGTTGTCTAGTATCATATTTAGATGAATTTCTGATAATTCAAACTTCTGGTAATTCAAACTAAAATGTGTGACTTCCAGGAGTTTGAATTAATGATAGTCTACTGTATATTCCTGAAGGTCAAAAACCCATGCCAGGTTTGTTGTTCTGTTTTTTTTTTTTTTATATAAATATAGTCACCAAGTCACCAGGCTGTATCTAAAATGGACCGTAAAAATCGTCGCCTTCACGTAGCAATTTAAACTTTTCGTCAAAGGTGTATTTCACAGCTCGGTTTTTTATTGTAAAATTACAAAGGGTAGCTCTCTTTCTGTAAAAAATAGGGCCAAGAAACTTGCCAGGGACTACGGCAGGCGGTTCCTATTGATAGATGGCACTACCTCCTTATCGCGAAGGCTCGTGACCACCGTGGTTTATTAAAATGAACATGATCTTTTTGAAATGTACCTTTGGTTAAAAATCAATGCAAACAATAAAAGCAAAAAGTTAAAGTTAAAAGAAATGCGTCTGCATAACGACGGCGCTTTTGCTGCCAACGGATTTCGTCTGCGTGTCGTCTGCTTTCTTTCGCTAATCGGCTGCACCTTCGGACGCTTACTTTTTTCCAAATAAAGGTGTGCGACTTTTCAGATGTACTGCAATATTTCCTCCTTTTAGTTGTGAATGAAAGTGAAAGGTATACGGTGTTGAATACCTCCCTGTTCTGAAAAGACACTTTGTGAACTTTTTTTAGAAGAAATCTCTTTTCAAACAAGTTGCACAATCTGCCTTTTCAGACTAGGAAGCTGTTCAATGCCGCAAACCTTTCACTCCTATTCACATCTGAAGGGTCTCATTACTAGCGAATTCGTCTCTAAAAGTGTCGAAATTCGTCCACAAAAGGACGAAAGTTACTCTCTCACTACTATAAAATTCATCTCTGAAAGGGTAAAAATTTATCCTCAAAGGGACGAAATTCACTCCCTCGTTACTGTAAAATTCATCCCTAAAAGGGTCAAAATTGATCCTCAAAGGGACGAAAGCTACTCCCCCGTCACTATAAATATCGTCCCTTTAAGTGGCAAAATTAATCCCCAAAGGGATGAATTTCAGTCCCCAATCAAAAGAAAGTTAATCCCCAATCACCACTGTTGATCCTCAAAGGGATCAAAGTTACTCCCTCAATTTTGGACACGACGGCGCTCAAGGGACAATAACTAATCCCCTGAAGAGTTGAAGTTAGTCCCTGATGCCCTGCTGTAGGGATCAAAACACTCCTTAACGAATCAAAACTTTAACCTCAAGGGATAAATGGAAAGGGACTAAAAGGAAATGGAGGAACTAAACCGAGGTTTTGCCGTTTTGGGGGATCACTCTCAGTGACATCGATTTAGTCCCTAAAAAGGACGAAGTACTACTCCTTTTTTTTTAAGAGTAAACCGAACTGAAGTTTTGGGGTGCATTATATGGGACAAAAGGGTCTAGGGGACATTTTTTTTTTTTTTAGATTGCATAATCACGCCAGCCTTTGGCTGTGCTGAGGAGCCTGACGTCACGATTGCGACGGAGTTCCCTTCACGTCTCGCACGCCTCGATGGCCTATTTCGAAGCGCTCGCTAGAACCGGACGCTTGAAACAAAGAATATAGCCATCCGCTCAAAATACGAACGTGCGATTGTCATGTACGAATATCATAGGTCATATTTCACCCATTTCGGAATCCGTATATTTTAATTTTCGTTTCTGTGCCACTTTAACTGACGCACTGCGTAAAGGAGAGCCGACTAACGTACTTCGGGACGCGGCGAGGGAAGAGGCATTTCGGCTGGGGCCTGAAAGAAGTGTTGATTTCTCGACCACTGCAGCGTGCGCCGGATTACAACGAAGAGTTTGTAGTGCAGTCCGACGCTAGCGATAGAGGGATGGCTGTCATACCAAGCCAGGTCGGTGATGATCACGAGGAACACGCCATTCTATACGCTAGTCGAAAGTTGACAGTGAGAGAAACCTACAGCGCCTCCGAGAAGGAGTACTCGTGTTTAGTTTGGCCTGCACAAAAGCTGTAGTGCTACTTGTATGGGGCGAAGTTCACTTTAGATACTTTGGAGAACGATCACTGCCCTCTTACGTGGCTTCGTTAAATGACACCCAAAAATGGCCGCTTGCTCCGATAGAGTCTAACTCTCCAGCAGTCTGTAAGGTACAAAAAAGAAAAATTAAACGGTAATGCCTATGGTTTGAGCAGATTTTTTAAAAGTTTTTATATGTTTCCGTTTACCCTCAGAATTTTTGTTATCCTCGAGGAGGAGCTGTCGAGAAATGAGATCGACCTTGGATCCCTGTGCTGACGACGACCAAGCGAACGTCGAGACGGCGGGCGTGCGAACCGAACCCTTTTCGCACTTTCAACCTGTCTGACCTGCAATCGAAGAAGCGCTTCTCTCGGGCCTCGGCTGAAGTGCATGGGAACAGACGCTACCGTCAGTGTGTTTTGTCTACGACGAATGCCTTCCACGGAGGTATCTGCATTCCACGAGAACGCCAGGCAATATCCGATCCCGAAGTTTGAACGGATGTGCAGTCTGTTATGTCTGCGTCTTCTGCGAGTAATAGAATCGCCCACTAGACGCCTCCAATTCCAAGAAGAACAACGACCGAGGATCAATGCCGAGAGAAGGTTTGCGGACGTCAAGGCCAGCTTCGGAATGCGGGATGAACCGACCAAGGGCACGGCAGCTCTAGAATCCTGTATTTTATTATATAAGGAGCTTTCCGCTGCTCATTATGTGTGTTCTATTTGTCATGATGCTACTACTTATACCCATGTAAATAAACTAGCTTCTCTGTACCGTTACTTCGTTTCCCGCCTCCACTTTGGACAACGAGACATCGGCGATGTGGGAATGGACGTCAGCATGAGCCCTGGGCAGGCACGTAGCCAGGAATTTGTTTAGGGGGGGGGGGGGGGGGGGGGGGGGCACCCATGACAAAATGCTGTGTGAGGGGGAGGCGGGAGAGGAGGCCCCAGCAAAATAAAAAATTTCAAAGGGGGGGAGGGCATGCCCCCCCCCCCCCCCCCCTGGCTACGTGCCTGGCCCTGGGGACTTTGGACGAGTGACACCAAACCCCACCTCGAACACAGTGCACTTATGATGAAAATGGCATACTTGAAAGATCTAATCCGAGATATGTCGACGCAGGCGCTGCAGAACAATCATACAAAAACGAGATGGAAGGAGCTCCGTGAAGATTTAAAACGATGTGGCACAAGCTGTCATTTGCCGAACCGAACACTAAACGCATCACAAAAAATTATTTTGCTTCTTTGAAGAAATCGCGTGTTGCCGATATACGGGTAGGAGATTTCGAACACTGATAGGTTTAGTACACTTCGAATACGTTGTCGCGGACGATATGCAATTTACCACCGAAGTCCACGGCAGCCCCACAGGCCGCAGCACAAATAAAAAGGTCAGCGAGGAGACATTGCGGGGTTGCGAACCGTTACTACGTCATCCGTGAGTCTTTTACCACTTGATCACGCTCCTGCCGTTATCCGCGCGCAGAGTGGAGTCAAGTGATAAAAAGGAGACGGTGATTGTTACGGCAAGCGATCACCTTCTACCACGCTTTCCGCTTAGGGAAAGAGAGAGAGAGAGGGGGGTAGGAAAGCAAGAGCTCCTTCAAAATAAGAACTAAGATGCGCTGACAAAAGGATAATCTTCAAGGGGCATCCCAACAATGAACACAGCGAGAGGATTTGTCACTTGTAACCTATTGTAACCTTTTGTGAGTTCGTCCCAAAGTGTATAGTGGGTGGATGGATGGATGGATAACAATGGCTGTACACTTTATACCGGGCAATATCTTGCGCCACCTAGCCAAAAAAAAAAAACTAAATTTTTTAAAGTTAATGCGTTTCGCCACCACCAGGCCATGAAAATGATCACCAGACATACCTTTGTGGGATCGGGCAAAAAAAAAAAAAAAAACTAAAACCATCCACCCTCCGCCTTTTCTCCCCGGCGAGTCGCCAATTTTCCTCTGGTCAAACCTTGTCGGCGTCACCTAAACCAGACCCACTGGGGGACGTTTTAGCGAACAGCGACATTTGAGCGAATCGACGTTTTAGCGAATAACGGGGGCGCGCGTTAACCCATCCGCCGCGCTGCGCTTTCGCCGCTTCGCGGCGACAGTCTGCGGCGGCTCATTAGAAAAATGTGAACCCATTTGGCCCAACCGAAAACGCCGCTTCGCGGCGTCCGAGTATTCGCTAAAGTGTCATTCGGTGAAACGTGGGCGTTCGCTAAAACGTCATTCGATCAAGTGAGTGCCTCCCCTTGGGGGCAGGGTTGAAACTTTGGGTCGGAGCCGTGGACGGAACGCTTTAGGGCTCCGTCTGTCCCTCAGCTGTGCTAGTTAGTTGTACTTCGTTCAATTTTCCCTAGATAATTTCCACCAGCACCTCCAACCTCCTCTTCGATGCCTCTACTCTTCTGTAATCCACTCTTCCATCGTCTCCAGTGAAACCGAAGGCCACCGTATGTCGCCCCATTGGGGAGGGCAGGACTAAACTCCTTACAATTTAGAATCACACGCTCAATTGTTTCCGTCTCCTCAATACGATGCATCTGATGCTATGTGAGTGGCTTATCAAGCAGTGGCCTTCAGGCAAGTGCTTTATCACCCGCTCGGAGCCTGCAGTCACGTGACCCTAACCGGAGACACGATTGGCCTAAAATACGCATAGCGTCTAGTCTGCTGTCAATAGACCTTTTCATATAAGTAGTTACCTGACCGGCGGACAGAGGGCGCTGACATACGCGGGGCCATAATGTTGGCTTCAATTTGGTTGATTTCGGTTTCAGAGGGCTCGCGGCTGTGCTGGTGTGTTATGTCACTACGCCTTGTTTTGTGACACAAATGTACCCTTTGTGGTACACAACCAATGGTACAGTAATGGGCCACCTTGAAAACTACCGCGTGGTTATGGGCCTAAATTATGGACGTTTTCACGAACACCTTCATCTGATAATGTTCGTCGTTCGGCCAAGGTCGACAGCAAAACGACTGAAGTGATGCCGGAGGAAGATTACCGGTTCCTACAGCCGTATTGAACGTACCGGCTCACGATAGTTTTTATAAAAATAAACGAATAAAGAGGCTAATGAATTGAGGCATGGTGAAAAAGGAGGTCGACAATCTGACTAACTCTGCTGACTCGCAGAGAACAGATGAACTCACAAGTTTAGTGCTCACTGTTCGATTTTCGAGGACACCAACGTTTTGTGAAAATTTCCGACTGTGAAACACCAATGTAATGAGGCATAAAATGAAAACAAAAGCGATATTTGTTTCATCTGTTTCTTAAAGAAAATTATTACTCGAGAGATGTTTCGATGGTCCATCCTAGGCCGAGTAGGAAATGTTTTCAACTATTGGCCCTGCTAAAGCATTTATTAGCAGCATTCCACGAAATCGACCTTAGGAATCTCCGTTATACGGACATTTCCTTACAGCGTATTTAAAATTTGAGACAAGGGACAATCCCATCAAGTGAAGTCTGGCATCTGTCCTCCGTATAATTTGCGAAATAAAATTAAATGGCGCAAGTCCAATGCCAGGTCCACTTCATAATTTGAGTAGACAGGTTTTTATTTGTTTGAACCGATGCGGGCGTCGGCGGCGCCGACCCTCGACGTCGCTTTCGGGGGCGTCGAGAGTAAATCCGGCATCGACAACGCTGCACTCAAGTAATGTCAATGTCCCTGCAGACGGTTTCTTTTCGGTGTCACATATGGCGTGCCTCAGGCGCTTTTGTCAGGTACTCACAAGCTGTCTTTGACACGTTTTTCACGTGGGGAGCCCAGCCCTTTGTGTATAAATAAATCATTTGAATTGGATATCTTTATACAATCTAAGGACTGCGGACATGGGACCTACAATGTATAATTTCTTTAAATTAATAAATAAACGGATCAAGGGAATGTTTATACCGGAAAAATTATTCCCCCTGACAATAAAAAGCAACTGCTTTGGATTTGTTATGAAGGCAGAGCACAATTCTTTCGGGAAACACACATAGTAGCTCCTCGCGTTTACTATATTTGTCTTTTGCTTTAAGATCATAAATGCGTTATCATAAATATACCTGGCGCTTCTTGTTGAGCACCATCGCTTATGCAAATTTGCACTCTTATAAATAATTGGCCTCTCAACCCTCGTGTGTCTAAAGCAGTGTTCACCCTTCTCATACATCATACAAAGGACAGTCTGCAAACGCGAGTCATCGGAATATCCGTGGTTCAAATGCCGCGTGCCAAGTTTCCTCCTTGTGCTTCGAATGCCATGCGGCATTGGACCTCGCGGTGACTTGCGTTCGAATCTGTATGCAGACTGACTTTTGCATGATGTGTAAACAGTGTGACCCCGGTTTTAGAGTCATCTACATACTAAATGTATGCCAGTGCTAACGCTGATTCCTTTCCTCACACGTATCCGGTACGCCGACGGTGCAAATAGTCAAAACGTGTTATCGAATCAAGTGCGGAAGTTGTACACATAATGACGGCATGCAGTCAGGCAGAAAAAAGAAGTATCAGACGACACTTCACAGAGCAAGACAAAAAATCGCGGTGAAACGTGACGAAAAGTTTCGCTCAACCAAGAGGAACCGTGTTCCGTTTACTTAGTAGTTTCTACAGATTAGTGTTGCAAATACTTCATAGTTCACATCCCAGTGTTTTAGATAATTTATCGTAAGCAATAAATGTAAAAAAAAATGAAAGCCGTTTACAACTCCCTGTAACGCCGAATTAGAGCGCAGCTCTTGAGGAGGAGGAGGGAAGGGTAGTGAGGTTCACGTGTTATCGGGGGGGGGGGGGAGGGATGGTCACGTGACCTTGGAGGGGTCACGTAACCCCCTCGCCGAGGTCACGTGGGGGTCACGTGACCTGGGGGTGTCACGTGACCACGGAAGTCACGTGACCTCGGGGGGTCACCTGACCTGAAGAGAAATTTTTCCGCTAGATTTAGCGGGGAAAATATTCCACTAGATTTAGTGGGGAAATTTCTCCGCTAGATTTAGCGGGGAAAATATTCCGCTAGATTTAGCGGGGAAACTTTTCCGCTAGATTTAGCGGGGAAATTTTTCCGCTAGATTTAGCTGGAAAATTTACCTCTAATGCACCGCGCAGTTACGCCGACGGCGACGGCGACGGCGACGCCGACGCCGCTCAAGCCGGAAACGGGCGCCTAAGAGCTGCGCTCCAAAAACTCTTTGAAGTTTTAATTAGGCTTAAGGGGAAGAGAGTAAATGGACCGACATGTAAGGGGAACAGCAATCCATGTAGCACGAACGTGTTCCTGATAAGAAAAGCAAATATAAAGCGGAGAGAGCCGAGCCATACAACAGGAAATATCCGGAATATTTCTGTCAAAATAAGGCAATGGTTCAGTCAGATTAAAATACAGACAAGCTAATCTGTTAAAAACAAAAAGGCTTATGTTATTTGTTAAGAAGACAAGTTTTTGGTAAATAAAGATACTTGTACTATCGGTGAAAAAAAACAGTTTTTATTTACACTAAAACGTTGTTTTTCCTTAAATAAAAACTCCACAGAACGTCTCTCGTTTTCTGTAAGGAAACAGAGCTGTTATTACCACATTCCAAACATTTCTGGTGAATAAACAGTGTAAACAAAGTCAGATTACTGAAAAAAATACAGAACTTTCCTCATTCCTGCAAAGCGGGTGATCATTAAATCAGCGAACGAAGTCATAGCTAAAATGAAATATTTTATGAAGGAATGGTTGTTCGCAATACATAGTACTTGCAAATAAAATTGGGCAGCCCTGACTCAGCTCTGTAACGTCACGGCGCGGTGGTGGCGCGTCGGGCGCATTTCCGGTCTGGGGCTGTTGGCGGGAGTCACCATGCGAAACGTGCATTTCTGTGTTGTTTTGGAGGAAACCGCATCAAAACCTGCCTTGTCAAAACGCCGCTACTGGGACTGTACCAAAAGAGCCGAGAACGGGTTGAAGGCCAGTTTGCATGTGTTTTCTGCCTGCTCGGTTCGTCCGAGAACGTGAATAGGGACCATCGGACCACGATTGATAGTGCGAGAAGCACTTTTGGTTAAATTCACGCATACTTTGGTCATCAGATTTTTTTATTTTGTTCTAACATGAACGCGGGAAAACCGTCAAGTTGTATGGACCACCTGCGGACTGTATACGTTCAATACGTCTTCAAGCTTAAACGGCCACCTGATCGTTCAAACTGTCGTCTGCTCTTTCAATCGTTTCTTCTTGCCGTCTGCTCGTCCAAACGACAGTGGCCCATACACCAAACGTTGACCCGGGTGGGCTAGCGGCGCGCACACCAGCTCGGAGCACGTGCACGGAGCGAAAGCTCGCGCGCTGCAGAACCCAGGGATCCATGGGTTCGATCCCCACTTCTGCCCGTTTCGATCTGGATGAGCATCGTACCGGCGTGGGGTCGTGTATCACTACTTCGTGGTGCACGTTAAAGACTCCAAGCTAGCGGTTGTACTGTACTGGCAAAATTGCTAATCTACAGCGAGTGACTCGTCGCAAATTCGAATATGGCTGACCATGCTACACGCTGTATAAATATCCACACAACCCCAACTATTATATTTATCCACAGGCATTGCTTCTGCGGCGTATAGAGGAAACGTTCTCGAGTACGCAGTATGCAGGCATTTTTCTGTACCGAAAAGAATAGTGTTGCACAAGCAATTAAATTAACGGGACGCTACTGCGCGGTGACAGGTGCATGTATGTGATCACCTCAAAATGCACTGACTTCTAGTACGGTTCGTGGCCAACGAAGTCATCATCTTCTTTTTAGGCATATACGATGGAATCGCGGCCCACTAACCTATCAGGGTGTGTCACCATCACAAATCGGTAGTAGTGGATCTTATTGGTCATCAATGGCAACCACACTGAAGAGAAAAACAGGTGCATGGAAAGGAAGACATGTCGATTTTCACAACGGCAAGAGTCTGTAACATATTTCTAGTCTCAAAGCTTATGTACGTGCTGCAGGTGATTCACTGCGCACGAACAAGCGTACAAAAGTTTCATAGGATTTTTGCAACTTTCACATGGTGCTCGGCATAGGAACCCCTGAAAAGGGATAACTTTTTTTGCTCCCATGCTTGAACATGGCGGGTTGGGATTAAGTCACCTATTTGTCCGCCAGTTAGTATCACAATTCTTTTTGTTTAATAATGCCTACTTTTATAAAAACTGTAGTGTAAATGCGACTTGCCGACAGCCTAAACTATCTGGTTGTTTCAACAGGTCCAACTTTTCACGGTAGACCTTGTTTTTTTTTTGAAGGAGGTGGTTGATGCGTTTGACTTTCTTAAAACAAGCTTCTCATTAGAATATTTGTTTAGTGTACAGAGAAAACCTTTGTCAGCAAGTGTCACAGAAAGCATTTCCCTTATATCGATTTATCGCACTCGTCTCACTCTTGTCCCTATTGTTTTCAAAGGAGTTAAGAAAACTAGAATACTTCCGCTCCAAATCTACCTGTCAAGACTTACCTCCAAGAAAAAAGATGTTATTACCTTTGGACTGTACATTGTTGACTAAGTAACAAGTCAGAGATAGTCGAACATTGTTTTATATATTGAAGTGACACATTTTTATTCTGGGATGTACTGCAACGTGCTCTACATAAAGACCTAATTCTTACAGATTACAGCCTGCGCTTCTTACCGTTTTCAGAAAGCGAAATCATACCGTATGATATGGTAGCGCTAATAAAACTTCACACAGCCTATGTCGATGTAGAATAATTGACCGGCACGCAGAAAAGCCTCGTACGACAAAATCTTTATTTCTGGAACAAGTGGCAAAAGTTAGGAGTGTCTAGGCTTCTGAATTCAGCCAACAAGATTGGTTTTTCAAAAAACAGTCATTCTGTTCATTTTCAAGTCATGTATCGTATTAACGACAACTTCAACTATTTGTCAACTGCAATTCGCAAATAAGATCATCTATGTGCTTCTCTTTGTATGTGTACGATGGAACGAACGTCTTAATGAATGTACCTTCCTGCCTATACCTACCATGTAATATATATATATATATGTGTGTGTGTGTGTGTGCGTGTGCGTGTGTGTGTGTGTGTGTGTGTGTGTGTGTGTGTGTGTGTGTGTGTGTGCGTGTGCGTGTGTGTGTGTGAAGTGGCGTAGCTCAGTAGTAACGGCTCCACTTCGTAGGCAGCGGACCCAGGTTCAACATTTCTGAAACCCAAGACGGAGGCTACACACAGAGACATACACAAAACCTCTCAGGTTCGGTTCCTGCAAGCGGCGGGCGATCTTTTTCAAAGATTTGTCAGCACTTACGACGGACACCCCACGTCCCAAAACTACGTCAACTGCAACATCGACCACAACTATACACTCTAAAAAATGCGAGGAGAAATAGAGGAAAAAAACTATTTTCCTCCCTGTCGGCAACGGGAGGGGAGGAAGTTTCTCCCGTTCCTCCATTTAATGATCATGATGATGATGATGATGATGCTGCGGCTGCTCCCTTTATAACTGGCGGGCTCGATTAATCGTGCCCAAGCCCGGGGGTGAATTCAGCGCCCCTGTGTTGTGTTTGATGCCACTACCAATCCTGCAGTCGTCTTTTCGTCTGCTCGATGGTCTTCCAAAAGGCCTCAGTATTATTGGCTCCGATTTGGATGCAGTGCCGTCTGGTGGCGCGTGAAAAAGGGACGAAACCTCCTTGTACGCGGCGGCCCATATATGAACTGCCGCAATGTTTCAAACACCAACCTTTCGTGATATTTTTCAAATTTCAAAAGGGAGCGGAGAAGGCTTGCATAAGCTGATGGAAAGCCCAGACCCCCAACTTCGTCGAAGTAAAAAGGGAGGTTCAGATGACGAACAATTTAGCGTTCGCAGTTTACAATGGAACGATAGAGGACTACTCATACAAAAACGTGAGAATGATTTCTCCTTTTGTGGTTTATTCGTAGCCCATCGTAATTCTCCGGAAGTGCGTGTTATTTTACTGCGGCAACTTTGATTTTAGACCGTACACAGTTTTATATTAAAAAGAGGGGGTATAACGGTTGTCCGTCCCCCTTTTTATCTATCTTCCTCATGTTGAATTACATGACTGTCGCCTCTTCCCTGTGTGTTATGGGGCTCGGAGGACGTTAGATGGGAAAATAATCGTCACGCTAATTGAATAATTAACTAAAATATAATAATTCCTTTAGCCTTTGATAGAAATCAGCCTTCATATACTGCATTTTTAATACGGCTGACCAAATTAATATTAAAAGTTAATTAATGAATTTTAGTTAAGTAATTAGCGTCGCTTTTATGCAGTCGCTGGATTAAGAGATATAAACTACTCACTTTAAAAAGTGCCAAAGAAATATTAAGTAGGAGTAAATTTTTGTCAGCCTCTACGTGTTTATGCGACAAATGTCGCATTCACCGGCCAAGTCGAATTAAAAGTAAGGCTGCCATATAGAGCGATCCCGTGAACGTTGCATGCGTGCAGTGTGCGGGATTGGTTTGGCTGTTTTGTTGCTGTTGTGTTTTGTTTTGTTTGTATGGAACAACTCATATTTGCAAACAAACCGGAGCGCCACTAGCGGACACCACCGGCGCCGCGCATGCGCGATAGTGTGTGGGAAAAGAAGCTCGCCGTCGCCCATAAACAAACCATTGGAAGCTTCAGTGTGAGTCCCTATGTTCTCTTTCGCGCAGGAATTGTTGATTCCAAGTCTTCCTGGCAAGGTATGAATACTTTAGCGGCCTCAGCGAAATTAACGAGGCTCGTTACCGCAAAACGTCGCATGAATAATGTGTCATGCTGCGATCGTTCCGCGTGGATGCCGCAGAATAGGCGCTAATTCGCATGATGAGAATGCGCTCGCTATTTTCAGTCGCGACGTCACTCGGGCTGCAAAAGCGTGGACCGTAGCTGAGATGGTCGACGTCGATACTAAAAATCGCAAGCAGAATCGGACCAAGTGAATCTGGCCTCGTGAGTAGGCGATGGCCATTGGTAACAAGGATTAATATCTCCTCGTATCTACTGTTTACATCGAGCCTACTTACCCCAACCCACCTTCAAACTTAAAAGTCCTTTGATGCCTGCACTGACAATATTATTGCAATTACCGGGTCAACGTTTGGTCTACGAGCCACTGTCGATGGAACGAGCAGACGACAACAAGCAGAAACGTTTGAAAGAGCAGACGGCAGTTCGAACGATCAGGCAGCCGTTTGAACTTGAAGACGCACTGAACGTAGTCCGCAGGTGGTCCGTACAACTTGTCTGTTTCCCCGCGTTCAAAACAAATAAATCTGACGACCATACTCATTTGTGAATTCAACCGAAAAAACTTCCCGCACAAGCAGTCCGGCGGCTTCTGGTTTTTATTTTTCACGGCACCTATCAACGTTCTCGGACGAACCGAGCAGGCAGAAAACACGCGGAAATTGACCCTCAAACCTTTCCCGACTCTTTGACGAGAAGTCAGGTTTTTGTCCGATTTCTTCCGCAACAACACAGGTATGCACGTCCTGCATGGTGACTTTCACCAACAGCCCCAGACCGGAAGTGCGCCCGACGCGCCACCAGCGCGCCGTGACGTAACAGAGCTGAGTTCGTGTACATGTGAATTCATTGTACCGTGTAATTTGTTTTTCTGTCTTTTTTTTTCGCAATTTTTCAAAACAGCTAGAATTTTGTGTTTTACAAAAAACTGTAATTTCTAAGAACAAAACCTGTGTTTTTTTCACAAAATTTCCGAACAGAAACCCGGGTTTTTTACAAAAAAAAGAAAAAAAGAAACTTTGTTATTTCTAATAACAGAAACTGTTCTACAAGGCTGGGCAACAGAAATTCAGTAGTTTTACAGACGGACAAGAACCGAAAAGATTATTATTTTTTTACTACAATTACAGCAACAGGGAAACAGACGAAAGCATAATCTGTGGCAAGAGCTGCCAAGCCTTTTCTATTTCTTGTATACGATTTTTTTTTTTTTGTTGCACTGCAACTTCTGGAGTACCAAAAAAAAAAAAAAAAAAAAAAACCCTCGAGCCTAAAATTAATTAAAAACGGAAGGTACGAAGATCCTATGTTTTACGCCGTATAACTTGCGTATAAACCGTATTCTAAATTGGAATGCTGAATTGATCGCAACTTTTTTCTGCTCACCATGTCCACAATATATACACAAATATATATATATATATATATATATATATATATATATATATATATATATATATATATATATATACACACACACACACACACGTTCGCAAGTACGGTCTTTGGGCGCCGCCATCTTGCTGCTGGGGCACCAGGATAATCCGAATACGACGCCTAGCTTGGTGCCCCAGCAGCAAGATGGCGGCCCCCAAAGACAGTACTTGCGAACGTGCATACGGGGTGTCCCAGCCTCCAGGTAACTTGCACCAAACTTAACACACACACACACACACACACAAAGGTGCGCTTTGCGCAATTTTTTAAAATCTGCCTAGTTATTTAGTTAATTAAGACTAAATAGCTAATTGTTTTAATTATTCGTTTAACAGCCAAGGTATGAATTGAAAGGTTGTAGGGCGCATTGAAAGAGAGCGCTCCTCCTGGCCCAATTTTTTGCCAGCTCTCTTTCCCTTTCCCTAAATTTTATATAAGAAATTTAATAATCACCCTCTCCCCATTACACTCTTAGATTCGCGTTTTCTAACTTCACTTTGGGGAATCTTTGCATCTTTGTGGCATTCTGATCACATGGTTTAAGAAATGGTACAGTTCTGTCACATGTACACGGCCCTTGCGAAAATATATTTTTCTTCTGTTATAGCGGATTGCGAAATCTACGGCGCAGCTTATTTCTTGCCAATATATATATTTTTTTTTCATTCGTAAGTTCAGTTTATATTGCTGTCATCAATAAACAACCTGCGCACCACGATGACAACACATGGCGGGGTTGCTCGAAGTAAACGATCCACTTTAATATATCTCAGAATAAAAAAATGAATAAAAATAAAAAAAAATCTCCGAGTCAAGTGAAACAACCGCATCTCCACGTGGTGAATGATGTTGATTCGGGCGAAGCTCTGGCTTGTCTGCGTAGACGCTGAGCCGCAGCATGCCGAGCCTTTCGTTCATTTTCATCCATGTCACGTTGCGGTCAAATGCTCAAATGCGTATATAACCACGTTCCATACCACACATTCTTTTTCTGACATGGATGAAAACGAACGAAAGGCTCGGCATGCTGCGGCTCACCATCTACGCAGACAGGCACCACCAGAGCTTCGCCCCAATCAACATCATTCACCACGTGGAGACGCGTTTTTTTTTTTTTTTTTTTTTTTGCCCTACACGAGCACGGGAACACGTGCTCACATGCTCGTGAGCACGTGAGCGCGTGAGCTCACGAGCAGGAGCACGTGCACTCGACGGCGGACGGACACATGGCTATCTCCTAAGGAGCTTCGCCCCTAAAAAGAAATATCAGCAACGGCGTTTGCTCACTTGAGGAATTCGCGAAACAGTGATGTAATAGGATGCCCCTAAGGCGGCGCGCACCTCACGATTAAGTTAAAGCCCCTTCATGTTTCAAAAGTAGCGCAAGGTGCGTTGATGCACAAGGCACGTGCAACGTGCAGCCCTTGGGAAGATCATGGCGGCATAGCGCAGCACTGAGCTAGATTTCAGACGCCATGTTCTTCCCAAGAGCGGCGCGGGGCACGTGTCTCGAGCATTTTCACAACAATGAATGGCCCACTTTTTGCCAGGATAAAGGGGCTTTAGATTAAGTACTTAGATATTTGTTTTAAAAGATGTTTTAGGAGCGAAGCTCCTTAAGGGGTATTCACACGAGGGAGAAATCCCGATAATTTCTCCCCGAAACGCGCATCCCACAACGAAAACGTCAGGCTTTGCGATGTGCAAAAGCCTCGCGCTTTCATCTCGTGATGCGCGCGTGCCGGGGAGAAATCCCCGGGATTTCTCCCCTGTGTGAGGGGCTAGCCATGACCGTATGTCCGTCCGACGTCCGGCGTGGAGACGGTGGGGTGCTCGTGCTTCCGTGCTCGTGTAGGGGGAAAAAAAAAAGCGCATTTCCACGTGGTGAATGATGTTGATTGGGGCGAAGCTCGGTGGTGCTTGTCTGCGTAGATGGTGAGCCGCAGCATGCCGAGCCTTCCTTTCGTTTGCATCCATGTCAGAAAGAGAATGTGTGGTATGGAACGTGGTTATATACGCATTTGAGCATTTGACCGCAGCGTGACATGGATGAAAACGAACGAAAGGCTCGGCATGCTGCGGCTCAGCGTCTACGACGACAAGCACCACCAAAGCTTCGCCCCAATCAACATCATTCACCACGTGGAGATGCGGTTGTTTTTTAATGAATATTTCGTCGTTCTCGACGCGGGCGTCGACGAACATTACGCCGCTGCTTACGCTCTTGTCGACGTGAGTTGTCACGACACTCTATCGCGATATTGGCGACGTAAGCGACCGAAAGCGTCGCTGTGGTCGGCCTTCCACGATTGGCCCAAAAGCTGACTATGACGTCGGAAAGGGTATACCATCGACGGAAATAAGAGTAATGAAGGAACTTTAATTTCGACGGTGTTGGCAGTGTTGCTTTGAGAGCGCAATGATTTCAGGCTTCCACCATGCTATTTACAAACACCATCGAACTTGTTGTTCGCAAGGTAATGACGTCACAAGGGAGAACCATAGGAGGGCGCCACCAAAACATCTCGCCGCTAATAGACTCGTCTATTTGGCCCGCATGCAGTCTCGAGAGAGCTGTTTCAAATGTCAGTGCACATGTCATCAGTGTGGGCAGAGCAACGACGCAGCAATCGCGACGCGAGAGCCGACTGCGCTTCGATTTGGCCGACCGCGCTCGCTCTGCTGAAGCATGAGCGCGGTAAAGTGAAAAATCGGAGTTTGCTAAAACGTCGTTCGACATTTTAAATGCCACTTTTTTTTCTTTTTTTTTTTTCGGGGGGGGGGGGGGGGGGGGGGGGAGTGGGATATACGTTAGTTAGAGGCACGTGCGAATAAGCACAGACCGAGATGGTGGAATTCTCGAGTAATCGTATGAGGCCACAGTTCGCAGTAAGTATTCAATTATTTGAATAAACAAAACAAATTGTGCTTTTTGATGCGTTCAGCAGTTCCAATAAACACAACATAAAAAAACAACATTTGAGTTAGACTCTTTCCCAACTCGAGAAAAAAATGTAGTAAAATGTTATTGGACCTTATGGGCCACCGGTGTGTTCTGTAAACCGCTTTGCCTTGTGATCCAAAGCAGCCTGATATTTGACTAGCACGAAGCTGCTACACTCGACAACTTTTCTTGGCATTTCCGGGGAGAGGAGGAGAGCCGACACACAGCTTTATTCAACGCTCAAAATGGGAGAGGGAACGCGAAGTTGCAACTAGCCGAAACAGCTGCACGACCCAGAACTGCCAAAACTCCGTGGCCGATATGTATGCAGCAAAGACATCTACACATCCCTACGCGCGCCACACCTCCAAAACTTTCCCACAGCGTCGATTCTTGATCGGTATCCAAGCGTGCAAATGCACAGAGACGCACCAAGAAAGCTTTGATAACGCCGCGAGTCCGGCGAGACTTGCGCAACTTGCGTTTGACGAGTTATTATGCCTTTTTCTTGCGGTGCGGCTCTTTCGTAAAAATTTCCACGTGTTTTCAAAAGCAATTATCACCGTTTGCACGCGGTTAAAAAAACACATATTCTGCGAATGATGGTGAATGACCAGAAAACGTTTCCTCAAGCAGGCTGCCGCCCAGCTTCTGCAGCGCTACAAACTTCAGCTACGTCGGCTTTCTGTATCGCAGGATGGCTCTCTGGTGGCCGCATTTGCGGAGCGGGTTGATTGTATCAACAAACCAAAGTTTAGTTTAATAAAATGTTATAACAAAGTGATACAATGTATATTTGTTTTCTAATACTTAAAGTTAATAAAAAATGATAAAATGAAGGTGGCGTGCCACAGGCACAACAGGCCTCAAGAAAGGATCAATATCATCGGTATCATCGCAACACCAAAACAACATGGCGGCTTACAACGTTCGTAGGCCGTTCATAACAGTACGTTGTGGTAGCTTTTCTTTTTAAAGTTAGATTTGACAACATACCTAAATTTTAATTCACCACGTTGATGACGTGGTGAGCAAAACCGAAACACTCCTCAAGCGTCCCAGGCAAAGATGGCCGAGCTCGAGACCGATGAAGATCCCGAATCCCCGAGCGCGATGCACGTAGACGATTCTGCCGCAGAAGCCGAGTCGGAGGCCGCTCCGATGGACAGGGACGAACAGAGGAGACAAATCCTGGACACCGTGGCGGCGTCCGACGGCTTTTTCAAGCACCAGCAGCGCAACGAACCCGACTTGACGTACGAGGAGAAGCGGAAGATCGCAGAGGAGATCCTCGACAGCAACACTGCACTCTTCCTCCAGCGTTTCTCGAGGTCTGTCGCTTGCCTGTCGTCTACGTGTTCCTCTTCTCTGTCCCGGTCCTTTTTCTGCGCAACTGTAACCATGTTCAGTCTATAGCAACTCGCCCAACTGTCTACATTATTCGAAGTAGAGCAGTCGTTGAAAGCACATACAGGCTGTCTACCAACCGGGGAATTTCAAAGCAGCTTGAAAAGTCTGAGAATTTTTAAGCAAGTAATCATTAATCAGAAAAAAAGACTGATGTGGGCAGCGCAGTGGCACACAATGAGCCAAGAGGGTATGGCGTGCGGTGACATGGGTGATGTTTGCTCGAGGCATCACCAGTTGCAGCCGTTGCAGTCACCGCCGGATTAAAGGGGTAAGAACCCGAAGAGCTGCTGCAAGTCCATCCTCTGTATTTTCTCCTTTTGTGATGGTCAAATAATTTAATCTAAATATTCAGGGAAAACCTGGGAAAAATGGGGGAATGTCAGAGAAGCAATTTGTTAGACACCGTGATGTCGACCGGAGCTCTTGTTTTGCTCTGGCATCAGACACAAGCCAAGAATATATAGCTGGGTGTTGTAGGCAGTCGCCTCGGGGCAGAGAGAAAGAGCCTAAATATAAAGCAAAAAAAATGAATGTAAACTGTACAAGGGAAAGGGAAAAAATTCCCCACCCCACCACTACCATCCCCCGAACAGTTCTCACGTCTGCGAGATTTTTAGGAGTTAAAAAGCATAAAAAGCATAGGAATATGCCAAGCATAGCTAATGCCTGGTGCACACGTTTGCGTCCCCACAGCAACCACAGCAACGGGAACACCAGCACAACTGTGACTCACGACTAGGGATGTTGCAAACTTTTGTCGAACCCTTCAAACTTCACCTAAAGAAGCGCAAAAATACAAGGACGAGGAAGTAAACAGACAAGAGGACCTTGTCTGCTTACGCTCGCGTTGTAGTTGAACGCTCTTGTCTGTTTACTTCCTCGTCCTTGTATTTTTGCGCTTCCTTAGGTGATCATGAACCAACTGGCCCAAATTGGTACCTTCAAACTTTTTGCTAAGTTCAATGAAGTTAGACTTATGGACAGTACTTCATTTTATATTTTATAAAATGATTACCAATGTTAACACCACATAAAAGCAAAAATAGGTGCTTTTAATGCTTTCTTTAGTTGGTAATGTGAACAAGTAATGCTAATACACCCAACAAATATTACACTTGTCCCCCTCCAGGTGGAGTTTGCTTTTAAATTTTAGCGCATGCGCACAAAACTTGAACTTGGTCGAACTTGAACCTTGGCAAGTTCACGACATCCCTACTCACATGGGCGTACCAACTGGGGGGGGGGGGGGGGGGGGAGCAAGGGGGGCGCTTGCTCCCCCAGGTCTCAAAGTGGGGGGGCAAGGCATTGTTTTGCCCCCCCTTCCTGAAACAGCCGCCACTGGGCAGGGCAAACACTGGCCGGCGGCACCCAAGGAATACCTAGGGCATTGCCCCCCGACCCGCGGGGGCATATTTTTAACGCACAGGCGATACAAACCCTAGCAAAGGCGCTCACGCCGGATTGGCTGGTTTGTGGAGATAGGCGCTGCCGCCATCAACATAGGCAGCGGTTACAATGTGAGTTTCCGAGGCGGTAGCGTAACTTAGTGGTAAGGTGACTGCCTCCTACGTATCAGATCTGGGTTCTATCCATGGCGTGGGTTTACTTCTTTTATGTCCTTTCCTCGAACATTTTGTTTTGTTGAGGCCTTTGGCAATTTTTACGACATTTCTTTTTTACGATTAACATTAAAAAAAAAAAATAATTGAATGTTGTTGACGAAACATCGCTAAACTAAATCGTATGGGACTCTATTTACGGAGGTGCATGGGGGACAGTGGGGCTTGGGTTACCGGCTAGACACCGCAAAGCGGCGTGTACGGGGGGTGGGGGGCTGGGTAAGGGGGGCTAAGTGGGTTAATAGTTTTGTAATTAGCAGCCGCACAATGTCGCCGCGAAGCGGCGTGAACGCAGGCGCGGGGGTAAGTCAACGCGCTTCGAGCGATACACGAGCCGTCTGAATCCGAAATTCAAGTTCCCGCGCGTTGCCGAACAGCCAATCCGGCGTGAGCGTATTTGCTAAGGGGTCTATAGCCTGCGCCGTAGAAGGAGTCAGTTACCAAAGCGCCCAATGCGCATACACAATTGACCCTTTCCTCCCCCGCCTCTTTTTCAATGCCTACAGACACACACACGCGCCATAAAAGTTAGTGATGGACCGAATCTGCCGAACTTCAGATTCGGCAAAGTTCCACACATGCCGAAATTTCAAAGAAAAGTTTGGCAAAGATTTGGCGAAAATTTGGCAAATGTCTGCGGGTTACCATCGCTCGGTTACCATCGCACAGTTAGAAGAACCAGCGGTTATGACGAGGTGTGGTGTAGGCGAGACGGTAACTGTGCGTTTGTGAGCTTTTGCGACTGTGGTTCTCTTCAATATTTTCTGCCTCATGAACAGAAGATCGACCAGTAATTTACGCAGTCCACTGCACAAGCAACAAATGTTGCGGTGCATTCTGGATAACGTGATTTTCATTTGACCTTTCCATTGATGCAACGGGGTAGTTGAAACATTGACTGACAACTGACAATGACGCTCAGTGTGCGTAGCCCACTGCCGTCAAACCGGGCAGCGTCATGAGGGCTTGCCAGAATGTATGGGATGCAGCTGGCATCCTCGTTGTAATGCGATATATATTTTCTTCCTTCTTTTCTTTCCTTTTTACATACTTTCTGTAGTGTGTATATTCTGTACATTTATTTGTCTGTTTTGTTTTTGGTGGCGGGCTGACAGCAGACTTGTGCAAGCTTCTAAAAAAAGTAATTAAGTTACTGAGTATTAGCCTCAAAAGTAATTTGAGTAGAGTAGAAATTACTCAAATGGAAAGTAGTTAAGTAAATTACTAATTACCATAAAAAAAGTAGCGAATTACTTTTGGAGTTACTTTTATTTTTTCTATGCTAACAAGTAAGTACTTACATAGGTTTTGATGCGTTAGCGAAATTGTGCTAGTCGAATATAAAGTGGCTTGTGTTTTCACAGAAATGCTTTAATAGCTGGTTCTGCTTCTGCATGCCTAATTGTTGTGTACTTTTTTTGGTCAAGGATGTACTGCGGATGTATCATTTCACCTTTGAGGTTTAGCACTGCCTGAGCTTGATTTTACAGACAGTGTTTGATTGCTTACAGTGTTGCGTAAAGTATGTGTAAAAACTGCTTGGAAGTACACAGTAAATGGGACGTTATGTACTTCATGTGAAGTACACCGGGTGCAATGTACTTGAAGTGAAGTACTATAAGTACAATTTACTTCCAAAGTAAAGTAGAAGTACTTTTAGAGCGCAGCTCTTAGGCGCCTGTTTCCGGCTTGAGCGGCGTCGGCGTAACCGCGCAGTGCATTATGGGTGAATTTCCCCGCTAAATCTAGCAGAAAAATTTCCCCGCTAAATCTAGCAGAAAGAATTTCCCCACTAAATCTAGCAGAAAAATTTCCCCACTAGATTTAGTTGAAAAATGTCCCCACTAAATCTAGCGGAAAAATTTTCCCGCTAGATTTAGCGGAAAAATGTCCCCACCATACCTCGGCACACCTCACTCATGAGGGCCCTCACTCACCCTCATCTTCACAGGTGAGGTGAGGGTGAGTGAGTTTCTGAACCAAGAAAATTCATGAGTGTGGGGGTGAGTGAGGGCCATGAGGGCTGTGAGGGCGGTGAGGGCCGTGAGGGCCATGAGGGCCATGAGGGCGGTAAGGGATATGAGGGCCATGAGTGCGTGAGGAGTGTGAGGGCAGTGAGTGGCGTGAGGGCCATGAGCGCGTGAGTGGTGTGAGGGCGGTGAGTGGCGTGAGGGGTGTGAGGGGCCATGAGTGCGTGAGGGCAGTGAGTGGCATGAGAGGCGTGAGGGCCGTGAGGGCGGTGAGTGCATGAGGTGTGTGAGGGCCATGAGTGCGTGAGGGCGGTGAGTGCGTGAGGCCCCCTTCAGATTGAGCATCTTTTTTAGCAATTTTGGTGTTAATGACGGATTGTTCTCTAGCTTTCCCTAGATCGACACGAATTGCTGAGATCGAGTCCGGCTCGAAATAAGCAAGCAACTCGGAGCGATTTGAATATGTTTGAAGCGGCTGCATCCAATCAGGGACGCAAAATTTTCACGTGATACCTCGTGCCGGTGATGATGACACCGAAAGACTTGGTTCTGGTTTGAAATCGATCGTTTTTTGGAAATAAACTGTTTCAGAAAAGTGCATTAGTATTCTTTCCGCTAAATCTAGCGGAAAAAATCCCTTGCTAAATCTAGCAAAAAAATTTCCCCGCTAAATCTAGCAGAAAGAATTTCCCCACTAAATCTAGCGAAAAAATTTCCCCGCTAAATCTAGCGGAAAAGTTCCCTTGCTAAATCTAGCAAAAAAATTTCCCCGCTAAATCTAGCAGAAAGAATTTTCCCACTAAATCTAGCGAAAAAATTTCCCCGCTAAATCTAGCGGAAAAATTCCCTTGCTAAATTTAGCGAAAAAATTTCCCCGCTAAATCTAGCAGAAAGAATTTCCCCACTAAATCTAGCGAAAATATTTCCCCGCTAAATCTAGCGGAAAAATTCCCTTGCTAAGTCTAGCGAAAAAATTTCCCCGCTAAATCTAGCAGAAAGAATTTCCCCACTAAATCTAGCGAAAAAATTTCCCCACTAAATCTAGTGGAAAAATTCCCTTGGTAAATCTAGCGAAAAAATTTCCCCGCTAAATCTGGCAGAAAGAATTCCCCCACTAAATCTAGCGGAAAAATTTCCCCACTAAATCTAGTGGAAACATTTCCCGCTAGATTTAGCGGAAAAATTTCCCCGCTAAATCTAGCAGAAAAATTTCCCTGCTAGATATAGCAAAAAAATTTCATTGCTAAATCTAGCGGAAAAATTTCCCCACTAAACCTAGCGGAAAAATTTCCCCGCTAGATTTAGCGGAAAAATTTCCCCGCTAAATCTAGCGGAAAAATTCCCTTGCTAAATCTAGCAGAAAAATGTCTGGGGGGTCACGTGATTTGGGAGGTCACGTGACCCCCTCACAGGTCACGTGACCCCCCAAGATCACGTGACACCCCCCCCCCCCCCTTCCCGAGAACACGTGACCCTCAGTACCCTTCCCTCCTCCTTCTCAAGAGCTGCACTCTAATTCGGCGTTACAGAGAGTTGTAAACGGCTTTCATTTTTTTTAACACACTCTTTCAGAAAGCCCTTTCATTCCCAATACAGCATTTTTTTTTCTTTTTAATTGGCCGGAATGCACTGTTTTAGGGGAAATCGGAGGTGCATCACTTTTTGTATTGGGAAAGGGCGGCAAAGTCGGAGGTGCATCAGTTTCTTGTTTTATTTTTGGAAATGGTGGCGACTAATACACCTTAGAGTAATTGCTTTATTCTCGCTGACGAACTATTTAACATAATCAACTTATAAGGAACTTATTTGTATCGGTCTTATAGCCGCCCTTACTTCACTCAGAAATGGCCAGATGACGTCTCGAAAGACAGCACAAGCTATACAGGAGCACCAGACGAACTTCAGAGTGGGTGCTGCACTTTGTTACCTCCTTTGAGTGAGGATGTAGTGTGTATACCTCCTGTAGTGGGCAAAAATTCCTACATTGGGGAGAAGCAAAAACAAGCTCTTTCCTCAAATGGGTCGAGTCTTCTTAAGCTTCGGGATACAAAGAAACGCCAGTCTTCGGCGCTAATCCCACAGTTACTCGGCCTCTCTTGCATCGTGTCTGTTCGCTCCCCGCGCCTCGTAGCACTGTTGTTGCAGTGGGGGGCTCGTTAAAATTTTCGGGGGTTTTAATTTATCCAAATCACTTCCTTCCTCCCCCCACCCTTTTCTACGTCACATGCTTCCCCCTCTGCCAATATCAGCTGATCTTCCAACATCTTATTTCTGTTGATAGGCAAAACAACCACTAAAATTCGAAATTAATTTGTAATTTGAGTAGAGGTCGTTCCACAAAGTAGTTAAAGTAAACTACTAATTACCAAATTAGAAATGTAATTGAAAGTTACTAAACTACCCAGAAAAGTAGTTAAACTACAGTAACTTCAGTAAGGTAGTTGAACTACGTACAAGTTTGGCTAGCAGGAGCTCTGCGTAAGGGTTTTCATCTATCTGCCTAGCCCCGCACACCACCACATGGGCCCCTTCCAGTATGTGCAAAGGAAATTATTATTATTATTATTATAACAATCCTGTTTTCGGCTGACGAGTAGTTTGTACCAAAATAGAATAATATTGCTTTTTAGTTCGCATTATTTCGCGATTTTCATGTATCTGCGTAAAACTAAACACAGAACTATCATGCTCGATGTTGCACATCCGACATTCCTAACTCTCCCCAACTTCCTAAACGTCCGTGTGTGTCCTAACTCCAGAAACCGGAATGTTGAAGGTTAAAAACGGCACGTTGTGAATATGGAATGCACACTTTCATGCAAAGCTGACGTCAAGTGACTCAAATCGAAAAACATGCATATTTATAATATTGTTATCTCTTCTGGTGAAGACTCAGCAACCATTGCATTTGTTTTTGCGCACAAAACGGTGACTCCCAGAGAAAGTAAAAACACAGTGATTGCCTTTATTTTAACAATGTAAACACACTTGCAAGCGTGCGCTGATGAAGCCTCAAAATCAAAACTCTTGTAGCGTGATTCGTGACTGCGCCGGCTACTACCCAACCTCGTTGTCACGCCACTTTCTGCAAGAAAAGCGACATTGATACAATTATCTTGTAGAATATCACCTTATTTAGTCATAACTGTGCCAATAGGCACTACATGTAGTATTTAAGTTAAGAAAAAAAAAAAAACCTTTTTTCGTGAGAAAAAATTAAATATCACTGTTAAGTCTGGTAACAGTGGATTTTTGCCGAATCATTACCGAATCATTAGAAAAGCTCGGCAAAAGTTCGACCCATCCCTTGTAAAAATAAATTTTGATTCCACAAAAGTTCGGCCCATCCCTAGTAAAAATATGCGACCGGGGAGGGGGGTCTGGTTTGCCCCCCCACTCAAGAACAAATCGGTATGCCAGTGCCCACTCACGACTGTTTCACGAAGCTACTTGCATCACTTGCCACATTGTGTACGGCAAACAATTGTCCCAGTGAGTTTGTCATTTCGATCATTCCGAACGCAACTAATGCAAGTGTCTGAGCCAGGCTTAAAGCTCTTACGAGCAACATTAGTGTGTTCTGCACTACGCTGTTGATCGGCACATGCCTGGTATCATTCATGGTTAAGAAAACTGGTTAAAGTAGCCTACATAAAAAGGGCAGCAAATAGACTGATGCTGAGGCATGCATCCTTAGGAGGAATAGCAGGTGAAAAAGGAAGGCAATGTAGGCAGACAAATGCACCCTTGCACAGCTTAAACGAAACCATTCGAGCATATGGCTGCACATGTGGTACTGTCTACTCGCTGTGTTAACTTGGTGCAAGGCTGCCCATGCGTTCTTAAGGGTAATGGTGCATTTTTTAAATTGTTTGTTTTTGTCAAGTTTTTCATATTAGGAAGATTATTTTAGAAGCCACGCTGTCTCTGTTCACAAGTAGCATATGCAAGCCGACACGCAACTGAAATGGTGTCACTGATATGAAGTCGATGAGCAAATACACGCAATACAAAACAAATGGCGCTCGTGTATGGGAAATTCAAGTCTCGTGCCTTCATCCTCGGTCAAGTAAAAAGAACGGAGTCTACCCCATGACTTCTTTGAACAAGAATTTCCAAAGAAATGGAACTGCTGTCAAGAGTGAAAACAATGAATCACCAAATGTTGATAGCCACTGCTCCACGCAAATGCCGATTGCAGTCACATACTTCTGCAACTTCCTCTAATTTGTGCAAGCACACAGAGTGCTCAAAACATTAATTTGGTTCTCGAAAGGTTTTTGTTTCTTTTGGTGCAGCGGCACTCTTCCCGGTTGCCAACCTCATTGAGACAGAACTGCGAATTCTATTTTATAAATGGTGGTGCAAACTGGAGATGTATTTCTGAGGTGCAGTTGGAACACTTTTTATATTTGGGCTTGGGCCCAGCCTCTCGTCAAAAAGGGAATGCCTTTTGTTCATCCAAATTCACACCTAAAAGTGCTTCCACATTTTATTCTTCCCTCTTAGACGCATTGTTTTCTGGCAACATCTTTGATTGACTCGGACAAATCAATTAGGTCAAACTTTATAGAATCTGGCAGGATCCTGGCATCTCGGATGGCAAGCCCCTCCAGGTAGAAATCACCTGCGGAGCTAGTGTTGCCCACAGTGTAAAATATATAGATGTGGACGCCGCGCGCGTCGCAGCTGCCAGGTAAACTCTCCTCAATTCGGTTCCATGCGATGCCACAAGAAGACTCTTCGATAAGTGACTAGTGGTAGCCTGTGGTGGTTTCCTGTGGGAAAGATGCTTGTATTTAAAGTTGCTTTTTGGGTGTTCCGCATCATGTGAAACTTGGCACTTGTGCTACGTGGCTTGCTTAGCCACAACTTCGTCATTGACCCTTGTTTCGTGCCTTGATGGCGGCAAGAACAGTCTTACGATCGCGTTGAAGTGGTGAGGACTCTGGCCCAGTGCTCAAGCCAGCGTCCGTCGAGGTCAGGGTAGACGTGCTGAGCAGAGAGTGCGTCTCTTAAGATGTGCCACCGCTACGATTGCCAAGTTCTTTGTTGGCTTAATTTGCGACGTTTGTGCGCAAGGGGGCCACAACAATGAGGCACTCTTTGTTTTTGCTTGTTCCTTTTTCCTATCGTTTGCGTCGTCTGGCGGACGGAAACGCTGGCGGCACGGGCTGTCCGCTTGCGTCGCAGCTTTTGCCGTGCCGTCTGTCCTCGCCTAGAGAGCATCTTGCACCATGGTGTCGCCTAACCTTGCAGGTACCTGTACCGCGAGGACGCCTCTTACTTCGAGCCGTTGAGGAGGACCAACTACGAAGTGGATTTCTACCTGCGGGAGCTGGAGAAAAAGCGGCAGAGGGGCCTGAGTGTGCAGACCAAGAACCGGCGCTACGAGGCGCTGCAGCGGCTCCAGTCGGAGGGAGACTACTTCAGCGACAAGGAAGTGCGCCGGAGGAACCCGCTTCTCTTCGAGCAGATGGTGGGGCGCTACATGACGGAGAAGGAAAAGGAAGACCTGGACAAGATGGACTACTCGACCCTCACGTAAGCATGTGTGGGCGGTTTCCACACTGACAGCTATAGGCTGTACATCTGAAACAACTCGTGCAGAGGAGTACAGGGGTACTGAAACATGTTTCTTTTTCAAGGAACCCCTGATTGACTTGAACAGCAGCCAGGGAACCCCTAATAGTGTCAGCGTCGATGCAAATAAGGCAATGCAGAAGCCTACAACGTAAATAATAATGCATGCACTATGGAGTGTATGGAACATGGTGGTACATCCAAGGCAGTGTTGGGTAAAGTACATCTAAAAAGTAGTTGGAAGTAAAGTACAAAGTAACAGAGGTTGTATACTTCAAGTGAGGTAGTAAGTACACAAGGCACAATGTAGTACTATAAGTACAATGTACTTTCAAAGTAAAGTACAAGCACTTTTTGCGCAATCTTTCTTGATACCCTTCCATTCCCTTATACACTGTAAAGTGGCCACAGAGTAGTAGTAGTTTTACTCACTTACGAACTATTTAACGCAATCAACTTACGAGGCACTTTTTTATTGACAGAGCATTATTTTTTGATACAAAATCAACAAGATTAAATATAGAGAATGTACTTAGAAGTCGGGAGTTGAAAAGTACCAGAAAAAAATGAGACATTTACATATCTCTGTAATGCGAAACTAGAGCGCCGCTCTTGCGTACGAGCAGGGGAGGGTATGCCCCTTCTCCTCCTCTGTGCCCTCCCCTCCTCCTCTTTCTCTCTTTCTCATCCTTTCCTCCTCCTCTCCTCCTGCCACTAAATTTCTTCATGGGTGATGTGACACGAAGTCGTGATGTTATTTTCCTTGCTAAATTTAGCGGGGAAACTGAATTGGTGTTAAGGCCACATAACAATTTCCCCGCTAAATTTAGCGGAGAAGGATTTCCGCTAAATTTAGAGGAAACATTTTCCCACTAAATTTAGCAAGAAAATTTCCTTACTAAATTTAGCGGGAAAATTTCTCCGCTATCTTTAGCGGGGAAACGTCCCATAATGCAACGCCGCTCCACCCGGAAACAGCAATGCCGCTCCACCCGGAAACAGGCGCCTAAGAGTTACTCTCTAGAATACTTTAGTAAAGTACAAGTACATACTCAGAGAATGTACTTCAAGGAAAGTACAAGTTTTCTAAACCTACTTGAAGCAGTACCTTAAGTAATTCCCAACACTGATCGCAGGTTAGTTCAGATCTGCTAGAATGGTGCCTAAGCTGGAAAAAAAACCTCTTCACTTAGGGGCAGGTGCTGTCTAGGAAAGCTTGTGTAACCCATGGGGGTACACTGGGGAATCCCTGGGTTTCCCAGAGTACCCTCTTGGTTCCTCCCAAATTTCCTCGACCCAATCACCAAAAATATTCGAAAACAAAAAAAAGCAAACAAAACATTCAGGAGCAGAACAGGGGCAGTTCATAATCACTAACAGTCCTGTGCGCCGTAAGAAGCGTGTACAAAGTCCACATATTTTTACCATTCGGGAAGTGAGGGAAAGGAGAAAGTCCTATTTCTGTTTGTCGTGTTTTCTTTCTCGTCTCAATGCCATCTACTTTAGCGACCGTTATTCTTTGGATGACCCAAAAACTCGTTTTCCATCGGTAACACTGTTTGTAACAAGGTTTTCTCAGTCAAGCAAGTTGATACCGACGAAATTTTGGAGGCAATAAAAAAAGCCAAAGCGTCCGTGGGTGCGGATTTAATACCTAGGTAGTTTTATTGTAAGAAGCTGTGCCGATTTATTTGACCCTTCACTAAATCATGTATTTAATCTTCCGCTTAGAAAATGTGTCTTCCCAAGTATATGCAAAAGCTATGTCGTACCAATACACGAAGCTGGTGATGCGTCTTGAGGTAGAGAATTACCGCCCTGTACACTTATTGTGTTCTTTCTCAAAATTTTATGAAATACGGATTTATAATTGCATTTCTTTTTTCTTCTCTCGAGAACTGAGCACCGTTCAGAATGGATCTGAAAGAGGTTAGGTTAGGTTAGGTTAGTGTGCGAGGGCAAGTCAATATTGTTTATTTTGATTCATCGAAGGCTTTTGATAAGCTAAACCACAAATAGCTTCTACGCAAGCTTTTTTTGTATGATGCGTCATTGCTGCTTTTTATTGTGGTTCAGTAGTTATCTGAATGGTAGTCAGAAAAATGTGTGTGTCTTGAACAATTTATCAGAGGTTTTTGTACCAACTTTGGGTCAAACCTGAGAACACTTGTTTTTCTCATATTTATTAGTGATATTGAATCGTATGTAAGGAATGCACAGTTTCTCTTATTTGAAGACAACATCAAGCTGTATTTAAGAATTCAGTCGGCGAATGACTGTGTTCTTTTACAAGATGACGTTTCACGCATTTCAGGGTCGTGTTCTGGTAACTTATCAGTGGTCAATCCAGGCAAAACAAAAATTTTGATAATATGTAGAAAATGCGAGAGCATTTCTTATTCACGTCTACTTGGCAATACTTCTATTGAATGCATTCAGCAAATATGTGACCTAGGTGTTTATTTTGACAGTTAGTACCTTTCTTTTTCATACCACGTCACCCAAATTGTTACCTCTGCTTCTTGAATGCTGGGAATCACATCATGCCTGATGCATTACTTTTGGAATCTTATGTGCATCATTTGCTTGTTTTGTTCTTTATTCTGTGTTAGGCTCAAGTTTTGTAGAGCTGTATGAAATTCACTGACGAAAACTGATGTAGCAAGGACAGAAAAAGTTCAGAGAGGCTTAATTCACATTGTTTATGACAAATATTTTGAGAGATTTTTTTAATTATTTTTACATGACTTGTCATAAAGAAGAATTGCCTCTGAGGTCTTTACCCCTGTCAAACGGGCTAATTTTGTGCTTCTCAGCTCACCAAATGTCATTTCAACTAGGGATGTCGCGACCCTGCCCAGGTTCGAGTTGGATCAAGTTTGACTTTTTTAAACTTTCAACATGATGTTCAACAAAGGTTTGGCTGAAGTTTGACTCTTGTGCACATGTGCAAAAAAGAAAGAAGGTCAACTGACTCCACCTGGCGGAAAAAAAGTGCAAGATTTGTTGAGTGTATTGGCACCGCTGGTTCACATTACTAACTAATGAAAGCATTGAAAGTGCATATTTTTGCTTTATTATGATGTAAATGTTGGTAACCATTTTAGAAAACATAAAATGAACTACTTTCTAAATTATTGGTTTTTCAAAATTTAAAATATTCACATAAAAGCCGGGCAACGCTGTCCACAAGTCAAATTTCTGCGAACTTTAGTGAAAGCTTGTGGGATTTCCCTTGCTGCTACCCGTCTCGGAGAATGACACAGCACGCCGGTTCAACAACACGTAAACATTTAATGAGCGCTATCGCCTGCGCCGCGATCCCAACAGCCCCCGCGCATCCGCTGCGACGGCCTATTATCAGCGGCGGAGCGCCGCTCGCGTGGCCAGTTGCCCTTGGCCCCCTCGTGGTCAAGATGACCACTTATGATTGTCGGAGGGGCAGCCTGGGCCAACCGCTTGGAATCGCCAGGTTGCCCACGAGCTCTATGGTTCCGCAAACCAGTCAAACCTTGAGGTTCGACATCCAAAGTCAAGGTTTGACAAAAGTTTGCTGCATTCCTAATTTCAAGTGTTTCCGTGTCACACGGGATAAATTAGTTTCACTTTGAAATGATGACAATAACGATAGGTAAAGTACTATTAGACACCTTAAATGTTAAGGGTATAAATGTCCCAGCAATGTTTACTCTTTTTAATAAAGACACCTTACAGGACAACATTATCTTAATTGACAATATTTATGCCAATTGGATGATTCTGATCGACCATCACAAGCCAAAAAAAAAAAAGAAAAAGAAGATGAAGAAGAAGAAGCAAACTCACATGAAGCCGAGTGTGTTCTCCAGGCAGAAGCTGTGTGGCACACTACACAAATGGCTCTAAAGGCGTCAGTTGAAGCACACTAAATTACCCCATCTGACCGGGGTATTATATTTGCACAAAGTGGTTCACGGTCTTGTAGATAGCAATCCGTCGTCATTGAAATTCCATTTGCCGGCTCTTGTCTTAGATGTTTGTGTATATTTTACCCATCCTTTCAAGCAAAATTCTCACCATTAGTAAAAATGCAGAATTGTTTGAATGTCAACGTATCTTCATATTTCCTTGCGTTTAAAAGGGAGCTTGAATTGCATCTTTTCAGCTATTAACCTGAACCGCATTTCTCAACGATTATTAACCCGGGCTGTGTTTTGTTTTCTAATTTATGTGCCACCATATCCTGACCGGCTGGTTGTTTTGGAAATATCAAACAAATAATGCATTATTGTTATTATTATTATTATTATTTTATGTAACTGTTTGCAGCACAGTTTAACCAAAGAGAAAACCCCTGGTTGTGTTCCTTGAGATTAAGGTGCCTGGAACGCATCTCATGGTGAATTCGGGTGGTCGCCTCTCTCCACTGACCTCGATTCAGCAAAGTGCCCCCTCCTCGCCGCCAGAGCTACTCGGGATCCTTTTCAGCCGATCACAACTACTGGCTTCAGAGCGCTCCGAGATTCTCAGACCAGTCACGGAATTAAAATTTCTGACATTGGTAATGCATTAAAAACGACACGATCTTACAGCTTACGGTGGACGATTGAGCAAAATTTACGCTCGCAACATGATGAAATAACGGTTGTGACGTAAATTGTTTTACGCATTGGCATGTAAAAGAAAGAAGACAGCAGTATGCGAATTGATTTTTTGCAGAAAGGAACGAAAGCCAAGGCTTGGAAACAGTTGTCAACTCATCGCGTTTTCGACAGTGAACGCGCTGCGATAGCGGTCATGCGTACGACAGAGCAGGCAAATATAAAATAGTTAATAAACCACATTTTTCTCACGGCGAAATATTGTGCAAGCATTGCAATGTGACACAAATCACAGTGCGTTATATTCGGCTCTCCCTTTATTTTACAACACAAACCTTTGAACACACTTTTATCAAACCTCTAAAATTTCTTGAACGACCACAAAACCCGGTAAAACAGTGGCGAGCTCTGCGAGCTGTTTCGTCGTAGGTTAGGCTTAGCGGTTTCACTGCCGTGAGATGAACGATCTCGTGAACGCACTGGGAATACTTCACTCGTCGGCTTCTCCTGTTATGGTCGCAAACGAATGTTGTCCCGTCCGTTGTAATCCTCGCACCGTCGAATGCACAAGCACTTTGTAGAACCACGTATCAATCGCCATCATGCCGTACCCCGCACACCACCACAGACCACTGCTGGCCATCGTCAACAAAACTACGTGATCACCGTCCAACTACCACGTGACGCCTGCGCCGCTCCGAACTCAGACGGCTACAGACGCAGTGCCAGGGAGTGCTCCGAGAGGGAGAGGCGCCCTCGGACTGAACCACCCGATCAGGCCACAGCACTCTTTCAACCACCCGATTTCGCACGCTCTGGAAAGAGTGCTTGAGAGCGCGCAGAAAGAACCGTGCGAATTCGCCGTCAGCCTGGTATGTTTAGCGTCCTATTCCACCCGTACATCAAAGGGGGTCCCAAAGTGGCAACAAATGACGTCACGGAAGCCGGTGTGCCCCGTTGTTGGACGTTGTGGTCCTGGCGGTTCAGCTAGAAGTCCCGGCAGAAAGCATGAGCAAATGCGTGTGTCGTCTTCACGGAGCCCCAACTCCTGGCCGTTGGATCTTCCGTGGACCGTGAATCTAGAGAGCAACCTGCAGCAGAGCAGGCGTCTGCCACATACAACCCTGCCACTCTACCACTGCCAGGGTCGCGACCGGCGACAACACGTCACTTCCATGATGTCATCGGGCGAAAATCGAGGGGCCATTGTTTT
The DNA here is from genome assembly GCF_016920785.2 of Ixodes scapularis. Taxonomy (NCBI): domain Eukaryota; kingdom Metazoa; phylum Arthropoda; class Arachnida; order Ixodida; family Ixodidae; genus Ixodes; species Ixodes scapularis. Next base: position 30,813,660 of record NW_024609836.1, on the reverse strand, counting down.
AGATGCGATGAACACACCGTTTTTGTTTTCCTCCTGCAGCCCCATATTTTTGTGTTTTCTTCAGATTGACATTTTTAATGGGTTCGTGTTGTGTTCTAAACAACTTACAAAGTATGTGTCCCCGCGACACACGCGAGAGCGAACTTTAGTTGAAGCCCGAGCTTGGCCCGCGTGTATGTACTATGCGTTGCTTACAATAAATCAGACCACACACGGTACATTATTTTAGAGACAATACAAAGTTTCGAGCACTGAGCTGGCCCTTTTGTTTTCCTGTTTTAAAGGATTGTTGGGGCTCAGCTGCACCCAGACCAGCTCAAACTAGCACGCTTACAGTTTTCTCCAATCTGCTGCAACTTGTGGTCACAAAACCTGAAATAGCGACCTTCGACTGCTTGAAAATGCAGACAGAAAACTAAGGCGGCACAAAAAGGTGGTACAAAATAGTGGCGGTGGACTTGCACTCATTCTTTGTCGCATTATCGGTGGAATCGAGGACGGGTTCAGAGATAGCAAGGTCAGCCAAGCTTTTCCTAGCCTCTTCGAACTGTCTCTTACTTGCAACTCGGGCGACACAATTCTTTTTTTTTTTTTTATCTTGCCATGCTTTATTAGTGTCGGAAAATTAGATGGGAAATAGAGGTGGACTATCTTTCATGGCTGTGTTATCTGCCGTGATGTTATGGTACACTCTGCAACACTTAGCGCAAACCAGTCGTTGCTGGTGTTCTGTTTTTCTCTCAGTATTCAAGGACTGTCATCAAAACTACTATTGTGGTGGAGAGCGTTCGGTTGGGGCACTAAACACAGTGGTAGGTTTTTATGCCTGCCCTTTAGAAATAAACACAACAAAGCACCGAAGTCGTCTTTGCGCTCACAGTGTCCCGTAGTGTGCATTGTTCCGAGTCTTGCAGTTTCCGAACGAAGGGTGTTCACAAGTGTTGGTTTCCGGATCCATTGTTGCTTTCCTGACGGTGTCCCTCGTGAGTTCTCCTGTATCACCGGTTCCCGTCCATCCCACTGCGCAGGTTCTCTGGCCTGCTGATGCACCACATCGACCGGAACGAACTGAGCAGCCGCAGGAGACAGCAACAGGACGTCGAGGAGGCCACCTTCGAGGAGAACGACTCGGACTCCGAAGACGAAGGTACGTCGGGTCGCGTCCTCTTTGTTGCCAAAACTGTTCGAAGATTACGCGTGGCCTCCGACACCGTGCCAGGTGGCAAAGCAAAGCTAAGGAACCCAAGTAACTGTGGTTGATGGGCACAAGCCACATGTAAAAAGTATCGTAGAAAAATAGGACAATGCTTACGACTTTCAAAACAATGCCCAACTTAATGTTCGCACCTTGTTAAGTGGCTGACTCCTTTGCTCGTAAAAATGTCAAGCATGTGCTGGAGGCCGGGTGTCTGAACTACACACCCTGCCGTTTTCATTCTGTCAGTGACTAAGCTCTTAACCAGTGTTGTAGTCATTATCGAAAAAAAAAGTAACAAGGTATGTTACTCGTTACCGGCAAACAAAAGGAATGCATTACCGTCACCGCCAAAAATGTAAGGTATGTTACTTTTTTATCACTTTTTATTTATGAATCGAGACGTTTTACTGATTTTGACGTTGCAAGCCTTGGGAAGATGTAACGAGGAACGTAGCCATGTTGTCCGTTACTCGAAATAAGAAACGTAAGGTTATTCGTTACTGTTTTGAAAATGGAATGACTATGCTACTATGTCACCGAGAAAAGTGGCGCATTACCGGTAATGCCGTTGTCCCCAACACTGCTCTTAACACAAGATGTGACTGTCTTGCAAACTGCGATAGACGTTTCACCTTGCAAACGAGAAAAGCTTTGTGACCAGAAAGTTCGAAGCCTCCCGTGGATAACTGACTGAGAATGAGCCTATGTGCACTTTAAGGCTCACTTGTCTTTCAAACACTGCTTTCACTCTCTTTTATTTCTGTTCCTCGGCGGTCAGAGGTATTCGAAGGTTTGTTGTAGGCCCAGTCATTTGTCATAGTAGCCACCGGCTTTCTCTTCCAGAGTGTGACGAGCCCGACGCACCCGTTGTCTCTGCAACGGAGAAAGCCATGCTGAGAAGCGAGTTCATGAACACAATGTACGAGTCATTCCTTTCTGGCAAGGACCATGACTACGACTACGAGTGAGTAGGCCCTAACTCCCCGTGTCCAAGTACCCTGAATATTCATGTACGGGGTGGCTTTTTTAGGCTTTACACATCGTTTTACGGACTGTATTAAAAAAAGGAGTTGCAAAAGCTACACTAATGCAATATGATATAAAGTGTAAATAAAGTTTGAACTGTTTTTTTTTATTAGCTTTTTTTTCTTACTGATAGTCAGTTTTTAGCATCCATACGAAGCAAATTGCCGAACTACGCAGATTTCTCTTAAATAGATGAACACCGGAGAACATTTGCTCTCGTAAAAAAAGCAAACTCGTCTTTTTTTTTACGAGGATCAGACCGTGGTGCCCCAAGTGGCTAACTTTAGAACTACACAGATGGGGACAACAAATAACAATGACTCAGCGCCTGGCTGACTTAACCGAACGCCACGTGAGCGTTCGCCAGGAGCTCATGTTCTCCGGTTGCCTGAGGGGGCTGAGGGGCTCTTTTGTTACCACTCCGGCCTGCATGAACATGCAGCATGCACAGTGCCCAGCTCAGCACGAAAGCCGAAGTGGGTCAAGCTTGCATTCTCTGACGACTGCTTTCGGGAGAGATCCGGCACTAACAACAAACGTCACTGTTTATTATTAGCATTTTTACATTAGAATGTGAACATGCCCACAAGGCCTGTGGGCATGTCCACAGGACTTGTGTTGGGTGAACACAGAGGTGTGGGACGACAAACGGGCCAGAGCGTCTCCTATAGTTCAATTTCCTTGCCAATACTTAGTGTCACCAGTTGCATGCAGTGCAGGCGAAGGCAACGCCAGGCGAAGAAAGAAAGGGCGAGCACTAGGAAGGCGGGATGGGAGAGGAGGACGAGGGAGAAAGGGAGAGCACTAGGAATGTTAGGAGTTTTCTCTCCTCTCCAGCCTTCCTAGTGCTTGCTCTTTCTCCCCTTGCCTGGCTTTGCCTTCGCCTGTACTGCACGCCACTAGTGACACGGACTATAGTACTCTACAGTATTATGTCTGCTGTACACTGTATGACAGACCCTGCTAGTGCAACTAGGTGATCACCGCTTTCCCCCCTTTTTCTCTTAGACTAGAAGAACTGCTATGACTCATATGGGACACTAATCTCAGACCCATTCAAAGTAAAATGCAAAAAATGGCCAATCTCGTGCTTGTGCTAACAGTGTTGCGCAGTGTACAGGAGCAGCCGTAAGGACCAGCAGATCTGGCATGCCTAATAAATTTTGAATCCTAAAACATACACACCTAAAATTTGCCACGCAAACGTCGCTTCGCAAAGTTTTACATCTATTTTTTGTAAAGCTCAACTCAGTGGTGAGGTATTAGAAATAGAGGAAGAACGACAGTCGCACGTTGTAATGTCCCATACCAGACGTTTGTCGCCTGCACACAAATCTGTGAGCTTTTTCTCCCCAAGTGGTCATTGTTTGTATATATTGCTGAAATTACTACTTATTATGATTATCCTGCTTGTCGCCAGCTTCTAAAACGGCATTCTCAGCGTTTTTGTGTTCAACAAGCCACCCGGAAGCAAGCTCGCAAACCGGTGTGCAGACAACTAACAGGCTGGTACGCGGAGCGCAAGATTGTCTGCTGCTTTTCCATGGGTTGTGGTAATGTCAGAATGCCCAGCTCCGATTGAAGGATAGTTGGTAGACTATAAAGCAAGCTGCCTTTAGGTTTACCCGCTATCCTCCAATCAGAGCACGGCATTCTGACGTCACCACAACACCTGCAAAAGAGGCAGAACTCGTGCTACGCATAGGGCATGGGAGATTCACGACCACCGTTTTCGCATAATTTTTAGAAGTTCACAACCTCCAAGTTAAGAAAAAAAAAATAGGTATAACACTTTTTGCAAAACAAAGTTTTGCAAGAAGTTTTATGTTTATTTTTTTCAGGTATGTATGTTTCCTATGTACACACCTGAAATTTCAGGCATGTACATTTGGAATTCAAATTTTTCGGTGCGTGCGAAATCTGCTGGTCTCCATGGACATTTCCCGAACGTCGTCTGAACTGGCGTTTACAGTGTCACTTTCTGGCCAGGTCCGTGGACAACAACGCCGAGTACGATTCCCTCAAGACGAGACAAAACGACGAAGAGGAGAAATACTTTGATGCCGAAGAACCCGAAGTTGTGGATGCCGTTACATAAGCTTTTGGGTTTGCTGCACTTTTTAAGACTTGAGAAGAATAAAAAGGGGTGTATATAGTAATCATACACAATATTCTTACCTGTGTCTTCTGCCAGCTCTAGTAATCACAATGTAACTATTCTCTATCCCACTAGTTGCATGCGGTGATGTCGAAGCCACGGGCCAGAGAGAGAGGAAAGCTGCTTTTGTGGAAACTTTGAGTGACAGGCCAATGAGTGTGACAAACGCAACACCGGAACAAAACCGTTCCGGTTTTCGTTCCGGTTCGGGGAACGAAAACCGGAACGGTTTCGTTCAGCTCTGGAGTAAATAAAGAATAGCAGTTCATACCAATTTGTATTCGCATGTTGATAAAAAAAAAAAAAAGTTTAACATAGCAAAAATGTAAACGTCTTGGAAATAAACAGCGGCTAAGAAACTTGGACAAGAGTAAAGGAACAAACCCGACAGGACGGCACTGAACTAACAACTGTTGTTTATTACACAAAATCGGAAGGAAGAAAACAAGAAGCTTCCTTCCAATTTTGTGTAATAAACAACAGTTGTTACTTCAGCGCCGTCCTGTCATGTTTGTTCCTTTACTCTTGTCCTAGTTTCTTTGCCGCTGGTTATTTCCAAGATGTTTGCCTCAAACCAACTAGCCCAACACGTCACATTGTTATAGCAAAAATGAAAACTATTTTTTATTAAAGTGGTAAATATTAATGGGGTGAAGCTGAAAACCGTTCATGCATTGTGTGGAACAAGAATAATGAGCCCAATTTTGAACACATCATTAGGCCGATAAAATAAATTTTAGTGGAGAGGAAGTTTCCCATGCTGACCGGAGTCGTGGGAACCTTGATGGCTACCTGTGCTAATGCGTGAAGTCCTGGAAGACGTTGCATTCCCTCTCATAAGCGTGGCTTTTTATGACGATTTAGTTGGTTAATGTTGTCCTATAATTCTTGATAAAATATCCACACCTATCCTAAAAGCTGGTAACAATTATTGCAATGTCTCTGATGTGAGTGGGTGCATAAATGATTGTCAAGAACATGGGGAGGGTTTCATGCGCCAAAGCACGTGTGAAAACTCTAAAATATTGTTTGGTTCTTCGGTCATTCAACTGAGCTTGAAAACACAAAAATTAGAAGTAGTATATACAGGGTGCAACCATAGGGACAAGCACATGTAATGTGCCTCGCAAAATCTTCATTCCAAACATACACACACCGGGCACAGAAACATAGTTTCGCAAGAAGTTTTCTGTATTTTTTTAGAGCTCAACTTGGAGCTAGAAATGCATAGTGGCCCTGCATTTTCTATTTCTTTTACTGAGCTGCTCTTCGACAGCACACTGGTTAGCAAGCTTGTTCCCAGGTGGTACGGTGAACACAAAAACGCTGAGAACGTCGTAGGCAAGGCCGACGACGAGCAGGATAACCACGATAAATAATAACAAATGCATGAACGATGGTGCAGCTTCAGTTCACATTTAGAGACAAACTTTTCTGTTTGATAAAGAAATTGATTCTAAAGCAGATGAATATTTGTCTTATTTTGTCGTCTGTTAGTTCACTTCCCCCTATGCGCCCGCCCACTTGGGAAGTGCGAATGGATAGCAGACGACAAAATGAAACAGACATTCGTCTGCTTTAGAACTAATTTTTTATCAAGTACAGAAGTTAGGTTGCTTCTAAATGCAAATTGAAACTGCATCCTCGTTCATATATTTGTGAAAACCATTATTTTTTGCGGTTATCCCGCTCGTTGCCAGCCCCTCCTTTCATGTTCTCAGCATATTCAAGCTCGCTTGAAAACCATGCAGACAAAGAGCAGGCCGCTGTAGGTCATAGGAAATGCATGGTCGCCCTTTTTGCTCTATTTTTTTCATTTTACCAGCATTAAGTTAAGCTCTAAAACAAAAAAAGATAGACATATACCTTTTCCGCAAGAGGATGTTCGCGTGCCCAGCTTCAGCTATGTATTCTTGGAATTAGAGTTTTGCAAGGCGTGCCAAATGTGTTCGCTCTTATGGCACACCCCGTATGTGCTTTCTGTGACATACACTCTCTATGCCAAAATTTCCCTAAGCTTTAGATTAGATTCCAGTTCACAGCAAAATAGAGGATTTTCCAGTCTTCAGTTTTGGTCCGGTTCAATGTGCTGTCTGGGACACGCATGAAGGGGGTCCAGGCAGGGCTAGTCAGAGACACTCCAAACCAAAATCTATTCAGGAACACAAGTACTTGGGCACAAATATTTTAAGGCCAAAAGACAGATACTGAGATACACGTGTCTCTTGTGTAATGGGATATCCCTTACATTCCTTGAAAATGGCAAAAAAAGCATTCTAAAATACGGATACACACAAATTATTTTTCCCAAATGGTGGAGGCTGGAAAGGGCAGTGCAGTCCGTGGTGAATGCAATTGATAGTGCTTCTGGTTATTTTCTTTGTATCGGTTTATGCCTCGTCCCTTACCTCAGACTCTTCGTCTATTCCCAACTACTACAAAAAAATGCCGCTAGGAAAACGTCGCCTCCAGTGACCCACATGGGTGCTAGGGGCCAACAACTGTCTGCCATGCTTGACAAAAGCTGTCCGCCCAGAACAAACTCTGTTTTGCTTTGAGGGCGCGTCTCAAACTATCATCCTTTTGAGTCGCAGAGAGCGAGGAGATCGAACAAAGCCCAACCTGTCTATACCAGGGAACTTTAGTCCGCACGGAACCTGTCGCGACGTAAGAGGAAAAGAAGCTCTTCTCTACTCAGTGTACGTGATTGGTTTCCTACTCTCCACTCGCCGCCTTTTCAGCGTTTGCTACGCTGAACTGGAAAGAGTGGAGGGCTTTGTGAGAGAAACTTATTCTGCTATTCTTGCAAATAACCTTTCTTAGCACCACCTTTTCTCTTCGTTACACTTTTTCGATACTTGGGCTCTCCCCCTGTAGAGGGGTTTATGCGGTTGGTTTGCCAATAGAAAGGTTTTCGGTTTATCGTAAAATCCTGACAGTTAATTTTCTACAGCAAACGTAACGAGATACCTAAGCCTGGCAGTGTACTGCAATTTATAAGCTCATTTAACATTTCAAAACTTTTGTTTGAAAATTATTTCTCACAAAATGAGGAGGCATTAAAGAAAATTAAAAAAAGCAACCTACCCCTTGTTGGATAGCGTGCACACCTTACACCTATCGAAGACAGAAAAAAAAAATTGGGTGTGTATGTGGAGACATGGCTTCCATAAAATGACAAATTGTGAAAACTTCATCTAGAAACAACTTGGTGACCCATTTTACAATCTGTTCAAATCAATATTTCGAAATTGATATGACTTATTTCACAAAAATGGGACAGATGATAAACGCCTGTCAATCTAAGATACTGTATGGAGTGGACGCACTGCTAGGCCCGTCCGGTTTTAATAAAAAAAAGAGAAAAAAGATGTGTGTGCTTTTCGTTTACCTCAGAGCAGCACATTACACAAATACTCTCCCCTGCCATCTTGTGACACATTTCAGTTGTAGAGTAGATAACGAACCGAGATATGTTTAATGATAAAGTTTAGCTATGTCTTAGCACAATGGGGGTGGGTAGGGTAGCGAGCAGTGGCAACCTGTTCACTGATACACCCCAAGGCTATCTCAGTGCTATTAGTAAATGCTGGAAATAGTGCAGACTTTGCCGATGCACCGCTGACCAAGCTATATTAGTGATACTGCATCACAGCTAAGTTACGTTCCAATCGCTGCTTTTCCTCGTGTTGATATAGCGCACTGTGCTGCATGTGTGAGCCGACCTTTAATGCTGAAATAATCCCCCGAATAGCCAAGGGCATGCGAATATCTATTTGAGCAAATGAAAATGGAAGTGATTACGAACGCCATCCTTTGACATGGCCCCACAATAATTTTGTCTATAATTTTTTTAAGGAACTTTGGGTACGAGTGAATTGGCTCAGTAAGCCTTTTTCAGGCAAGCGCACGTGCAAACGCTACATTTAGCAAAGTTGTGCTCTTTCGCTCGTGTTTTCGATAGCTCAGCGCACAATTTGCGAGATTCTTAAAGACTCAGTAGCGTCTTGGAGATGCACGGTCACAAAATTCGCAATATCGGACAACACTGCACACGAGTGCCGAATGCGGACACGTGTTCAGTTGCCGAGGACTCAATTTCCAGTTGAATGCTGATGCAGTACTCATGCGACAATCTTTGCTTACAACAGCACGTCACCAGAAACTCGTAGGAACCAGCCATGCAACACATTCTGCGTTAAAACTGAAAGCGCCGCTGACTGTCATTGAAGATTTGTCCCCACATGAGGTGCAGAACTTCTGTTAAGGCCATTCCACGTGGCTTAGTCAAACTAGGGTACCTCAACGTACTCTCAGGACGATGCCGTTTTTTGTAGTACCCGATGGCAACAGCACGTGCCACGGCAAATATATACAAAAGAATCTCCGAAAGCAAAATGCCGTCATTGCACTGTCAAGGCCAAGAGCTCATGCAGGGAGATGCTCTTTCATGTGCTCCAAAACAAAAGAAATGAAGACGTCGGGAAGAAAATGGTCAGATGTCGTCACCCTAAGCAAAGCACACGCAAGGGCACACCCAAGTCAAACCAGTTCACTTTTTCGATGACTTGCCTAAAAGCCGTCCAGTTGTGCATGAAACAAGACATAGCAGCTAAGCAAGAATGCAAGTGGTGTTGAATTTTCATTTAAAGAAATGGGAGCGCAGCCCATCTCGAAACGCAACCAAAAGTACATTTTCCTGCACTCTTCTGCAGAGCGTTACTTTTCTGCACCAGGCGTTGGCTGTGCGTGCGACAAAGTACTGTCATAGGCAGAAAGCTTGCACTCATGGCAGAGCACATACAGGGTCCTTAAAGGGGTAGAGCAACGAAAATCTAGCGCCTATTTTAACGTATAAATCTCAACCACGTTCCGGCCACACCACAGAGACAGCAATTTTTGTTCAAAAAGACACAAAAAGATTATTTAAAGCAAATAAACCAATTACCAGATTGGACTTGGTGGATGTTCTCGAATGTCATGACGTCAAACTTCCCATAAAAGCAGCGCCGCTCCGCATATACGGCGACACGCTGCGTGCACGCAAACCATGTAGAACTGGGTTGAACCGAATTTTCCTTCTCTCCCTCTCCCATTCAGCCCCTGCGGAGAGAGTGGAGTTTTGCCACCGCTGACCAGTCCATCTGACATCTCGCACAGCCACGTTGTGACGTGTCGTCGCCACCAAGTGCTAGTCTCGTGCGAATAGTGGATTTTGAGTTTGAAGCGAATAGTGGTTTTGGCCGAATATTTTCGATTCGAATATCGAATAGTTTTTCCACCCATTCACTACTATTTCATTACTATTGCATAATGCTTAGACAAAAACCCAGCTAAACCTGTGAAGGTTATTCCACTTGTTCATTTACAAGCTAAGTTTAATCTATCTATATTTATGAACTGTGGCCTCAGAAGGTCTGATGTCTTGGGATGACAAGTGAATGACGGATTTGACATAAAATCAATCCTATAGAGATGGCAAACTATACCCAATTGAATGAATCTACAAATCTTGCTATACAAAATATTCTTTCTTTAATCTCGAGTTAAAAAAGAATGAATCGCGCATAATGAACACAGGTTGTGAAAGCATCTCTGCCCCCAACATAGTATACTCTTGCATAAAAGTTTAATTTTTGGAACTTTTACTACAATGTAGATATACACATTCACAAAGTTTCCATTTATTTTCAAATACAGTCGGCACGGGTGCACCATCCCGTTTTGGATGCATGTTTTTCTTCCAAGCACGCAATTACGACATTGTTCATCGCGGCGGGTTACCCCGTTAAGTGCGCTTCTTACCGAGCACCGATGTAATGCAGAGAAGCAACACCTGGGAAGCTCACTTTCACGGGTTTGGCTTCTCCGCAGCGGACCGGTGCTAGGTAAGAAGCGCACTCAACGGGGCTAACCCGCCGCAATCAACACTTCGAAAAACGCGAATAGTGGAGTTCTTTTCGAAGCGAATATCAAATAGTGTATTATTCGGAACTACTATTCAAAATTTCGAATATTCGCACAACCCTATCAAGTGCAGAAGCTCACAACCGTGCCAGCCTCCTGTAGCCTTGCCCTTGAAGTTAAACATGACGTCACGAATGAGCTGAAGGCACCGGATCTCCCGAGACGCATCATGCTCTCCGACGGCTGCTGTTGGAGAGCTTGCTGAAATCAACTGTTTGGAACGAAAAGCGTAGCCATCCGTTCAAAATACAAACGTGCGACTGACATTAACAAATTTCGTTGATCATGCTTTTAACTTATTTCTGAGCACGAGAAGTAGATTTCAAATTTAATTTCGGTATCCCTTTAATTTGTCTCCGACTATAGCTGCTCGTCTGTTTCCTTTAGAATCTTGTTTTAAACAGGGAACCCAAGAAATGAACACCTGTCGTTCTCTGCAAGCGAACAAACAAACAAAGCACCACATTTCCTCCAAAAACGTTATCCTCCCGACGAAGCCACACAAATGTAAAAAGTAGAAACCGCATCTTTATTTAGAGAATAGCGTCCAAAAAAATCAGCACATGCCACACAGCACACTATTTCATGTACAGCATCACGCAATAAATAAACACCAGCTAAAAAGTAGAAGAAAAAAAAGCTGTGCCATCAAATTGAATTTTTCCGATGCCAGGGCTATTAATTTTGTCGAGTTTTTGACTGACTAGTGCTCTTTTGTAGCTACAGAAATGTGCTCCCGTCAGAATGCACAAAAAGTCTAAAAATACAGATAATATTTTTTTTTGTCAAATCATGACGATTAAAAGGAAGAACCCATAAAAAAAAAATACTTGTTCATGGTTGTGTCCTATGCACATCCTTTCATGCCTTGAGATATAGACACAATAACTTGTTCCCAAAGTTCGGTAGCCACCACAAGATAGAAGCATTGCAACATTTTTGTTTTCCCGCAGCAGAGATCACATATGCCTTTCAAAGAAATCACTAGCCACAAGGAAAAGAAAAAAAAAAGAATGGAATGCAAGATAATTTATACTGATCGAATGCCTATCACGCCCCTCCAACAGCAGTCAATCTTAGTCTGTTTTCTATTCAAGTCCAATGCTTATCTCTCAACACACCCAATGAGAGATGGAGCAGAATTCTGCATAGAACAGAGTTGAGCATGTCAAGTTGCTGTGCCCTTGTAAGTAGGAAAATACATTAAAAAGAAACATTTCTTATCACTCATTTTCATTGAATCAAACTACGTTTGCTGTTCGATACTCAGGATTTCCTCTTGAAAACTGGCCTCAGACTACACTTGAGACATTATAAAACGTCCCAATCTGTGCATCTTAATTTCTTCAAAATATATTTTTTTCTCATTCTATTGCATTGAGCTAGCTCCGAGAATCATCATATAGTAAATTCTTTTTTTGTCTTTTCACAGCAAACGGAGTGATCAGCCCAGTGATAGTGCCGACATAGAAATATATATTCATAGCATAGTGGTCAAAACCGCTAGTGGTACCAATAGCTCGAATTCACATATATGATCCAAAATGGTTACACCGGAAACTAAAATCGACAAAAAAGTCTTAGTATAGCCAAGCGGCCTTGCCAGTGCACAAGGGCACATCAATGAAAGATGCAAGTATAGTTTTAAGCTTTTTTTACAAAGTGGTATTACCTAGGCTACAGAACGATTAACTTAAACCTATAACATTTTTTATAAGCTGCACACTACACACTCTCCAAGGCTCACCGCTCAGGTCTAGACATAAAACAAAGTGTTAAAAAAAAAAGTATCGCCCTTAGTACCAGACAACCCTTAAATGGCAGATAAGAAGAAAACCTCAGACGCTAAGGCACTGTCACAGAGACCCCAAGGTCCCCACCATAGTTAACCCGACAAGCCCCAGTCTCAAATACCTACGACCACAATCACTCCAGAAAAAGGTACCTCACTGATAGGTAAGTTTACTAGCTGTCATCTTCACACCATAACTGTGCTCGGGGTTAGCCACAAGAACAAGAATACAAACATAAACAATCTAACAAACAATAGCGACGGCGCAAACACAATTAAAAAAAGGACTATTTCTGCAGAGTCATCCAGCAGAGAGCATCGAAGCCTGCCCACTCCCCTTAAGCCAAAAATTCTGAAAATGAAACCTCGCCACTCCCTCAATGGATGCATCCTTATAAACACGGAACCTTCGCAACGGCGTCAACAAACTATCACATCTTTGTCAAAGCTGTCGCCACGCTGGCGCGGCGGCGTCGCGTCAATCGTGCAGAGACATGCCGTTAGGAAAAAGAAAGAGCGCAGAGTCCTTGCAGCCGTTACCGCGTGTGTCGGGAGAACGTCTTGAGACAAGGTAGCGGTGGCAGCAGCGCTGGTTGAGCACGGACTCACGCATACACACATGCACACTGTGGAAGTAGAGAGTCCCGAAAGGGAGCCGCGGCGGCCTCATTTCTCCGCCTTGCGCTTCCTCAGCTCCTGGTTGTCTCCGCTCTGCTCTTCCGTGTCGTCCACGATGTCGTCTTCCTCCTCATCCTGCAAGATGGTGTCCGGTTGAGCACACCAAAATAGGGCTTAACTACAAAGCATGCCTCTCGGGAAAAAGTATAGAGTTCAATACGGTTAACAGGAACAAGCGATCGACAGTTTTCCCCGTTTTACGGCGACTGCCGTCATTGGCGAGCAAGGTTCCACGGCAGATCCCTGGGTGCCTTTCCTGGGGCTCTTGGTTGGACGCCGGGCAAGAAAGTCGGCGAGGTCGCCACGATTTGCCGATCACAGCCAAGGCGCCGCGATTTACCAGCCAATCGATTTACCAGCCAATCGTGGCGGTCGGCAATCGTGCCAAACTTTCTTGTTGAGCATCCAAACTCGGAGATCCCGGAGAAACAGCGTCGCAGAAAAATCACTCCGCTAAATTTAGCGGGAAAATTTCCTTGCGGATTGTCATGGCGTCATGCGACATCGTGATGTCGCTTGACATCACAGTTAAGACTCTGTTATACTCCGACGTAACGCGTGCGCGCGTCACAGCGACGTCACGTCGGCGAAAACCCGACGCTCTATACTCCGGCGTCGTGGCGTAACTGGCACGTTCGACGCAGCCTGACCGCCTCGACACCAAAATAGAGCATGCCGTATTCTGCGCCAGCGACGCCAGACCAGGATGCATCACGGTAGCCCTCGCAGCGAATACGAGCAATAGCAGACGATGGGAGCACCCCTCCGTGCGGCGTCATGTCTGAAGAATTGGACGTCTCGGTCGTCGAGAAGCTGATCGAGGGAATTTGTCCTCACTCGCGTGTCTACGACACGAGGAAGCTTGAGTACCGTAGACCGTGCGCTTGTCAAAGATGTACCGCATGTACATTGACCGCCTACGCTTGCGGGGCAGGCGGTGCACCAACAGTGCAAGCGCGAGTTTTCGTCGTGCAAGGTACGTCCACGCCATTGCTCGAACTTGGCGCTCAAGAAGCGCGAGGATTCTCGTCTGCTATTCGAAACGAAAAGGAACCGGAAATGGCGCACTCTCGCAGGAAACGCGCCCTCGTAGCCAGATTCTGCGCATGCCCCGCGCCGGCGGCTCACCGACGTGCGCTGCGGAAGTCGCCAGGGCTGCCGGAGTATAGAGAGGGCGAATTTTTGACCCGCGCGGCGTGACTGACGTGACGTAGCCGACTTCGGCCAGCGTTCGCTTGCGCGCGCGTTACGACGGAGTATAACAGAGCCTTTAGTGTGCAGTACGATTCTGTGCAGCCCGTGTGCGGCAGAGTGTGCGGAGCCTTGGCTCTCGCCATAGTTCACTTGCAAGACACGGCAAGAAACCAGGAACTTTTTCCTGGGCGTGGAAACCTGTCATGTAAACGACAGTGATGTCACTTCAATGGTGCGCCATATGATGACTGCGACATCAATGCCAGAACGCGGACACTTAGCAAGGGGTGCAAGTTCGGCGAGCTCTTCAGTGAGGGACCAAAGATGAGTGCAGCTGCGAGGGTGAAGGAGTTTTGAGAGTTCGTAGTCGCAGGCTAGAGTGTCCGGGAACGGCCATCTTTTTTTTTCATTTTGAGTTGGATGTGAGCGAGTCAGCTCCACCAAAAATGCCGACCCCAGTCAACAGTCCTCAAACGTAAGCCGAAGTGCCGTTACCAGTTCAGAGTTTGAACCCTGAATTGCACCAGTATATATGGAAGGAACCTTTGCCTTGGGACTGGTTGCCTTGGGACTGACTAGTTTGTGTTCCTTAGGCCTACCTAGTGCATGCTCCCAAAGTGCAGCCCATTAGCCCCTGTGCTTTCGAGAAACCAAGAGTGTGACTATACTTTGTTTCACAATGACTTGGCGAACTGAGCAGGCTACAGCACCCCGACTCAATAAGAGCACCGAAGGGAGGCACGCGGCACCACGTCACGGGAGTGTGTGTGTCACTGCGCCAAGGAACCAGCTGCCTTCTGCTACGAAACCAACCAACTTCTAATGAATGTCCACGGCTGCAACCATAGAGTTATTGTAATGTACGCTCGAGGTTCAACTGGCACTTGTGGGCCGCGGCAAATTGAAGCAGACAGAAAACAGTCGGAAATTGACTTCTGGTAATGCATTCCTGTGGGAAAAAGCGAGTGCAGTTTCTCCATGCAGTCGATTATAAGAGTAATTATCATAAATAATTCGTACGTACTAGGTAGATTGGAACATTTCTCAGTTACGCAGACGAAAAAATTGGTCGGCTATGGCGTTTTTGTTTTAAATTTGTGGCATGAAAAACGGTGCTAAAACCGTTTCATACATGTATTATGTGCACTGTCGGACACTGTTAGCGCGAACAAAGCGTCGGCGCTTTCCAGCATGGGGGATGACGTGCCAAACGAACGAAGGACATGTGGAAAACCAAGACAGATGCCAAGAACTATGCAGTGACACTGGGTAAGCAACTCCTTGCAAATGCAGACAATCAAAATAAATTGAAAGCCAACTAATATAATCCAATTTGCAATGAATAAGTACTGCTTTGCTCTTTCTGCTGATGATTATGCATGAAGATGCTTGCTCTGCGTTCAAAACATCACCTGCATGCTTGAAATATTTCAAAATAGGTAGAAGCCAGAGAACAGGTTTCCGCATACTTTATTTTTTAAGTTTCAAATGTTTTTTAACTGCTCATAAAGATGCACGACGGAGTCATTTGTATATAGTGACAGGACGGGCATATTAGCAACATATAAGCACTACTGGAACATTGGTAAACCTTGAACAGACTCTACATTCCTTTTGATTGTTATTTTACTTAGAATCGTCACTCATTTTTACATACCTACCATGGAACAGAGGTTTGGGTGTGATATACATAGAACTTTAACATCGTCCAGTGGCAAAGAAAAATGCTGTAACTAAAGCAATTACACTTTTACAATGTTAACAAAGGTGCATACTATTCAGTACAACACAAATAAGAAAAGTTATGTATGTTATTTTCCAGCGAAGAGACAAAATGCACGCACGTTTTCCCATAGGAATGCACAGGAGCACCGAAAAAGCAGACTGGTTGCTGTGTGCTTCAATTTGCCTCCCGGAAGTTGCATAGACGCTAGCGCGAATTGAACCTCTAGCGTACATTATAAGAACTCTATGGTTGCAACATTGCCATCCACTAGAGTAGCAAGCTCTTCAACAACAGTTCACGAGACAACCATTTTGCTTAATTTACCTGCCGATCTGTGTCAGGTGCTAATGCCAGGGCTATATTTTGAGCGGAAGCGGTGAATTACACGGCTGAGATCACCAACGGCCACGGCGCTACAGGAAAAAAATCTCCCAGATGTGGCGTTTCTTTTTTGTTTAAATATCATTGAAGCTCATAAATCCATGAATATTTATTTCTTGTTCTTTATATGTTCTCGATAGAGATAAAATCGCGCGAGTCCAATCGCCGTCAAAAGGAAAAGAAACCTAGAACTACTTTTTGTCGTGAACGTCGCCACGCTCAGGCGGTAATGAGGCCTCCAAGGTCTCTACCATGAAGTGTCATCATGTGACTTGCTTCGACGCTCTTATTAGGTCCTCGGGGCCGCAGCCTCCACAACTTGCCAAGTTATTGTGAAACTGAATATAGTGTGCGGACAAAGTGAAGCCGTCCAATTAGGAGGTGGCCCAGAGAGGAAGAGGTAGACAGAGAGGCACGTACGGACTTGTTGCTGCCCTCCGAGTCGTGACCTCCGTCACTCTTGTGGCCGTCATCTTCGACCTTTGCCTTCTTCGAGAGAGGGTAAACTGGAAGCTTCGGTGGGAAAACCGCATCGATGATGAACACGATCAGCTGCAACAGAAAAGTCGTCCTAGATATTAGACACCAAAAGCAGTTCACGCCGGTGTTTGCCCGTCTTCCTTTACTCTGCTCATGTTTCTGCGCTGCTTGTACCTTTGACATCACATGCACTAAACGTGGTGAAACGTAAAAGAAACCGGCAGCTATATATTTTGATCCAGCGATCGAACTGCGACGCACGAGAAACGGTGGGTTTTCGTGACGCTTTCTACCGACCCACTAAATAACCGTACCACACCGAGTGTCACAGTCACAGGACATCGTGATGCCGAGCGATGTCACGTCGTGTCTCTCCCCATGGACCCTTTTCAAAACACAATCCAGCGACACTGGTGGTCGCCATTACTTGGGAAAAAAGCATGCATTTGGATCCGAGTCCTCGCCAAGTGCCCACATAGACCTTGTTTTTGATACGGGTAGAGTCAAGTTCATGGCAAACGCTGGCACAGCCCCCGTGCTCAAAGTGCGTGCCCAAACGATGGAGGACTCGGATAATTTGCAACAGCAGTTACTAGGTGGCGCACACTTGAATCCATTTCTCGTTCAAGTTGAGATACTTCTAGAGAAACCTGCAGACGGTTCCTCGGGAATCCCAGACTTACTAGGCCGAGCAGTGCGCCGACCACGACCGTGCCGAGAGCGAAGAGGATGTAGGAACCCCAGTAGGGAATGCCATAGTAGTCCACCAGGGTGGTGTGCAGGCCCTGAAAGAAAGCAGACACCGCAGGACACGCTGTAGCAAACAATGTGCTTGAGAAGCAACTTCTTTCAGTCTTTCTCTACAATCCGAGCGAAATCTCCACGGACGACATTCACATTCGGTATGGTCAAAATATCTGAAAAGCCAATTCAAGGTATGTCGGCCGCCACTAGAACGCTGCTCGAGCTTACACCTTGTACCTTGCACCGTGCTACACGGGGGGGCACATCTGCAAACCCCTAGTGCTGTTTCCATTATTCCCAAAAGACCACCACTTCAAAATATCCAAAGCCCAGCAACATATGCAAAGGAAATGGTAGGTGCTTTGACGGCAAAATTTATGCGTTATCGTTAGTGCCAGGCACGAGCACCTGCTAGACCACGACTCACGCAGCTATGGTAGCTAGTGCTTCGGTTGGTACGGGACACCCTATAGACCGCTGCAATAATTGCCCACCACACACTGCCATCTTTGTTTACTGAGCTACGGAATGCGTTTTGGGCCATGGAATGCGTTTTCACCCTATCAGGTGGACATCTTGCTCGCAATGTGGTGTTTCTCCACAAGTTGCTCAACTCAATTATAAACTCTTCCCTGCTACTCAGTAGAATCTCATTCCACGTCCCCCCAACGACAAAGCAGATCCTCTTTTTTACCCTTTTGAGTTAGAATCCAGACCTCCATTCACGCGCATGCAGCTATGTACGACACACTAACTCTAACAAGGACGTCTTCACCAACTCTGGAAAGTGCAAGAAAAGTGTGCCATTAATTTTTCCTCACTAGTTATACACATCTTTTTGCCTCATATTCTTCTTTTGCCTACCAGCTATTTGGGGACCCAATCAAAACGCACGATTGACCGATTGTGCAGGTGCAGTAGCTCTCGTCTGCGGACTATCGGACGCCACGTATAGACGCTTTACACACGCGCCAGATTGAGCCGCCATAGCCGCCCTTCTCTTGTCTTACTGAGATGCCGAGCCACTGAAGCGGGCGTTGACGGGTCTTCACAAGGGCCTATGC
Organism: Ixodes scapularis; assembly: GCF_016920785.2. Classification (NCBI taxonomy): domain Eukaryota; kingdom Metazoa; phylum Arthropoda; class Arachnida; order Ixodida; family Ixodidae; genus Ixodes; species Ixodes scapularis. Next base: position 30,795,252 of record NW_024609836.1, on the reverse strand, counting down.
TGGGCACAAGAACACAGTAGCATCTAAAACGGCAATAACCTGTCCTGCTGTGGTAATGATGAAGTGAAGCGAACGGAATAAGACTGAACAAAAACTGGAGGTCAGTTATGGCGGCGCCCATGCACAGCTGCTGTAAAGCGTCTATATGTCCGCGGCTCGGCGACTCTGCGTTTTTTGTCTGGGTGATGAGCACTGGAAAGGTGTACAGTGTCTCGTGCCAGCATTGTGATGCAGGAGCAGTGATTACTCATTAATCATTATGATGTCATTGTGGACCACATTAAAACATTTTCTCCGAGAAAACCTGAAATGATGACGGCAGAAAATGGCCCCGTGTCCAGCTTGATGACTGATGGCCAAAACATTTTTTTTGCTGGAGCAGCATATCTAAAACAGAGAAAGTGGGTTCATACCCGAACTGCCATGGACAGCTTGAAGAACTGAGCCACAAGTGACATCCTGCAACGAGAAATACGCTATCTTGACGCTCGAAACCCAAAAGTTTTGCACAACATCAGACCAGCCAGTCCTGGAAGCTTTGAAACACACCAGACACGGCTAGGTTGTATGCGGGGTGCACGTTGTGGCAACTACAATTAAAGAAACATCATGTGCTCATCACAAATCTATCAACTGTCAAAAAAAAAAAAAAAAATCCATTGTCTTGCTACATTTGCAAACAAAAATTTAGAAAGGAAAGATTAAAAACAAGCAATTTTCTCAGCATAAAGTGCCACCAATACGAGCAATTAGGATACTTACTGAGTCCCATTCGGGTGCTCATGTCCAGAGCATCCACGACGACAGCAATCAATTCCAGACACGTTGTAACCATTTACGACCACAGGCTGCTACAACCAAGAGCGACGGGCACTTGCTGTTAGCAATTCAAAGAGCGGGATCGAATTGAAAAAAAGAAGGCACAGAGTTTCTTCACGTGACGCTCATCTCTATAAACGAAACAGAAGTCGGATGTCGCAGTCGTGGTTAATGCAAATGTTGGAGCGATCAAAGTGGAAATTGGGGGGATACGGGCCCAACTACTAGCAAAGAACACCTGGCACGTCCCAGCAGAGGACCAAGGACTAACTTCCACCACCCCAGGTTTCTCTCAACGTGCAATCGACACTTCCTTTACATGACGCTTTCTCTGCAACAGGCCTCTGTCAGGTTGCGGGAACCAATGGCCGGGATTGGAACCAGCCCACATTGCCTCGAGGTCGCCGAGAATAACGTCGAAGCTGGCCATTACTTGTCCGCCCACCACTTTAAATGCGAACGTTTGTGTCCAAAGCAACGCTCATCTTATCGGTTTCTAAGAGAAGGGCTACAGCATGCGCTGCCAAACCTACTGGATCGACTGTGGAGCTTTCCAGGAAGAGACAGACTCCAGGGTTTGCCACTTCTTCTCCTCCACAAAGTTGATGAACGACTCCTTGTCCCTCGACCCACGGTACTGCCTGAACACTCCATCCTTCACGCTGCGCACGTGCAGAAACAGAAAGGTGAGTATGTCACGCTGGCAAAAAGGAACCAAAATGGCACCAATGTGTACTAGGTTGCCTCCATGTTCTCGGATGTAGTACCCAAAGCCAATGGCAAGTGCTCGCGAGAAAAATACAAAGAACTAGCTTGAAACTATATTCTGGCATACCACAACCAATGCTAAAAACAAGTACTTCACTAGGGGTGAATACTGGATAATCTGCACAAATACAAATAATTTGGAAGCGATAGGTTTTCAATCCAAGCACAAAGCCAAGAGGTGGCACTAGCAGACGCAACAATAACCTGGACAGTTCAGAGTTTTTGTATTTTGGCAAAAGTATAGAATGTTCTAAATCAATGGTTTATGTCCTCCGACGCCAAATATGACATGTCACTGGCAATGCTGGACGCACTGAAGGAACAGAAGCGCTTCTTACGGGCCAAATTTTCGTCGCAATAGCTGGCGTCATTTCTTGATTTGGTGTCTAATAGTTCTCTCTTGCAAGCAACAAAGATGTCCAGTATTCCCCTAGGGAAGTATTTAGCGAAAAGCTCATACCGGGAGCCGCTCTCTCACAAACTGCCGAGCAAAAAAAAAAAAGTGTTTTTGAACATGGTTTGACGTCACCACCCTGAACAAAGCCCTCTCGAAGGCACCCTAATGTGCATTATGCGTGCATAGAAATCTCTAATGCTGCACAAATTTTCATTTTGTTTGCAAGCACAATTTTGCTTGTGAGAAAAAAGTATTACGGAACAAGAATGTAATAACTTACTGATATATGGTGGGAAGTGCTGTCACCATAAACCTTCCACTCAGCCCTGAAAGAGGAAAGCCGACGCTGTATAGAATGCGTGGACTCGCCGTCGAGTTGTTGAATCCGTCGACTCACCTGGGTTGGCAGTCACATCAATATGGGCTACTTTCACGCCCAGATCCTTGCTCCAGTCCGAAAAGTCCTTCCAAATTGGTCCAAGTGCTTTACAGGCAGGGCACCAAGGTGCGAAGCTGAGAAAAAAAAAAAAATTGGAGCACGCTACACGGACCGAACAATGAAGTTAAGTCTGACGGATAGTGCCAAATTTTCGCAACTCTGAGACGGTCCGTGGCTACAATCACAGGATCCGATCTCAACTTCGAACATCGCAGTGCTCTGTCAATCTATGACACACTGCTCCTTCCCAATCGTTTGAAGATATAGCCTTCTCAAAGTTGCTTTCTTTGGCCACCAGCCGCGCAAACTAGCAGCCTACCGAGGCGCTCCCTGTGCGCTGTCCTGAGGCTATGCGGAGTGCAAGTTCGTCTGCTCCTTGAGCAGGGGTTGCGGTGACGTCAGAACGCCGAGCTCCGATTGGCTCCCATTGGAAGAATAGTGGGTAGACCTCAAGGCAGCTAGCATTGAGTTCTACCCACTACCCCTCCATCAGAGCCTATCAGAGCTCGACGTTCTGGCGCACCCCTGTGCAAGAAGCAGACGAACATTGCGCTCCGCATAGCTAGTGACAGGATGAGAATGGCAGGGCCTCTCTTTCGGACCTTCCAGGGCGCGCTCGTTAGGGCCTTCCGCCGTGCTATGGCTGCGAGTGCACGATCGAAGCTCGCGTTAAAGGCGGGACAAGTGAAAAACCCCCTTGCCGTTCTCATCCTTTCAGTGACAATAGACTTTCCGTGCCAAATGTCATACGAACGGGGCGTTCCAAAAAAACAAGATCTTTCCAAAGCGAGACGGCAAGGAGGCCTGAGAGCAAACCGAAAATAATCTACTATATCTTAAAGAGGAAAGGAAACACTTGAACTGAATGCACAGAAAAACAAAGTAACCCCTATCAAACGCATAGCTCAGCATCCAAGATAAAAGTCAGGAGCATGCGTGCCGCAGGCGGACCCTTGAACTCCCGAAGGCAATGGATTTGATACAACTTACAACTCCACCATCCATTCTCCTTCCAAAAGTTGCTGCCAAGAGTCCTCGTCGAGTTCCACGAGCTGCGCCTGGGTGCTTGCGTGGGAAATCGGAGATAAAACGAGCAAAGCCAAAATTGTCGACACAAATGAGAGAGTCGCCATTTTTGAACAGTGGGATTCGTGGGATTGGTCGTACGTGCTGCACGGCGCTTCCGTCGGGTGGCGCGAAGTTGCTGCCCACTAGCGGCGTCTTGTGTCAAATATTGGAACGACAGCTATTTATGAAAATTCGTATTCCTACATTTGCCTGTGAGAGTACGAAAGTTTAAAAAATAACAAATCGTAAGGAAGGATTTTATGATCAGTGGTTGATGGACGTGATAGAGCCAACATAAAGCCAAACATCCCCCTTGCATAAAGCCAGCCAACATAGCATAAGACCAAAAGTCAAAACAAACAAGATGGTGCCTTTCCATTTCAGGCTGCTCCAGTGTGCCTCCCGCCTGTCCTTGTGAATGCATTCGTTGCCTGTCAAGTTGCTAAAGTCGACTTTTCTCCGAACACGGGGTTCGGAAATGCACTCGTGCGTGCAAGCCTAAAAATCACTTCGACGACGTAGGACATCGCTTCAAGAATGGTTATGTGCTGTGTGCCCCGATGCCAGTCGGAGCAGGGCAAAACGAGCGTGTCATTTCACCAGTTCCCCGTTGACAACAAGCTGAAACTAAAATGGATCGCAGCCATCACGCACGGCGACCCCCCGACGTTCCGGGCTTTTCATTGCACCAAGGTTTGTGGTCTTCACTTCCGCAAGGACGACATTTTTACGCACGGTTCATCGAAGAGACGCGTTCGCGCGGGCGCGGTGCCAACTTTGTTCCTGCCGAAAAACGGCGCGTCCGGGCCCGACCACAGTACATCCTCGTCCCAGCAGCCTTTCCCGGTCAAGTTGACCGCTTCTGCAACCAGGTCCGATGAGTGTGCACCCTTGTTACACCAGGCCGTCGTTTCCGTCGGTCCCGCCGCTGACTCCGCAGAAACCATCACTCCCTCCATGGAACACGGATGTTCTTTGACTGTCCTTCCTAAAACGATCAAACGGGAGATCACCGAACCCGTCAATTCCGCGACGGAAGTGTCCTCGAGCGAATCCGCCGAGTCCATCCTCCCGTTGATGGAGCCCAACACCCTGAAGGTGGAAGTTCCGTCCATAGCCCTTCCTGTCGCCACCAGTAAAGCATTTCATTCATCCAGTGAGTCCGTGTCGGGGAACGATGAGTCAGCCGCTGTGCCGACTGTGCCTCGCGAGTCCTGTACAGTTGTGCAGCGCGCTACTGGAATCAAGCGGGGTGTCCAGTTTCAGTTGCCGTCGTCTATTAAGAAGGCCTGCCTCTTGTATGAGACAAAGCCGGGTCAATGCAGGTCGCTCGGCGTGACCACGGGGGGTAGGAAAGTGTACTACCCGCGGCAAGTGAGCACAAAGAGCTCCGGCGTTCAGGTCGACTCCCTCCACGACGAGCTCAGGGAGTGTCGCAACCTGTTGGCTCGGGCGGAACGCGAGAAAGACGACCTCCGAAAGCAGGTGCTGCGAGCTGAGACTAAACTGGTCACTCTGGACAGGGACCCAACGTACCAGGCCTTTCGGGCAGTTACGAATGCCGCGTCGTCCTGGGATCCGAGGTACCAGGCCTTCGGGGCGGTCACGAATGCCGCTTCGGCGCAGTTCATCCTCGACCAGCTGCTGAGCTTCAACAAGGAGAGGCCCACCTGGCACGAGAGCACCGTCAGTCTCTGCGCCACGTGGCGGCACGTCGACCGCAAAGGCTACGAGCACGCCCGTGCCTGCGGCCTCCTCAGCCTTCCGAGTAGCGCCACCCTCGCTAGGTACAACCTGCCGCCGTGACCTTCGTCTCTACCTTGAGGAGTGGTCGTCATCCTTATGAGACTTGGCTCGGCTGGCTTGGTCGTGAAGACTGTCCCAAACCTGCTTGGAGAACTTGAGTTCTGGCACTGCCGTGCAGTTGTTACGTCACCTTCTGTTGCTGTATTAATTGCCCAATAAACCGGTGCGCCGAGAAACTGAGACAGAGGAGGAGACGAGAGTGCGCGCGGACGTCAGAACGCCGAGCTCTGGTTAGAATGATTGGGGGGTAGACTTTAAACTAGCTTCCATTGCCTCCACCGTATTCGCCGAATGCATTCGAATGTGAGAGCCAAATGCCGGACGCTGGCTTTCTGTCCACTAACGCGTTTGATGAGTGCAGTGGAGACAAAGGCTGCCTTTATCTCCACTGCATTCGTTGAAGTCATTAGGAGAATACTAAAGCAAAACGCCAGATGCCGGCGTCCCGCATTCGGACGCATTCGACGAGTACGGTGGAATCAAAGGCCGCTAGCTTTAGGCCTACCCTCTAATCGTCCTAACCATAGCTCAGCAATCTGATGTCCTAGCGCACTCTCGTCTCTTTCTCTCCCTTAGTTTCTTGGCACACACAAGTTAATGTGTGTTTTGCCAGGCGTTTTGTTGCTCTTAATTGGGGATGCGCACTGCTGTGTTGCTTGTAATTGGGGGATTCGTGCCGCAAACCTGCTGAGGTTTTACCGAGTTCAAATTTTTTAAACTTTGAACACAAAGTTCAAGAAAAGTTTGATAGAAGTTTGACTATCATGCACATGTGCAGAAATTGGAAATCAGCAGATGTCGCTTGACGGAGGAAGGTAACAGGCTAACTAAATCACTAAAAGATTTTATGTTCGCCCTTTTTTGTATAAGCACAGCTAGTAGTTCTTTTTAATTTAGAATAAACTTGCCGTAAAATACCGTGGCGCCCACTTCGGCCAATTACCCACTGCCGAAACTTGGGAGTTCTGCAAATTATATGTTAAGCACCCACCCCCTCCAAACCAGGGGCATCAGCCGAAAATATTCACCCTGTTGAGGCAGATAGCATGTGAAAATAAATGTGCTTTCTCCGATTCCGTTCATCCTGCCTTCAAAGCTCTTTATTGGCTGCCTTCTTGGTTTTTACTGATTTGAGAGGAAAAGCGCCCATACCTAGAATAACCCAGCTTTAAGTGAAAATGGGGTGGACACCTCCCTCGTATTTTATGGTATGTAGAAATGATCGTTTTAACAAAATTTGAAATGTTTGCGTTAAAGTCAGGTAACACTGTGTAAAAGTTGAGCTTTGTTGAATTTTGTTATATGTTTGAAGGTTTGGTGAACTATTCCAGGTTCAACATTGAGCCTTGCTGTTCTTTGCATCACCTGCATATGCACATTCAAATAGCGGAAGTGGGTAGCCAGGGTAGAGGCTTGAGATAGTACATGACATACAGGAGAGGTTACAGGCAAATGTTTGTGTAGTAAGTATGAGTTACACTCGAGACATATTAGGAGAGAAATTTCTATGTTTTCTGTTCAAACTGACTTCGTATCGGCTTGGACAAAAAGTACTGGCCTAGGGATTCCCAGTTGGAAGATCTGCATTTCTTCATTATTCTGGGGCATCATTTCTCACGAGGTACAAACATATTCTTTTACAGCGAAGCTGTTAAGGGCTAGTTTCCCCAGTACTATGTCCGTGGGCAAACAAATGGCCACACTAAACTCTGGACAGCTACCGCCATTTATGAGCGACGGCGGCAACCAGATAACCAGCTTGCCGGTTGTCTGGTTGCCGCTGTCGCTCATAGATGGCAACTTTTCCAGCCTTTCCACTCTGGCTCGCCGTCTTGCGGCCGGCCATTACTTCATTCCCCACCATAGCACAGCTTCGCTGGTCTTCCTTCTTCACCAGGGTGGAAAAGCTGAGTTTCATCTTGAATTATGTGAAAGGGATGCATGAAATGCACAACCAATGACTTCAATCACTTCAGTGGCCTAACCAGTCGTGATCTTTTTGGATATCCTGGTACTGTCTCGCAGGATGTCTAAGACATCTTTACATGGCAGTGTGCTGTCACTAAGCTGAATACCCCCAGGAAACCATGTGGCCTCCATCAGAATTTACGGTGATTGATGGCTCGGGCTGCAAAACCCAGGGATCATGGGTTCAACGCGCCTGTCCCTGCCCGTTTCGATTTGTATGAGCATCGTACCGGCGTGCGGTCGTGCATTACTACTGTGTGATGCACGTTAAAGGGGCACTTAGTTGTATTTTGAGATCGTCTTGGCGCGAACTCAACGTATTCGACCTAAGCATCTTATAAGAACCAAAGTTACAACCCCCCAAACGATGTTTTTTTTTTCCAGGCAATTTAATATGGCGTCAGAGGCCTACCGAATTAATATTTTGCTACAGAGTCACGTATATTTTTAATAAAGCCAAGAAACGCAACTGCTCGAAACCGAAACCCGCGCACGAAGGTCGGAGAGCGCCGGGAGCCACGTGGCAACACCCGACCGCGCTTTTTTTTGGCCGCGCGCAGCAGACGCCATTACAGCGTTCGCAGTTATGTTTGTTCCGCTCGCTCTTCTGTTCTTCAAGATGAGTTGTTTTGTACGTTGAAGAGTTGGGAATAAGTAGTGAGTGCCCGTAATGAATGCCCGTGATCGGCTCCGAAAAGAATGACCCCATGATGTTGCATGCCTCACAGGTTCTGGATCCAAAAGTGACATTGTGCGGCAGAGTCTGCACAAGTTTCCGAAAGGTCAAAGGGATCGGGACCAATGGCTGGCTGCAATTCCTGTGGAACAGTTACGGGCACCTCGGAAAGCGGCCGCTACTCGATTTATATGCTCCTTGCATTTTGTGGAAAATTGCGGCTACGTCAGAATTAAGTATGGTATCACTCACGCGAAATGTGTTGACATAAAAGCGGAACAAGGGCTACAGCCAGGGCGGAGAGTGAAAATCAAGATGGCTTAAATCGTGATTTAAATCAGACCGGTTTTGTAAGGATGATTTAAATCAAACCTTGCCCCAAAAATAATCACTAATATAGATTTTTTTTTTCTGTTTTTTCTTTATTATTCGATGTTGTCTATATGGCCATATATCCTTTATTTAAATCAAAGGATCATCACACAAGAAAGATTTACACCGGACTGAACACGAGAACAATCAGTAGCCTTCGAAGCAAATCGATGCGTTGAGCTTTATTTCTACCCCCGACTTCGTTTGTCAGTTACGTCACATCTTTTTTGCAATGAGATCAGAACGCAAAGTATAGAAACGAAAACGGAGGAAGTACTGTCGCAATGCAAACAAATCAGATTGCGAAAAAAAAAAAAAAAAAAAGCCAATACAGCTTTTTCGCTAACAAAAAAAAAAAAAAAAAAATAAGCTGTTTTTGTTCCAGTACGGCGGAGTTTTCATGAACAAAAACGTTGTTAAAATTGCAGTAATTCTTTTTTTTTTCCGCATTGTTTTCACTGGTCGGAAGAATTGATCAAACAACCTGCTGTGTTTAAAAATGCATATAGCGATAAATATTCAATATTTTCTAGCTACAGGGATATTAGTCTGACTTTAATAAAATAAATCTAACTTTATTTATTTATGTATTTACAGCAGAGCGACTTGATGTGAGGTGTGTACACTGTCAACCGTAAACAAACGAATAACCTTTTTTTTATTACATTTTTGTGATTGCCATCAAAACTACTAGTGCGGTGGAAATTGCTCATTCGGGGCACAAAGTTATGCGATAAAAGTTTGACGCTGGTCAACCCCATCTCTAATGGCGAATTCCACAGGTCGTTTTGGAGCGCGCCGGGATCGACTTTTCTGGAGCGAGCCTATTTCACTGGGCGGTCGGGATCGAGACCGACGTGTTTCACTGGTCGTTTTGGATTAGCTCCCGCTCCAGATCTCGATCTGGATCCGAGAAAAGTCGCTCCCACGATTTCGGTGGATTCAACCGGAAGCCAGCCGGGCCAGCCCTCAGCGCACACACGTGACTTCCTTTCTCGTGGGGCATCTCGCTTCGCGCTAACTCTGTTGCATGGTGTACCGCCTGCGTGAGAGAGGCGCCTAAAACCTTGGTAGCACTACGGATTTTATATATTAATTCGAGGTGAGCTTTTCTCCGGACATGCTCAAAAGTGAGTGAACTTTTCTCCGGTGAGCTTTTCTCCGGACCCGAACAAAATTGGGTGAGCTTTTCTCCAGTCAGATTTTCGCCGGGATTCGACATTTAGACAGTGTAATAGGCGCTAGAATTTCGTTGCACGCGGTAGCCCTTTAAGTTATTGTGCTAAGCACAAACATTAGCTAAATTTTCTATCTAAAAGTTTTCAAGAAAAGCAACTTTGTGTAAATATTTCTGTCCAACGTTTTTTACAACAGCCTTCTAAAAAATCATGGCACAAAGCTTGCCAGCATATTCTACAAGCAGGAGACAGTGCAACAAAGCCATTGTTTTAATTTTATCATCATGCAATTGAAGTCTTTGCCAATTAAAACAATTTGTACTAGACATTTTTTTTTCAGAAATATTAGACTTGTCGCGCTCTAATTTACGATGTGTTAAACACTGAAAAAACGTATTCTGACACAAGCTCTAGATCAAAAGATACTGTAAACAAAATTGTGTAGTAAAAAAAAAAAGGTGAATTTTGAGAAAACAGAGAAAAGGTTCTCAAAACATGCCTGCAAAAAGTCTGGACAGGAAGCTTTGAATCAATGTAACAGTATATAATTGTGCACTTCTTAAGTGTAGTACACGCAATACATGTTGGTGGCTTATAGATTAAAAAAAAAAAAAAACTAAAACAACTTTTTTTCGTGTGTTTCAAGATTAGAGTTTAGTAGTGGTTCTGCAGTGGCTGAATTTGTAGTCTACAGTGGACGCACCTGATGCCCTCTAGGACTGACAAAGGCTTGCCACTTTCTACTAGATAAACATACAATACAGTTTTACATAAGAATTTCTAGTTGCCTCCGTGTGGAACGAGACCCATAAAAGAGGCGCGACTTTTGTGTTGGCACAAACACTGGAACATATTTTTGTGCATGCAGTACACAGCCAGGAGCAGCTGCCCTGAGTTGGCAGGCCGAGAACAGCTGGTAGTGAATTCCGCGAGGACTCGCGAGGGTTGGTCAGCACTGACCAACCCTCGCGACTTTCCTGAAGTCTCTAAAGAGAACGAGCGGTAGACAGAATCTGGGCGGCCAAGGGTGTGGTTTGCGAGGGCTCGGAAGATAACGCTGAGCATGAAGGCTTGAGCTAAGCCTTTGTTATGTGACAACTACTAAGCAAGGTAAAATTTTTTTCTAAATCAATCAATCATTTATTTGATTTAATGCAGAATAATTTGATTTAAATCATTAGCGAAAACTTTGTGACTCTTTATCACTACGCGTATTTTTATTTTAAACATGGCAGATTGATTGATCAATCCATCTGATCACTGTGATGATGATGATGATTATGAGTTTATTGGCGCAGCAGCAACGAGGGCCATAATGCGCCAAACTTAACGTATTTAGAGCTTACTATAACAAAAGTTTACTTTGAGGCTACATATTTACAAATGGTATAAATATCCAGTTTGTTTTAAAAAGTCTAAGACACGGCTGAAAGGAACTAACGGTTTATCGCCAAGCGAAAACGAGGGATGAAATGGGAGATGATCCCTAAAAAGTTCGAGAAAACATGATTGACGGAGTGGTTTGTGGGACGAACAATGCCACAAAATGTGCAACACGGTCAGAAGCTCTCCACAATGTTCACATAGTGCAACATCTTCACCACGAAGCAGATACTGATGTGTCACGCGGGCGTGACCTATTCTTAGACGGCGCAGAAGAACCTCCACACGACGTTCCCTGTTATATGAGCTCTCGCAAACGCCCAGAATGGGCTTGATAATGTGAAGTTTATTGTTGCTCTCGGTATCCCATTCCAGCTGCCATTTAAGAAAAATAGATTTCCTCAGAAGCGGTTTCAAATCTTGGTAAGTTAAGCAATTGAATGTTGTAGATGAGCCTCGAGCAGACACGGCCAATTTATCCGCCTCTTCATTGCCCAAAATCCCAACGTGGCTTGGCACCCAGCAGAACTTAATGTCCCGACCGCGTCGCAGGGCGCTGTTGATCTTACCATGTAGACGTTGTGCAAGGAGGTTCTTTGTGGGCATCAGGGAGGACACAGCCAATAAGGCACTTTGTGAGTCGACAAAAATTACAGCTTTCATTATGCTATTGTCGAGTATATGTTCGACCGCTAGTAAAATAGCATAAAGCTCTGCGGTGAAAATGCTTGCCCTAGAGTCAACTTGTGTGGCTTTGCTGTAGGAGGTGGAATACAGAGCACACCCTACAAAAGACGACGATTTTGACCCATCTGTATAACACTCCAGGTAGTCTGCATATTTTTGTTGCAAGGAGAGGAACTTCTGCCGGAGAATTTGTGGTGAAATGACCCTCTTACTGTATTTTGCGAGTGACCAGTCACATAAAATCGGCAGAGCATCCCAAGGAGCAACCCTACGAGTGTTTTTAAGCAAGGGAATCTCATGGAGGGGGATATTAAGGGATTGACAAGTACTTTGCAAACGGAGGCTTAATGGTCTAACAATGCTCGGCTTGTTTTCGAAAAGCTGTGAACTTCTGCAAGTATGAAGGACACTGTAGGAGGGATGTTTTGGATTTGAAAATACTTTGTAAGCATAAGAGACGCTGAGGTACTGCCTCCGTTTCTCGAGGGACATTTGATGCGTATCAGCATACAAACTCTTCACAGGAGATGTGCGAAATGCACCTGTAGAAAGTCGTAGTCCAAGGTGGTGAATTGGGTCAAGAGCAGATGGCCGCGCTGACCCATATACTACTGCACCATAGTCGAGGCGGGATCGAACTAAGGAGTTATACAGTTGCAGGAGACAGCGCCTATCAGAACCCCACGACATATGCGACAGCACCTTTAGGATGCTTGATGACATCAAGCATTTCCGTTTTAAAGTTTTCAGGTGGGGCACAAGGGTAAGTTTCTTGCCAAAAATCACACCCAAAAATTTGTGTTCTTGCTGGACTGATATTTTAATGCTATTAAGATGCAAGGAAGGATTAAGAGACAATCCCCGGCGTAATGAAAAAGGAACGCAGACTGTTTTTTTCAGGAGAAAACTTGAAGCCATTTTCGTCTGCCCACTTACACATTCTATTGATTGTAAGTTGCAACTCTCGTTCACAACAGGAGAGGTTACAGGAAGACACAGAGATCTGCACATCATACACATATAGAAAGTAAGTTACTGATGATGGCACAACCTTAGCTAGACTGTTAATCTTTACCGCAAAGAGGGTAACGCTCAGCACTCCTCCTTGGGGAACACCATTTTCTTGAGAGAAAACATCTGACAGTGTGGAGCCCAATCGGACTTGAAAAGTTCTTTCGCTGAGGAAGCTCTGTATGCACTGAAGCATGCGGCCCCGCACACCACAGTCGTACAAGTCACGAAGTATTCCGTACCTCCATGTGGTATCATATGCTTTGTGTAAATAAGAAAAACACTGAGACACAATGCTGCCGGTGTACAAATGCCTCACGTATAGCCGTCTCTAGACGAACCAAATGACCCGTGGTCGCTCGTCCTTCCCGAAAGCCGCACTGGCTATACATAAAAAAATTCTCAGTCTCTAAGAAATGGACAAGACGACGATTCACAAGCCGCTCATAAGTCTTTCCTAAGCAACTTGTGAGTGCGGTGGGGCGATAGCTTGTAGGAATGGAAGGGTCTTTCACTGGTTTCAAAAAAGGGATTATGTGGGCATGTTTCCAGCAACGAGGAAAGGCAGCAGCTTGCCATAGATGATTAAAAAAAGTTAACAGACCGTTCGTAGATTCACGGGACAGTTTCCTCAACATTTCATAGTGGAGTCTGTCTGGCCCTGGTGCAGACTGCTTCTTTGCACCAAGAGCAACCTTGAGTTCGCACATTGCGAATGGACTATTGTAAAAATATGAACCACCCTCCGACATCGAGATGGGCTGCTTTTCAACAGTCGACTGAAACTTCTTGAATTTTTCGCTAAAATTAGAGGAGCTACTAATAAGCTGAAAATGCTCCCCGAGAACATTTGCATGGTCTTGCAAATGTTCTCGGGCAATACAGAGGGGGAAGAAAACAGAGGAGTTCGGAAAGAATGGTAATCTCCTCGAACTTTCCGCAGGCGATCCCACACTTCTCTAGCTGGAACAAAGCTATTCAGAGAAGATATATATTTTTTCCATGATTTTTTTTTTCTTCGCCTGTTTCCGTGTCCAACGTGCCTTGGCCCTACATTTTTTTTAAATTCAATCAGGATAAAAGCAGTGGGATAACGGCGAAATATACGCCATGCTTGGTTCTATTTCCTGCGAGTGACAGTGCAGTCCTCATTCAACCAGGGTTTCCATCTCCGGGGTAGGACACCGGATGTTTGAGGAATAGAAGATGCAGCAGCATTAATTAGACATTCAGTGACAAACACTGTCGCTTCCTCGGGGGACATACTGCGAAAGAGCGATGGATCCAGTACGGCATTTTAACCAAAAAGGGCCCAGTCAGCCTTCTCTAACTTCCACTTTGGAAGGCGGGTCGCAAGCGAAGGAAGGGGTATTGAGCTTTCTAAAATTATCGGGAAATGATCGCTGCCAAATGGATTATCTAAAACCTTCCATGAAATGCACGGAAGTAAAGCTGGTGATTATATGGAAAGGTCTATTGATGTAAAGGTGTTATGAGCAGCACTAAAAAACGTTGGCTCCTTTTTATTCAGGAGACAGAGCCCGGAGGATAATAAAAGTCGTTCTATAACTCCACCATCGGGAATCCTGACGAACACTACCCCACAAAGGGTGGTGGGCTTTAAAATCACCTAAACTTAAAAAAAGGTTTAGGCAGCTGATCTATGAGTCCTTGTAGCTCGTGGAGCTGCAGTGGAACGTTGGGTGGCAGGTAGAGAGAGACGAGGGTGATGAGTCGGTCAAGGAGAACGCGAACTGCCACTGCCTCGAGTGGTGTTTGTAGAGGAACCTGAGCACACACAACCCCGCTCTGCACTACTACTGCGACACCGACAGAAGGGGTGGGAGAAAGGCGGTCCTTCCTAAAAACCCGGTGACGGCGTAAGACCTGAGTGTGTTTGTCATTCAGATAGGTTTCCTTCAAACAGAGTGCCACAGGGTGAAGCTCATCGAGAAAAAAATTAACGTCATCAATATTACGAAGAAGGCCGCGGCAGTTCCATTGCATGATACCCCATTGTTTACTCATAGCAGTGCTAAAATTAAAATAAACTTTAACTTATAAACTACAAGAATGGGTAAAAATGGGTTACTAAGGTTTAAAATCATTTTTTTATGCTCGGGGCGTTTTTCTTTTTCGCGCAATCATTCTGCTTCCCACTAGAGGTAGTGGGAGCAGCGAGGGAGGACTCCGATCCCGAGAGGATAGCCAGGGGGGGCAAACCCCTGCTCTGGGGTGGACGCTGGCGGGCCAGCACCCTCCCTGGGTTTGGAACGTGGTGCCGTTGGCACCGTTCCCATGGGTTTGGATGGGGACTCTGCCGGGACCCGCAGATCGTCTGGAGACGTCTGGGTTCCCAGCGATGCCATTACTGGCCGTGCAGGTCCCCTACGCACGACCTCGGCATATTCGCCTTTCGCCAAGGAAGAAACCCGTTTCTTTTGCTTCATGGTAGGGAATATTTTCCTTTGCCTTTAGAGTAAGGACTTATTACTATTGCTTCCACAATGGGCAGGAGGGAGAGTATGCCGGGTGCGGACCGTCACAGTTCGCGCATTTTGGATTGTTCTCACAAGTGTCAGCAACATGCTCTCTGCTGGAGCACTTGGCGCAAGTGTCGGCTCCCCTACAGCTCCGTGACCCATGGCCGAACCGTTGGCACTTAAGCACCTCTGAGGGTTCGGTACATAGGGCCGTACACGGCACCGTAGGTAGCCAGCCTTCAGAGTTTCTGGTAGTGTGGTCGAATCAAAGGTCAGAATGACGTGTTTGGTTTTCCGTTCAACACCGTCTCGGCGGATGGTGATGCGGCGCGCAGCTACCACCCCTTGGCCAGAGAGGCCCTCAACGATCTCTGCCTCAGATGTTTCAAGTATGTCATCCGCAGAGATGACTCCCTGTACGGTGTTCAGCTTGCGATGAGGTGTTACACTGACTTTGTAATCTGTGACGGAGTTCAAAACTAGGAGAGATTCACTTTGTTGTTTTGTATTAGTTTCGACAAGAAGGTCACCCGATGCCATCTTTTTGGCATTAAAATTTATTCCAATAATACCTTCAAACACCTTTGATACGAGAAAGGGGGATAATTTTGCAAGTGGCTCTTCGTCCTCTGAGTGAAGAACTAGAAACTTGGAAATTTTATAAATTCAATATGCTGTGCAGGATGGTCTTTTACTTCGGTGCGGACCTTTTTCAGGGCCCGATCAGTGTTTTTTTGTTTGGAAACCATATAGATGGGAAGGGAAGTTCAGTGCCCGGGTGCACCGCCCACCACGGAGCCCAACAAGGGGGTAGGTAATGTGCCATAGCAAGAAGGGCTTGGCTGACACAACTATATGCTGCCCGGGCACTATAACCTAGTGTGGTTGCAGAGACAGGACCTGTTTACACTCAAGGTTGGCCCTTGCCGCCTAAGAAGGTGAAAAAGGAAGGAAGAGAGAGTAGAAGAAAAGAGAAAGAGGTGGAAGAAAAAGTGAAAGAAGGAAGAAGAGGGCAGAAGAGGCGACTGACTGAATCATTCTGGTCGGGCCAAGCCAGGACACCCGTCTACGACAAGCAGGGGTCGAAGCGGTGTATTACCTTGCCCGGGAAGCCCCGAAGGGTCCAAACATACCCCGGGCTCAGCTCAACCACCAGGGTCCCCCTTTCCCCGGACACGGGTTAAGCCACGCACAGCCAGACGTGGGTGGGCGAACCCACATGGCTCGGGGTTCGTAGTGACGCCACTCACCAAGCACCTACTAAAGTAGGTGCCCCCTGCGTGCGGGTATGGTGGCCCACGTGGCTGGGGTCCGTGGTGACGCTACTCACTAAGTACCTAGCACCTAAGGTGCAGGCGCCCCCTGCGGGGCTCGGGGTCAGTGGAGACGCCATTCTCCAAACACCTGCTTTCACAGGTGCCCCCTGCGGGGATCTGATCACTGATAACGCTGAGAAGAAATAATTACCGTAAATTCAAAGTACAGTTTAATTAGCAACGTTTTATAGATATAAGTACAACCCTAGTCATATAAAGGACAAAAACAGCTTAATTTCTTAATTGGGGGAAGAGTTTTCTAAATTTTTTTTTATGATTTGCTTGCAACAGTATTTTGTCTTTCTTGTTGCTGTCTCTTTCACGTTTGATCTGCTCGCGTAAAACGTTATGTAACTAGCGAACGAAGTGGAAGGTAGAACGAAAGATCTACGATCCGATTCGATCAAAAGTGAAATGCTTTTTGCTCATTTCCAGCCTGATATAAATCTTTCTTCGATGCTTCTCGGATTTCAATACAAATCAAATAACACAGAAAGCATCAAATGATAGTCAAGCGGTAAATAAAAACTATTTTCTGATTCCTTCTTTACGTGAAAGGTTTGATTTAAACAGAATGTTAATGACTGGAAGGAAGCGCCGAAAGACGGGGACAAAAGAAGTAGGTAATGACGACACGAGGCGCACTCGCAACTGAAGGTTTATTGAAAAATACAGACTTAAATACTATGACAAACCACTTCATTTCCTGCCACCCCACTCTCTCTCTAAAAATAGAATCTCCTTATCTAACAATGCCACAGACGGCTCGCTGACGCACTTATCAACGCCCCTTGTTTTGATAATGAATGCTTCGTGTACTTCCCTTGTGGTTTTATCGCTGTGTCGTCCCAGGATGGCGGTGTTAGTAAACAATGGTGTGCATGGGCATCTAGCGCAATGTACTGCCAGATGCCCTGACGGCGTCTGTTTGACAGCTGACGCGTGTTTTAAATCATGATTAAATCTAGTCTCATTTAAATCACGTTTCAAATCATGATTTAATTCATCTTTATTTTTATTCCACACCTTGCTTCTAGGGCCTAGCCAATTAGGCACCAATAAACTTCTAACTAAGCAGGCTTTGAAACTTAAAAAAAAAGAAAAAAAAGAGGAGTTTTTTAAACACATTTGTGGTAATTTAACAATGACAAAATTATGTGAATAACTCTACTTAACATTTTTAGTGAAGAAACAAAGTTTAATTGCGATAAAGTATAGGCGGCAAAACACTTTACACCCCACCCCAAACCAATGTTTGAGACTTCTCTCATAAAAGGAGGCTACAGTTAATGACGTGTTTAACTTCTCAAAGCTCCTACTCTTTGTAAGCATTGTGTTTGTTTGTATTTTGAAGACTTTCCTTCACCAGGTAGACTTGAAACTTAAATTTCAATCAGGCTAATCTCTTCATATGTAAGGTTCTTCTTCATTGAGAATGCATATTTCCTTCTAATGGTTTCAAGTCTTCAATTCTTTTCTATTCGTTTCTCCATCTTGGTATCAACGGCGCCCCTTTATTTCTGTTGTTGAAATCTTGCTTGTGCCACATGCAGTGATCTGATTGCTGCGCCGTTCGCACCAAACTGTGCCAAAGGATTTACTTTGGTATACGTATACTTAGCCCAAAATCTATGAAATTTCAGCCGACATTGCGTCACAACTTGATTTCACTTCACTATAACTAAAAATATAATGGCTCAGGTCCCGCTACATGTCCGGATCGTTATGGTATAGATTGCGCAATTTTTCAGAAGTTTCTATCCTATTTGATATTTCTGTCAGGGGGAAACACTGACAGTATTTGGAAAATTTGCAATATCTTTGATGTTCGCAGTCTGCTCTCGCTGGTAAGATATCTTTATTAAATGCCCCTCTCGCCGTGTTCTTTTGTACCGCAGTGAAGCGACAGCCGCGAAGCAGCATCGCGATTTGGCTTATCTTGCTTCGCCGCAGCGCATCCGAGCGCTAAAAGGAAAGCACACAAAGTAGCAGTAAAAATTTTTGAATAAAACTGCGGCTATTATTTATAAAAGAACAACAAAACCTTCAGATCTGGGGATATCTTTTTTTTAAATACGAGATTTGGCAAGTGTACTAGCAAAAAAGTTTATACAAGGTGTTCTTTTTTTAATCGAAAACAAATTTCTTTAAAAAAAGAAAGTCGTGAAAGCTACACAAATGCGGTCTGCGCAAGTGAGTTATACGGCCAGGCGGACATTATGTACAAGAGAGAATGCAACTATGAGATGACTAATTAACGAAAATTCACTAGCTACTTCTTAATCAGACGTTTTAGGGCACATGTTTGTATTAAAGAAATGAAAGCCCTGTTTTTAAAAAATCCTGGATCAAGCACGCAGTTCGAGTTATTCATTGTCAAGTTTTGTTCTGGAAATCTTTCGAAAAATCGGTGGATTAACAGAGGTCTCGTGAGTTGTACGCTGGCGCCATCTTATAGAAGTGGCGAAAACCTTTGCCCATAAAGTTCCCCTAGACGAGAGGGATGGCGCTGCCTCCGCATCTCGGTCAGAGCCATATATGGGGCTCTGAGCGAAAGGATCTCGATTTATTCGGTTGCTCTATTCTCAGTCAGAGCTCTGTTCTGCCACAAGTAGACAATATTTTACTCAACTTTGCTTTCGTCATAACTCTTTTTTTTTCTTTTTTTACGATAAGCACGAGGTAAAAATAAACGAAAAGTCGGACGATTACTCCTATGCTCTGTTTTACATTCCCATTAACTTAGATGTTGTTTTTGGATCTGTTGTCTAATCACTTACCTCTTGCTTTTATTGCTAGGCACGAAAAGAAAAACACCAAAATGAATCTAACTCTCGTAAGTAGACAATAATGACAATAATGATTAAAAAAAATAACAGAACAGTGTGAAACACATTGATAAAAAAAAGTGAGGAGTTTATTATAAGATTGTGCGTCTATTGTTTTGAATCAAATAATGCAATGTCATCCCTATAATGCGTTTCACGATAACTTGGTGAACTGTGGAGGCTGCGGCCCCCGCGACCCCTTGCCTCCGAACGGAGTGACTCGAGTCGGAGTCATCGGAGCGCCTACTGAACGGCAAAAAAAACCCGCTGCTCCAAACCTGCTTCTACGCAATTTCCGCGTCCTCCCATGCGCCAGACGGTCTCCGAATAAACTGGAAGCAGACGACGGCGAGCACGATCGCTTTTATTTGACGCTGGTATTGAAGAAGTTTTGACAAGGTCGTTGAAGAAAAAGCGGGTGGTTGTACACATCAGCGCTGCTGTTCGAAGCGATGCAACGCGATCGAGCCCTTCGCTTGGTGGTGCAAAGGCAGCTACATTAAAGCCGACAAAAAAAAAAAAATGAAAGCCGTTTACAAATCCCTGTGACGCCGAATTGGAGCGCAGCTCTTGAGGAGTAGGGAAGGGTACTGAGGGAGGTCACGTCACCTGCGGGTAGTCACGTGACCCCGGGGCGGTCACGTGATCTTGGGGGAGGGGGCGTCACGTGACCTCGGGGGGGGGGGGGTCACGTGACCTTGGGGGGTGGTCACGTGACCTTGGGGGGTGGTCACGTCACCTCGGGGGGGGGGGGGGGGGGGTCACGTGACCTCGGGGGGGGGGGGGTGTCACGTGACCCCGGGGGAAGGGTCACGCGACCCCCCCCCCCCCCCCCCTCCCCGGTATCGCCGACGGCGACGCCGACGCCGCTCAGGCTGGAAACGGGCCCCTAAGAGCTGCGCTCTAAAACGTCGTCAGCACACGCAAAATATAGAGCTCGGCGAATCTACGCCGCTGGTTGCGATACTTTTATAGGGCCATACGTTTGTTCGGCCCTTCGTAACGAACTTCCTATTAAATGTATTCGTATATACACGGGAAGTTCAGCCGCGCTCGGCGATCAAGGGGTTGTCGGCCGAAGCGAGCCTCAGCCAACGTGCCCGCCGATTTAGCTACGCAAAAAAGTCGCGTTCATACCCTGCCTTGCTCTGTTGAGCGCGGACAGGAGTATCGTCAATATTACCGAGTTTCCGTGCAACGACGATCAAGACACGGCAGTCAAATGAACGTTTACGCTGTTTATTAGCATATTCAAACCAAAGAAAATACGGTCCAATGGATTTTCGAAAGAGCCTTACCTCAAAAAGAAATTGGAACGCGTTATTCGTCTTACCTTGAGCACTTTTCATTAACAAAAGCGAGCAAACCGCACACCCGCGACAGAACCGAAGCAGCTTTTCCCGCCATTTTGTTTTCTCTTTTAGCGCCGGAAATCGTCACCAGTCAGGAAATGACGTCATTTTAGCTCATTTGACTCTACGTGCACCGTCTCCAGACTCGGTGCTTCGGAGCTTGACTCCAAAGCCCCGGAGTTACGTGCACCGGAAGTGACTTTTGGTCGTCCAGTGGAAGGAGTTAGTGACTCCTTGACTCCGGGGCCGCTACTGAACGCACTGAACGCGCCCATTAAGAGCGCCGGAGTAAGGCACGTCATAACACTCCATGGTCCAGGCGACGTGGGCCTTGTTACCGCCACAGCAACGCCGCCGTCCGCGGCCAAAAGTAGTTCCAGGCTTCTTTTCCTTTGAACGGCAATTGAACTCTCGCGATTCCATCTCTATCGAGAAGATATCAAAAATAAGGAATAAATAACAAACAAATTAAGAGTTTCAATTATAGTGAAACAAAAAGAGTGACGCCAAAACCGCATCCGCTCCAGATTTTTTTTTTCTTGCAGCACCGTGGCCGTTGGCAATCGCAGCCGTGTAATCGACCGTTTCCGCTCAAAACATCGCACTGTGCCCTGGCATTAGCACCCGTCACAGATTCGCAGCTAATTTGAACGTTTGGTTGTCTCACTCGGGAGTTTTCGTAGACCGTTTTCCCAGCTCCGCTAGGCTCTCCGGAACGAGGCGCCACTATTGAGCTTGGGGGGTGTTAGCCTTGCCTGCAGAGTCCCGAATTTCGTAGAGGGTTAACTGTTCCCAAAGAGCTCGCTATTCTAGCGGACGAAAATGTTGCGGAGGTGGGCGTTCATCCAAAGTTGGTTGGTTTTGCAGCAGATGAATATCGGCCAGCAGACGACAGCCAGTTCCTCCGGGCCTCACATTTGGCGCAGTGACAAACACGCCCCGTGGCATAGTGTCACATGCCTCGCTCCGACGCTCTTATAGGCGATAATAAATCCTGGACAAGGAAGACAAGGCCAGACACAAATCTCCAAACACAAGTGACAGGTGCGTGACCGAAAACATCCGCCTGGTCCTGGTATCGAACCAGGAACCTCTCCATTTCCAGTGGAGCGCTCTACCAACTGAGCTAACCAGGAGTTAGAGGTCAATAGAACAAATGGGTTTTATCAGCTGCCACCTGTCTAACACGAGCAGGGTAAACGGCCTGCATTTTAAGGTTATGATGACATGCAAAAAATGCAAAAGTGTGAGAGAGCTCGACAAGAATGAAGATAATATTCCCAGGAGAAGGGCAGCGAGGGGGACGAAGGACAAACTCAAATATCCAGACACAGCTAAATGACTGGTGCGCAACCGAAAAAATCCGCCTGGTTCTGGTATAGAACCAGGAGTTTCTCCATTTCCGGTTCTACCAGAGTTAAACGTCAGTAGAGCAAACGGGTTTTATTACCTGCCACCAGTCTGACTCCTGGTCAGCTCAGTTGGCAGGGCACTCCACTGCAGTTGGTAGATCATTTCATCTGTGCTCGCTGTGTGCTTCGTGCGATGGACTGTGAGGCGATCCCGTCTACATCTACGGCCCCGACATCGGCAGCAGCGTCTACATCATACGGCGGCTTCCGCAGGCAAACGCGGCCGTCCACGCAAATACGCCACAGCCAAGCAAGCAGGCCAACGAATACGCAAACACACACACCTAATAAAATACCCACAGAAACAACTTTAATACATGTAGAAACATTGCTCAAAAACATTTCATCCACAGGATATTAATGCTTTCGCATTATGCTTTCGCATCGTAAGCAGTCTTAACTGTCTTCGGCCATGTTTTCTATTTTAGTTTTGTTTTCGGTGGCACACCAGTCACTTTTTTGGGCTTGAAGATTTGTCCGTTTTATGTCCCCCCTGTTGCCCTTCTTCAGGGATTATTATCGTGATTCTTGTCCAGCTCGCTTGTACCTTTGCATTAATTGCATTATCATCACAGCCTTAATATGCAGGCCGTTCACCCTTGTTGGTGTTAGGGCAGCTGATAACACCCGTTTACTCTACTGGCGTCTAACTCCTGGCTAGCTGAGTTAATAGAGCGCTCCACTGGAAGTGGAGAGGTGCTTGGCCTGATACCAGGACCAGGCGAAATTTTTCGGTGCCGTGCCAGTTGTGGTTGGAGATTTGTATTTGTCCTTTGTCCCCCTTGTTGTCCTTCTCTAGGGGATTATTATCGTCATTCTTGTCCAGTTCGCTTGCACATTTGCATTACTTGCATTATCATCATAACCTTAAAACGCAGGCCGTTCACCCTTGTTAATGTTGGACTGGTGGCAGCTGACAAAACCCGTTTGCTCCACAGACGTCTAACTCCTGATTAGCTCAGTTGGTAGAGCGCTCCACTGGAAATGGAGAGGTCCCTGGTTTGATATCAGGATCAGGCGGATTTTTTCGATGGCGCACAAATCGCCTCCGTGTTTGGAGATTTGTGTTTGCCCTTTGACCCTCTTGTTCCCCTTCAGAGATTATTATCGTCATTCTCTTCCAGCTCGCTGCACTTTTGCATTAATTGTGTTATCATCATGCTCTTATTGGGTCACAGTGGCCGTATTTTATCGGTTTGGTTCGGGTTCGGGTTCACGGCTTTCGGTTCAGTTCCGGTTCAGTTCCGGGGCGCAAAAAATATCGGTTCAAACCGGTTTGAACTGCTAAATTGATAATATATTTTCCGCGTTGTTCTGTCAATAGGCACTATTTACGCCGTGAAACGAGCTACTGTAAACGACTTACTTTTCGCCAGAACCTAATTCTTGCGGATTTCTTGGATCGCCTACAATTCACGAAAAATAGGTCCCGCGAACAATTTCGGTGAAATGTAAACAGATTGGAATTTATATTGAGATCTCACCGTTTCGTGAAAATTATAACCCACGAAATATTCCAAAACTCCAGCTTTGACCTACATCGGTAAATATTTAGCCCGCGAAAAATAAGTGGTTTACAGTATATAGTTTTTTTTTCTATCGTTTGTTCAATCCATTTTTATTTTCAGGTACCAGAATTATAAAATTCTATTATTTATTTCTACACAACAGGAAAAGAAAATCTCAAAACGTCGTGTTTATACGACTCAACATCCCTTTGTTTACCAGAGTCACATATATTGTACCTGAATCGAAATGTTTTCGCGAAGTGAGGTAGGTCGCCTAAAATACCCGTGATTCGTACAACTTTGCATCGCAGTATTAGAAGTTGAATTGTGGTTTTGCCCTTGAACTAAGGAATTAATTACAGTGCATAAAATCATGAAATGGGCACCTCGTCGCCATATATACCATAAAATGTGCTTTACGAAATACATTTTACATTATGTATATATATGATGACGACACGACTGAACTAAAAGCAGAACAATTTTCAAAATGTCACGAAAGTTAGAGGACAAGCCCTTCCAGTATATATTTTAAAGAAACTCTGAGCGACAATCAAAAGGCTTGTTTTTCAAACCAGCATTGTTTACACTCAGCGCCGTGATGCGGGCAACGAACCGTGCAGAAAGGAGTGACCAAAAATTGTTCACTCTAATCTATAAGCACCTTCGCACTGAGATCGAATCTGGCCTAAAACAGTGCTTACCCAAGTGAACATTTTCTTATACTGGATAAACTGGCATAGCCTGGATGTTGAGGTTTGTTCTTGACGAGAGGCCGGTAAATTTAATTTGAAAATGAGCATCGCCCTCGCTAATAGAACTAGAACAACGTGGTATTTCATGCTCTACTCGATTTGTAAGCTACTTAATTAGATTTCTTCTGACAGTTTGCGTGTGTAATAGTCATAGTTCCACCACTCGTATCAGTGTATTTTGTTTTTGTCCGACCCATAGACACGTAAACGTTTTGTTGACCACATAAAAGTGGCGATAATAAACTTATATATATTTGAGAAGTTATATACGCCTGAGAAACAGTTATTTAAATTAGCTCCAAGATCAGACTTTTTTTTTTTAAGGCTTTCCCAAATCACTTAAAACGTGGGTATCGTGGATAAAAGCGCCGAAAAAGATTTGCAGGGCGTCTTTCAAATAATTTGAAGGTGCATTTAGTTATAATATATATCTTTGAGGCGATGGATCTTCTATTTATGTTGTCAAATTTTCAGACAGGAATTAAATATATCTTTATTATCATCGATGAATTTGACTTAATGAAGTTCACATAACCGCTTGAGACCGACACGGAAGGACGATACTCGAAAATACGCCAGCTGTTGAGTCTCCGGGAACGCGTTTTTGTTCGCAGTTTCGCAGAGTAAAATACTGAGTTGCAGGCTATGCCAAAAGAGGCTGCGGTCACATGATATATCGGAAGGCTAATACACGAAATTTCTAGAAATAGGGAGATGACAGTTAATTTTGTTTTAAATAATCCCTTACACAACGCTTTACCACAAAAAGAGATGCATAGAAATGCATAAGATGATATTACTAATTAAACATAAATTGTGCGTAGGGAAAACGAAGATTCTTAGAATCCTAATATAAACCACATTTGGGCATCAGCTTGCCTGAGCTCGAAACGTCGCGAGATATACTGCCTCGGAAGGCTAATGCTATATTATGTTTTACGTGCACTTGTTTTGGGACCTCACTTCACAACTCTGTTCTTTATCAGTCATGTGCTCTAACGTTTCATTAGGCTGCCGTATATCATCGCGAGACTGCTATAAATACTACACAACTTTGCACTTTGGACGTCTATTGCAAGTGTTGCGAACGCCGCACTTCGCCAGAAAGGTGGAGTGTTTAACATGGTTTGCACGTGACATAAACGCACTATAGACCGGCACACTGTTTACAAACAAGCCCGCGCTTGCCCACACCAGGTGTGGGCACTGCGCGTGCGCAGAAACCGAATTCGCGTGAAGTGAAGCGTCTGCGCATGCGCAGTGCTGTCGACAGCGCACCGCAGCTGCATGACGTCAGGGCCGCGTGTTGGTCTATATGCTGGTGGTCATTGCGAGTCGTTCTTGCTGAGAAAATCAAATCCGGTGGGGCAAAATGCACGCTGCAAAAGGTTCGCGCTCAGTGCAAGCTATGTATTTGACAGGCACACATTCTTTTTCTTGGTGCATTGTCGTTAGGCACGGCGCGAGTATCTGGCACGACGAAAACGTGCTTTCTGGCAAGAGTGTTTTTGCAAAAAAAAGTTGCACCAACTACCCATCTGTCACTATAGTTTGCAGGCCACGCTTTCTAGTCTGCACTGGAAATATAGGGCAGAGGAACCTTTACGACACAGTATGCTTTCAAAAGTACCCCCGTCCCCTCCCCTCCCCATTCCCTTTTCTTTTTTTAGTTGCTCCTCAAGAGAAAACTTTTTATTCCTGAGGGATTGCCTGCTCCGTATTGAGGGGTGTTCATTCGACAATTATATTTGTGTCACTTGTTAACAGTAATTCTTCATTGCTTCTACTTTGCACTAAACTGTGAAGTTCAAACAAAATTCAGAGGGAGTCGAAACTTGGAGAACTTAAGTACGACAATCCTGTGAGACTCAGAGCGGTTGCCAACTTTCGGCTATCCCCCTGAGGCCACTAGGATCTTTCTTTTCAGGTATCCCTCCCATACACACTTATAGTTCTATGTAACGTCGGACTAATACGTCGACATTTAGACCTTTCAATTTCAACACTTCTATTCTCGGGGACAACTCTCGGAGACAGTTCAGCAACAACGAAAACATGATGGGTGCCTCAGTGGTGTATATATACATGTAAAATGGGTCATGCTCCCCAGATCTGAACCGGAAGTCAACCGAAAGTCGTGAACACAAACTCGACCCGAACTGACAAAAAATTCGGTTAGACAGTCTCCTCAAGACATGTGCCGCAAACCATCACGACACCGATACCTCAACGAACATGTTTCCGTAATATATGTCTTTAATGGCGGGTGTAACCTTCGAAGTGAACACGAGCACGCAAAACAATCAGCGAGAGGGACTGCCGCCTAGCACTTTGCGTGTGTGAGCCGTAGCAGCCCTGCGTACCTCGAACGAGTTCACGGCACGGCCGGCTTGGGCGTGGTTCATAGTAGTGGTCCTCAACTAACTGGTGTATAGGAGTACGCAGCTCTAGCACATTAGGCGGTAACGCACGTGGACGACGGCTAATTCCCAGGTGTCGTTTACAAGTGGTGCCTCAAAATCGTGTTTGTTTTCGCTCCCCAAGCGTAGCGTAACAAACTACACGAGAAAGGATTAGTGCAGTTGCATATCAATGCCAAGCTTACTCGCGTCAAAGAATAAACTGCCGCTCAGAAACTCTCAACCGCGGATGGGGCTCATAGTTTCGTTTTCGTGCGTCTGCTTACCATCTCCTCCCTTCTATCGAGTTCAGAAGCTCGCATATCTCAAGGCGAGGGAAGCAAGCTTGCCGCCCGGTTGCACATAGAAAATCTCCAATTGCGCAACCGACGTCGAACGAACTCTTTGCGCCGGAAGGAGCTCCGACTTCCGCCGAGTTATTTTGCGTCGCCCGGTCGTCCAGTCGATCCAGACACCTGCCCGATTTGCTCCGTCTCGTCTACCAAGTTTTTAAAATGTCGGCTGGAGGTGGTGAATCTGAGAATGAAAAGACACCGGAGGCTTTGCCAACGACGAAAAAGATCAAGAAGTGGCGCTGGATATGTGGCGCCTTCACCCTCGCCGTGTTGATAGTCAGCGCCGTTTTCATCTGGGTTTATCACGACCGCCTGTTCAAGCGGGTACAATCGTCCTCCAAGGTAAGAATGGAATTTTTACATTTATGCATAGGCCTCTCAACGTAGTGGCCAGAGTTACGATCTGGGCAATAGCTATGTTTGAATTTTCCTTGGCTGCTCACATTATACCAGCATTTACTTGAAGTACGAGTGTTGCAGAGCTACAAGAGCGAATTCCAGGCTCTGAGATGCGCCTGGCACGCACGCTAACTCGTGCAGCTCAAGCATCTTTCAGAGCAACATACTCACTTCCTCGATTCCTCCTTAAGAAAAAAAAAAAAAAAAGATGTAGTAGACACGGCGCAGTCAAGGATTCTACCTCACTTGTTCGCAAGGCATTTTTTCACATTTACATTTATTTCAGAAGGCTGTGAAGGCAGGTTTCATATCTGATGGACCGGCAATTCATATATTAATAATTTGAAGAATTTAAAATATTCTGCAGCTTGTCAGGGACAAGTTTCTGCAGAATTTTAGAAAATAATATGAGTGCGTCTGTCCAGCTTTAATCGGTGCTAGATGAAGCCCGCGCTTCATGTAAATTTAGCTGCATCGCCTTGAAAGTTGGCTGCAATTATTGCACTGTTAATGTAGACAAATTCAGGGTGTCTGTGTTTTGTCACACCTTGCGTGTAACCAGATATTGCATTCAGGGGTTTCCAAACAAACTACCGCCCGCGGACAAGATACGGTCCGCAGTCCTACCAATGGCTGCCGTCCCTCTACGTGTTTCCACCACTGCCAAAAGCGGCAAAAACAAAACAAAACAAAAACTCGCGCGCGTAAAGTTAGGGCGTCGCGTAGCAGAGCAAACTCATCACACCCGTTCTGATTCCTATCTGATGGTACGTGTCATATAACATAATACATATATTGCACGTTCTCATCACTAGCATCACCATCGTACCCAGCAATTACGGACAATATACGGCTCTGACGGACATAGTCCACTTGCGCCATCTACCTCCGGACGCGGGTACCCTGCAGAAATTTCCATGGGAAAATTCGTTTTCTCGCTATCAAATGAAAATGAGCGCACATCAGTCTTGTACGCGTTACTAAAAAAAGTAATCGATTACAATTACTATTACTCTTGGCTCAAATGTATTATATTAGATTACTTGATTACAGGGATGGGCAAAATACATGCAAATATGTATCGAAATAGAAATACAAAATACTTCGTCAAAAATGTATTTAATTACAAATCTAATTACATTTCCAAAAAAGCATTTAAATACAAGATACAAATACAACCAAATGTATTTGGTCTCCTCCAAATACTTTTCCAAATACATTCCTCATAATTTGCATCAGCGACTTCAGGGCACAACGGGTTTCTGGGTATCTCATTTTAATTTTGCATCGCACACTTGGGAGTTAGTGTGCGAGGCTCTAGTAGCGTATTAGAAATATAATCACAAAAAAATGTAATCATCTTGGACGTAATAGGTGAAAAAAGTACAGAGCTTCAAGCAGCTTTTTTTGTCGATTACATTTTGGTATAGACCAACAAAGAACCGAGACGACCGAGACGCGCAGCACTAGCTAGAGAATTTTTTATTGTTGCAACTCGCACCAGTTACGAAAATCTGAACGACCCGCGCATTTAGAATGTTCTAGGCAAAAATATGGATGGAACTCAGGCTGGAAAGCATCACAAGTTGTCACAGGCACTTATTTAGCCAGTCTGCCTGTAAACGTCGATTTTGTCACTATTCTTGCGCTGGACTAGCACCGTAATCACAACGTCACTAAACGCTTGTGCTTGATTGAGAGACACTCAGTGATGTGATTGGCCGAATCCATTTTAGAGCACCTTTCGGAGTAGCAAAAACAGTGTTTTGGAGCAGCAAATGTGGCCTTTGGAGCAACCAAAACAGCATTTTGGAGCCGAAAAAGTTGCTTTGGAGCAGCCAGAAGAGTGTTTCGCAGCAGCAAACGGCTTTTGGAGAAGATATTTTTAGAAAAATAAAAATATTCGTTTTTAGTGCTCTACAAACAAAGGGCACTTTCTGTTGTGTTGTGTTCTGATGTGACGTGTTGTGACGGAACTACCTGCTTGCGTTTTCACTGCTGAGCAACGTGCTGCCGAGGCACCCCACAAGTGTAGAGTGCTGCAGGCGTTGCCGAGCAATTCCGAAAAACCGCTTGTGCAGCGTAGCTGCCAGAGTAGCGCCACGCTTTTCCCTGTGCCGCCTCTCACCGTGATTGGGCACACGCGGTACCATAACAACGAGCCGAGCTGGCACCGTGCCCATAAAAAGCGAGTGACTACTCGTCACGTGACCTCACAAGAGCCGTGCTGTCACCGGTAAGATGGCAGCGCCCAGAGCTGCTGGATACGAGTTTGTTCTGTGGGCGGTAGTCGTAATGTGCCGCTGCTTGCTGACGATTTCAGACTTCTTCGTGCTCTCTGACACAGGTATAACGCGAAGATCTGAAAGAATGAGACTTTATACCTTTTCTGTGCCAGATCGCTCTGGATATTAACACCTGTGCGACAGCATCAGTCATATAGCCGTAGCGGTGCTCGGATTCCTGGATGTGTTCGAGGATCGATGAGACTTTTTGCATACAATTTTCGCATACTCCTAGCCTTGTTTGAACGTTCGAATGTCTGAGAATCGATGCGAATCGTATACATATGCGTCGCACGTTGGACATTAGTGAAGTTGTTTCAGCACCAGGTAACCGTGTAATCACAGAAACGTTTAGTGAGGAAGCTCCTGCGATCTTTACGTTTTGTACTAATTAATAATTTTACGATATAGCTTTTAGGGTAACATTTTCGCATTTTTCTAGCTTCATTTGAATGTTGGAATTTCTGAGAATCGAAACGAAAGGTATATGTCGTGTGTAGGGCCTAGAGGAAGTTGTTTCAGCCCCTGGTCACCGAATAATCACAGCAACTTTGAAGGGGTACTCCACCGATTTTTTGAGCTACCTCAACTAACTATATTTTCTGACTCCCCGGCCTTTAGTCTCTCCGCTATGCTATTTAGAATCGCGAAATTCATAATAGGTATTGTGAAATCGGCAAATGAAAATGATGCAAAAACCAACAATCAAATATACGCGCACTTTTCAGTGCCGTGACGTCAGTGGCAGGCAGGCTTGCCAGTCGAGCAAGTAGTCTAAAAATAGAATATGCCAATCATTTGTTCCGTGCTGGAGCGCGGGTACTGCAGCGAGCTTCCCAAGCATTCATTTGACACCATGAAACTGCTTCGAATCAGTTTAAAACAAAATCTACAGCCCAAAGAGTGAACCCCTGCCTTCCACTGACGTCACTTTCTCATTGTTTCCAGTAGAGACTTCGAGCTTGAAAAACACGGTGACAACCAAAACTGTAAATACAATAACTTCGCGAAAAAACAATATTTTGACCTAATATTTGGGATACTATTTTCGCGATGTTTGTTGGTTAGTTTAGCAAAATTTCAAGCAAATCGGAGACAATGAAAAAACCTGTGGAGTACCCCTTTAAGCGAGGAAGCGCCTGCGATCTTTAAGCTTTTGTACTAATCGTCGATTTTACGAATTGACAGTTCTGAAGAATTTGATAAACGTCCTTTCGTTGCAATAGCTTGCATTTGATCGCAGTGTTTTTTGGTTTCTTAGTTTTTTACAAGAGAATGTATGCTAAGCATACATTCTCTTACTATGGGATAGTCGAGCAGCAGTCATGTCCCAAGGCAATCGTTCTGTCGTGGCCCGCATAATCGGATTTTGTTCCATAGGAGCGAAGTCCGAAAGTACAAGGACGGTGCGTTCGTCCCAGACATGTACAAATTACTCAAAAAAGGTAGTTAAGTTAAGTTACTGAGTATCGACGCCAAAAGTAATTGAAGTAGAGTAGAAATTACGCATTTGTAATAGTAATTGCGTAAACTACTAACTACTCTAAAAAGTAGCGAGTTACTTTGAAGTTACTTTCGAAGTTACTTTTTTTTTATATTTTTGTGGTAGCAAAATGAACAGCAGTTTTGATCAATGAAAAACCCTGAGAGCCTAAAATAAACGCAGTCTATTTATAGCTGGGTGATTTCAGATAAGATCGACCAAAGGGTGGCTGGTCGACATTTTTAAATCAACTGATGTTTTTATATGACATTGTCTAGTGTCTGGTATAAACGAATCCACACTTAGTTTTGACCAGAAAAAAATTTGGAGACAAGAAAAATCGTAAGGCAGGGAGAGGTGGACAGTTGCAATAACGCGCACTGATGGAGGGGGCAAGTTTGAAAGTGAATAATTAAAACAATAAAATTAGGAGAATTTTAAAACTTTTTACAAACAAACTATGGGTACAACTTGCTTGTAATATAAAGTAATAATATTTATTAAAAATTTATTTAGTTTTCTAAAAATTACCAAACATGCCTGCTCGAACGACAAATGGCAAACTTTGGAAATCTGTATCTCATGAAATAATTTAATCATTATTACATAACTTGCAGACATTATTTTACTAATATATGGCTATTATTGAAAAAATAAATAAGGTATCTGAGTGACACAATAGTTACAATATATTTAGGCAAACATGGGAAAAAAATCAAACAAAGAAAAATTCCAATGCGAATAAAAAAAAAACACCACCTTCGATTTTTTTTAAAATTTGGGTACCCTGTTATACTCTATTTCGGCATTCATTTCTATTAAAAACATGTTGCATCATTGCACTGTGAAAGAAGAAACAACTCCCCAAAGTAGGGTCCTTTTTCAAAGCCTACACTTAGCAGTGTCCTATACAGGAAGTGACTCTTAGTTCCAGTTTCATGAAACTTGCACAAATCTTTTATATACATTTATTCAGATGAGGTCATTGATAAAAAGAGCGATCGTTCACACAGTAAAAGGGAGGAGAAACTATATACAGCATTTTACATAAGCGTACAAAGTGGTATCATATTAGAGACTAAGGATTTGAGAAAAGATGATGCAGTGTGAAGTTGTACCTTCCGGTATATTTTACATCTAGAGTAAAATAAATAACTTTACTTCCACACACAAAAACAAAGATATAATAGTAAGATATTTAGGTTGGCTGTGTATTTACGATTACAAACAATTTCAGGTGACGGATGCCATAGTGCCTAACTGGAGCAGCTTCGATGCTCTCGGTGTGTGAATGAATCGTGGCAAGCCGATATATTTTATCCTGCTCGAGGATAACATTTTGGGATTTTTTTTATAGTGATCAGATAAAAATTATTAGTAACCACCAACAAAAACAGTAGGTTAAATACCCCGTGAAGAAAAATGTGATAAATAAGATGTCCCTGCATTCAAAATGAGCAGTCCTTGGGAAATCAAATTCGGCACTTTACGCTAAGGTTTTCCTGGCTGTACCCATTTAATAAAGTTGCTTCCAAGCAGATCCGACTGTCCGTGCTACATATACGTCACAGGTCCTTTCTGTTGATGACTTGCTGAGCCGCCACGCGTGCCAAGACTGAATGCCAGGGAAGGCGCGCACCGTCAGCCACTCTTCTTTTTTTTGTTCACGATACCGAACAACCTCATTTTCGTCCAGATATACAAGATGCACGCCTTTCAGTTTCTTTGATAGAACGCTCACCATTGTCCTGGCCGTCTGAATTGCGCTTACTGAACGTTCTCTCAGGTTGTTCAGCGTGGCCTGGTGCTTCACGAGTCCGCCAACTCCGTCACATGCATTTTTCCCATGTCCAGATGCAGAAAATAACCACTGGGCTTGTGGGCAATCGTCCTTTGCAAATTGGTGAAGCTGGTAGCGATTCTTGAAATGACTGGCGGCGCCGTCACTTACGTACGTCACGTACGAGTATACCGCAACGTTGTCTTCAACCCACTCCCTCACTTTTTCTAGAGCCAAGCAAGCGTGAGCGGCGTCGTGACACAGGTCCTCACTGATGATGGCAAAGCTGTTTGTAGATTTTCTTGTCGTCACTACACATGTAAATATCGAAACTTGTTTTTTTTTTTTTCCAGTGATATGCTTGCACTTCGTCAGGAAGCACGATGGTCCAGTTTTCAGCAAAGTCAAAATGAAAGACAATGCTCCCGCGTTGCATGCACTGTTTTTCATCGTAGATCGCTTTACCTTGCGTTTGCCGGATATGGTTGTGAAGTACCCAACTTCCAACCGTCACTTGGATGACTTTTAGGAAAGTCTCAGGTTCCAAAGTTTTTTTCACAAGGTCGCCGGACTCCCATGTTGCAAGCACAATCTCTTCATCCTCCGGGATATCAAGTTCCTGGAGTGTAAGAAACTGGCCTTTTGGGCAGTGATCACAGTCTCCTTGAAGGCACAGTTCTGTTGCTGGGTCGCACAGAAATGCCGAGTTCATTTCACCAGTGTTGAATGTTGAGCCTGTAACGTTCTCTAGAGCGGTAATACAAAGATAATAATTGGCGCAGCGCATACAAACGCACACTTCCTGGTGTGGAATACATTGGACCCATCTAGGGCGCAACGAATAAAATTTCGTTGGCCCAACGCCGGAATCGGGATGCTTGTCTTTGTATATACGGAAGGCCTCTCGTATTGAGCGTGTCATGAAGCGCTTTGGCACGAACGTTTTCTCTCCGTTGAGCATGACAGAGATGACGTCCTTCTGGTTGGGACTTTGGCGCGAACATTGTAGCTCGTCTTTCGTGAAGTACTCTAGGGCAGCAGACAGGTTCTCAGGGCTCACCTTGCACCTCGTGTAAGGATCCGGCTCATACCACACGCCATGCTTTTCCTTGAGTTTTCGGGATTTACTGATGAGGTACATTGAGGCCTGTGGAATCATCTTTTGAACCTCATTCTTCGTCAGTGTTGACGGCAGGAGTGTAAGCAGTTGACAACGTTCCCGGAGAGGGGTGGCGGTTTCAAAGGCCTGCCGAAAGTTGTCCACCCACTCAGTGCATGTGGAGCATGTTGGTTCGGACGACCCCGATGGTGCGTCCCTGTCGTACGCAATACGTAGCCTTGAGCGTATATTCTTGACAGCAACCTGCTCCAGTTCTGTCTGCTTTCTCTTGACGTAGGCAGGCCTGTCCCGACTTCTTACGACGCTTGGTTGTCTCAGCGGCGACACATCTGTAGGTAGTATGCTGCGATTTAGATCTTCAATTGCTTCTTCAGCTGGCACAAATATGTCAGGGCACTGCTCTGAGCTTCGCATCGAGATCTCCTTAGTGATGTGCATGAAGCAATGGTAGCACAGGTAGTCCGTCGCACTCACTTTGGTGGAACAGTCTGGCGGAAGAATTTGCTTCAACGAGTTTAGGTCCAACTCGCCAACACTTCGAAAATTCCGCTGCTTTGGTATAGTCTTTTTGTGTTTGCAAAAGTAATCTGCACAAAACACTCGTTCGGAGCTCCAGGACGTCTTCATAATGTATACATAAATAATAGAAATTAAACCCCAACTGATGGCATATAATTGCCAAGTGAAAGAACTACTGGGTGCACAAGTGACAAGTCCGAGGCTGAGGAGCTCACTCACTGCAAACGTACATTTGAAAAGAGAGGTCACAACTGAGGCTGTCGGCAAAGCTTGATCCACGTCAAAGGAAGAAAGAGGGAAAGTCTCCAGGCAAAAAATTGTGGTCAGCGGCCTTCGAAAAAGATTTTGCGGAATCGCACTGTCGTCCCTCCACGCGCTGATATGAAAGCACCCGAGCTTCTACCACGTGGTTCATGACACAGCCTGAGCCATGTCGGCGACCGGTTCGCGAGGGGTTGGCGGTGGGGTTACGTTGATGGTCACTCGGATTAGCCCTTGCTGTACTGAGCTACCGCCTGCAGTGCCTTATCGCCGGCTGGTGTCAACAACGAGAACACACACACCCTGTCTACACCAAAACTACAAGCGTTCACCGCACACGCGTCGCCGCCGCTTTTAAGCTTTTGTGAAATTGCTTTCTTTTGTCGCGGAGAACCGCCTTATCTTAACTACGCGCCTGAAATCCTTCCAGGCGGGCGTACACAATATCAAGCGTTTCGAGAAATGCCCGTGGAGTAGAACTATGGGAAAATTCGGAGCCCGCGATGTCGATATCGTCGCCGTTGTGTTAGTACGCCGTCGCGTACTGCAGTCCCCCGTTGGGGGAGGGGGGGGGGCGGTCTTACTACGATAACATGGCGACAGCGTTTACACTCTATGTATTTACGCGAGGCTCGAGTATTTGGGGATAATGCTGCCGGTTGGTGTGCCCCTTTGTGCCTGATATTATCGCCCGTGACGCCAGCGAGTGAGATGGCGACAGGCATGACTGCTCAGTAAACAGGCGTCGGCGGCCATGTTTTGCTGGTTGAAGCGAACCCTCTTGTCCTTGACAGCGAGCGGGGAAATGCGAAAAAAAGATTGTATCGGCCGTTTTGCCAAAACTAGCGACGAGTGTCGTCTGCGGTTTCCGGCAACTATTTTGCCATAATCGTGAGCTTAGCGAGGAAATGATTTTTGCTAGCCACAGAACACTACCACGCAGAAAGGGAATGCTTGAACATGTTTTTGTTCTGGATATATATCAGGGATATATATGAGAGAGAGAGATGAAGGTAAAGCGGAAGAGGGAATAGCATATAGTGTCGCAGGAGAATAAAGTAAACAAAGTTCCTAGTGGCCGATGGCTGCATGATCTTTTCTCGGATCACTAGTCCGTAATATGATACCTCTTTGTACACAGTAGTTTCTCCTTAAGTTAAGTGTGTGAACGATTTCTTTAGTTATCATTGGCCTCATCTGAATAAAAATATATAAAAGATGTGTGTTGGTTTCATGAAACTGGAACTCAGAGTCAGTTCTTGTATAAAACACTGCTAAGTGTAGGTTTTGAAAAAGGACCCTACTTTGGCGAGTTGTATCTTCTTTCTCAATAAAATGATGCAACATGTTTTTAATGGAAATGAATGCCGAAATAGAGTATAACAGGTTACCTAAATTTAAAAAAAATCGAGGGTGGTGTTTTTTTTTTATTCGCATCGGAATTTTTCTTTGTTTGATTTTTTTCCATGTTTGACTAAATATATCCTAACTATTGTATCACACAGATACCTTAGTTATTTTTAAATATTACCTATATATTAGTAGAATAATATCTGCAAATTATATCATAATGATTAAATTATTTCATGAGATACAGACCTCCAAAGTTTGCCATTTGTCGTTCGAGCAGGCATGTTTGTCAATTTTTAGAAAAATAAATAAATTTTAAATATATATGATTACTTTATATTACAAGCAAGCTATACCCATAGTTTGCGCCTAAAACGTATTAGAGTTCTCCTAATGTTATCGCTTTAGTTATTCACTCTCAAACGGGCCCCCTCCATCAGTGCGCGTTAATGCAACTGTCCACCACCTCATGCCTTACGATTTTTCCTGCCCCCAAGTATTTTTTCTAGTCAAAACTAAGTTTGGACTCGTTCATACCAGACACTAGACAATAACATATAAAAACATCAGTTGATTTGAAAATGTGGACTAGCCATCCTTTGGTCGATCTTATCTGAAATCACCCAGCTTGCGTTTTCCCCAAAATAGTTGATTCGCTCGCAGAAGCAATTGACTTTCAAAGCTCCTGATAGGAGAGTTTTCCCCTTTTCTTTTTAAAGACGTCGACGTCCCCTGCCGAGGTAAATAGACGTTCCACCGTGGCACTGAATAGAACGGCAGCGTTGGATTTGAGAAACAGGCTTTGCAGGGTCGGGTAAGCGAGTGTCGGCATCTTAGGTGTCCATGACGGAACATGTGAGGTTTCCCTCGGGTAGAGAGTCTTTTATAACAAACTTTCCTTCTTTTTTTCTTTTTTCTTCGTCAAGTTGAGATTGTTGTGACTGGCCCCTCTTTATTCCGACGTCGTTTTGAGAATACGCTGAGCGAGTGCACCAGACCGTCAAGGGTTCAAGTCTCGTGCCACGACGATGAGATCATCCGGACGACTGCACGTCCGCGGTTGTAGTGCTAGTGCTACGCTACTGAAAAAAAGAAATGTTTTGGTTTAACAGAAGATGAACCGAAGTATACTTCGCCGCTGACGCCGTGTCCAACGAAAGGATCTTCCAAGGGTAACTCGCAATCCTCGCCGATGACTACAATATTCTGACGCGCCTGACACGCCTGACAAGTAAATCGTTTTTAACAAAGAGGAGGTCTCCCAGGCA
The DNA here is from genome assembly GCF_016920785.2 of Ixodes scapularis. Taxonomy (NCBI): domain Eukaryota; kingdom Metazoa; phylum Arthropoda; class Arachnida; order Ixodida; family Ixodidae; genus Ixodes; species Ixodes scapularis. The sequence continues at coordinate 30,757,806 of NW_024609836.1, read as the reverse complement.
TGGATGGTCGGAAGGACACGAAGGATTACGTGAACAAGCATCGTCGCTCGTATACAGTTACAGCTGGAAGCGGGAACGTGCTCCCATGAACGGATTATCCGTGCCAGGGTTTGTGCGCGGGGGTGTCCGGCTTTGCAAAGGCGTATGCGCTGACGACAAGGCGACCATGGGAACAGGCGCCCAGCTGCGAGGTCATTCCAGTGGCGCCTTCCGTGGAACCTACCGCTTGAGTCAGAACTCTCTAAAGACAGACAACAACTCTCGGAGTGTCCCCGTCTTTCACGGTTGCAGCTGGAAACGCGGCGCCTGCGTGCATTACCGGATTAGGTCAATGCCCGACCAAGGCTTGTTAAGCATCTCTTCCTGCGTTCGTGCGTGTCGGTGTTATGTTTTGGCTGCTCGTCGCCACCTTGACCCAAGGACGCCTTCCCGAACAAGGGGGCCCCTTGTTAGGGAATGCCACTTCATATGCCGGTGTTTTATTCATTTCTGCGCTCAAAATCTCGTGATGGGCAAAATTAGCACTATATAGTTTCGAAAGTAGTTAGTAATTTGAGTAGAAGTTACCTGAAAAAAGTAGTTAAATTAAACTACTAATTACCCAAATCAAGTTGTAATTGAAAGTTACCAAGTTACTCGAAAAAGTAGTTAAACTACAGTAGTGTGAGTAGAGTAGTTGAACTACGTCCAAGTCTAGTTCGTCCCACGAAGCGGCCGCTATCCCGGCGGCGCGGAAAGCCACTCGCCTTGTTCGTGCATCTACGATACTTATAGCAGCTCTCGTCGCCCGACAGTCCCCTGGCTGTAAATCGTCTCACTCCACAGAAGAAACAGGCACCGCTCCTCTAGAGGCCCGTGCCGTACCGCCATGCCAAGCGTCTTTTAGGTGTTTTACCACTTTTCAATGAACGAATGGAGATATATCAACTAGATAAAGGTTGCTGCCCGGTGTCGCTAGCAGCACGGTTATCATGGCAACCTCCTGTGCCCAAAATGGAAATCACTATCGGCGCTTCTGGCGTCGTGCATCCAGATCATTTTACGTCGTGTCGCTACTCTGGCAGCTAGGCTGCCATATAAAGTGGATCTATCATATTGAGGTATTTAGCGCACAAGGTAAAGAGAAGACTTTACTGCAGAGTGGCTCTACGTTTCACTGGTTCCCGACGTGCCAGATTTTCGTCAAAAGTAAGCAAACATAAAACAATTGATTGCAAGTTTCCCGGCTGGTGCCTCTATCGTGTAATCATGTTCACGTGCACGTGAGGGCAACTTTGACAGGCTCGCAGTTCCATTTGCTTCGTCGCGTGAGCGGAGACAACGGCTGTTTCATCGAAACCGAAACCATTCCACTCTGCTTCCTTGTTTGAAAAGTGTAACTGTCGAGCATACAACAAAACAGTTCAGCGGTGCATGCTTGCCAGGCTGGCAAACAAGCTAAACACACACACACACACAAACACACAAAAAGAACATGAGCGCATCGACGTAAGACATTGCGAGCCAGGATCAAAAAGTTCTCGGAGCGCTTTGTGCGCAATGACCACAGCAACGACTGAACTCGAGCCAAACAAGTGCGCTGTGCGGGTACAGCGTGGAGACATTGCCTTCTTTGCTTTAGCTCACCTCTCTTCACCAACTCTCGTTCGTGGCAGATTTTTCTCGTACCTAATTCCCTCTCGAAAAAAAGCCTACCGAGACAAACCTAGGTAATCTGTACTTCGACAGAGCAGTCTTTGAATTAAAGAGAGATATTGTAGTAACGTATAATTTAAACAAGAACAGGAATTTTGGTGAACATGCGGCGGTACTTTGTTTCATTTTAGAAAGCGCCACATAGCACGCGCATGCTCAATTACGGTACTCAGTTTAGTTTCGGTATTGAAAGGCGACCGCGCCAAACTGCGCCTTGGCGCAGTTTGGCGCAATTGGCGCAGCAATCACATCACTGGACACTGCATTCGGTGCAGAACGTAGTTTTCTTCCTGCTTCGGACAGTGCCTTTAAAATAAAGCTAGAGGAGAGAAAAAAAAAATAAAAGCCCCATGGCCGAATAAAGGATGGAGACCATATCTTACAACCACATGCATAAAAACAAGATTATTTTTACCCGCGAAATTGTATTTAATTACACTTGTATTTGAAATACCCACGTATTAGTATTTAAATACACGCGTAAAATACATTACACAATTTGTAATTAAATACAAATGCAAAATACACAAAGTATTTGAAATACGTATTTCAAATACTTGTATTTGAATACTGCCCATCCCTGCTTGATTAGTCGACAGCAAAAGTAATTGGACATTACACCGTTAGTTTTCAGATTACTTTATTGTGTGAAGACTTACATCTTTAGCGCTCATAACAATGAACTACTACTTCCAACTTATATTTCACATTTTCACAAGTATTGAAGAAGAAAAAATGGGTTCCCTCTTTGTGGTCGTTGCACCTTCACAATGCGGACACAAGCATAGAATTCGTTTGAAGATGTTTAATGAGTTATGCGTTCGCCAGTTTGGGGGGGGGGGAGGGGGGGGGGGTGAAGCGGAGGAGGTTCTGGATCTTGTTTAGCTTATGCAAGGGTTGTCGCTCAAAGTTTGCGTCGCTTATTTTATTGTTCACATGTGGATGAACTCGCATGTTATACAAAAAAGCAGCAGCTCCAGGATTTGAAACAGATTATGTGTAGTATCCATTAGCGGAAGAGATCGCCCCGACCACTTCTCAACTCGAAATTTGCTTGTCACAAAGACCACGTAGGGGAAATAGGGAAATGTTTGACCTGGCTTTGTTATATTTTGCATCCGCTTTAGACATTCTTCGGTTCTGGTTCTCCTACGGGCTGCGAGTAGGTACCGTAAGCAGGATTGTTTTTTTATTTTATTTATGTGTGTGTGTGTGTGTGTGTGGGGGCTAGTTTGAACGAAGGACTCACAAAGCTACATTCTGCTCCCTCAAACTTCGCCCTGAATGGCCTTTGTCACGCACTGGGGCTTCCCTGGGGTTTCCCACAAACAGCTCGAGAGAAAAAAAAGGACATTTCACAGAAACTGTACATACAAAGGGGCTGACCTCGTTTGCTACAGCTCCGCAAAAATCTTTATTTTTTTCCCGTTAGAAAAAAGGAAACAAATTTTATTTTTGTCATTAAAAAAAAAAAGTGTGTGCAAGGGGGGGGGGGGGGGGGGTCTTGTGAAAAAATAACGGTTAGAAGTAATTTTTATTACTTTAAAAAGTAATCAGACTACTCTTGTGATTACTGCCTAATATAAGTAATCAACTGATTACAAAATTACTCCAAAAAGTAATCGATTACAAGTAATTTGATTACTTGTATTGCGTACGGTCCAAGTCTGGCGCACAGTTGTCAAAGTTGCTCCAGACATGGGTTCTTGATGAGCGTTGACATCCCCTCGAGACAAAAAAGAGCCTAAAAAAGAGCGGAAGGTGGTTCTGAATGTGATTAAAATTCCGGTCAGTTTGTATGGGAAATCTCGAGAGAGACATGAACTTTGCAATATTAAATTAAGCTATGCAGACCCCTGAAAAACGTAATCGATGATTATGGAGCCCGGGACTAGGCGCGACTCCTTTAGCCACACTCTCAAGAAAAAAGGGTGAAAAAGGGTGTATTACACCCTTTGTCCCATATAATACGCCCCCAAACTTCAATTTGACGTACAGCGCACTACAGTCGAACAGACGGCCCGAAGTTTTCCGAGGGACTTGATAGCCGAGTCGTACAACTTATTAAAATAGCTAATGTACGTTTTACTGACTACAAAAATAAATAAATAAAAAAAAATAATAAACGGTTTTTTTTTGTCCCTACTGTGAAAAGTCTGTGTTTTCTTTATGTGGTCTTTAATGCGTACTTTAGCTATTTAAAAAGTTATATCGCACCGTTATCAAGCCCCTCGAAAAATTTGGGGCCGTCGGTTCGACTATAGGGCTCAGTACGTCGAAATGAAGTTTTGGGGTGTATTATATGGGACAAAGGGTGTAATGATACACCCTTTTACACCCTGTTATCTTGAGAGTGCAGGTATGTTCACGGTAGTACCATTCAGAAAAGTTCCTGAACGCATCTTGCACGACATACCTCCACGAGCCGCACCGGGCGACCGTACACTCAAGGTCTTGAGCAAGGTTTATGCCTCTCACGCTGTCTGCGGTTGTGGCGTAAAGCGCGAGACACATGGACGGCAGAATCGTCCGATCCGACGTCCGATCCGACAGTCCGAACGCCGCACCGAACCGCCGCACGCGACAGTTTGAGACACACGCTTCCGACCTTGCATGCGAACACGACGATCCGTTCGGGTCCGCCCAGGAAATCCAAGCACTCCAGCGGAGGTTCGCGTTCACAGATCTCTGGTCCCAGATTTACGGTTTAGCTCACACGAGCGAAGTTAGAAGCTCGTTCTTGTTAGCGCGCGCATTTTTTTGCCGGGGCCATCTTTCTCGAATGGGTCAGCGGGATCCACGCGTCCGGCTTCCATGCGCCCGTCCCGTTTCCTTGTTCGTCCCGCCATACCCAGCACGTCATCATGACGTTCGCGCTAGCTGTGCTGTCATTGGCTGGACGCATCCGACAATCCGTCCGCCGTGCGAAACTATCTGGCGCGTTGGACGCATGTCGGATCGCCGATCCGACGTCTGAAGCGACCAAATTTTTCGGATCAGGCAGTCGTACTGCCGGATCGGACGTCGGATCGGATGGATTTTTCGCGCATGTGTCTCGCGCTTAAGCGGTGATCGCGCATTGGCTCGAACCCACTTGACGCGGAAAAGAATCGCCGTTTTTTTTTTCTTTTCGTCATGATTTTATTATAGATATATATCGACGCGGAGATTACAACCTATTTTCGTATTTAAATAGGCTTTGCGCGTCAGTGCTGAAGATTTATAACTTTTGTCTACATATTTCGCATGCATTTTATTTACACTCTTGCAAACCAGCACGGAGTTACTTGTCCAGGGGTGTGACAGCTGCGCCAATTGCACCATTTTGAGACAAACACAATTTTCTGCCCCTAGTTGCGCCAAAAACGCGAAATCGGCCGAAATTGCGCCACACTGCGCCAAAGTAACTCAAAAACAACAAAAAAAAAAAGTTTGCGGCGACGCTAGATTTAGCGGGAAACGAGAGTTTGGTTGGCAGCATTCAATCTCGTCGTAGTAAAGTACACGGCACGGGTAGAGGGTGGCGCAAGCCACCGCCGGATTCGAAGGTTTCCAGCTGTTGTACCCTCCAAACCTATGATACGTGGTGTTGTCGTGTTGTCCCGATTTTCCTACTATTTTCCGCTGTCATTTGTGACTGCATGCCACCGGTGCGCTATCACGCGGACTCGCTGTCTGGCCGCTGGAGGTACGACGCACAGGCTATCAAGATGAGCAAACCTAAGTATTTCTTTCGTTCTGAGAGTAAACCTTTTCTTAAAAGTGCTATTGAGCGCCTTCATTGTGTAATTGTTCATTCGTGTCCGTAATCTTCTCGTCAAAATGGACGGCGCTGTCGCCGTGAATACTTTCGGTTATCACACACGTGCTTCCAGTGCGTGAACAATCCGATGAATCGGTCACACACTCGTATTTAGCGTGCATGTGCTGCTCATAGTTTTTCTCCCAGTTCACTATTTACCTTGTAAATCACTTTTGTGGGGAGTTCTTTATTTTTATGTGCACGTGTTTTTTACGAGCACCCGATCGATGTCTGGTTGTAGTAAACCGTGCTTCCATGTTTATACTCTCGAATCACCACTTTAAGAAGTTTTGGACTACAATTACGCTTTCGCACCAGTTTGTATAAGCTTTGCCACCAGTTCGTATAAGCAAGCAACTTGTATGTTTATACAGCCGGAAGTTAGTCTGCCTCAGTGGGCGTCTAGTGTCTCAGCTGTAGATGAGCAATTCAGCCAGTGCGGTACAACCGCTCACCTGGGGTCTTTAACGTGCACCATGCAGTAGCGATACACAACCGCACGCCGGTACGAGGCTCATCCAGATCGAAACGGGCAGGGGTGGGGATTGAATCCACGATCCATGGATTCTGCAGCGCGAGCTTTCGCTCCACGTGCTCCGAACTGGTGTGCGCTTGACCTGTGTCTAGGTTTACACGCCTTACTTTGCAGCAAGCCTGTGTTTCTTGTCCTCATCTATGAGCATTGGACTCGCGTTTGCCTTTTCCGTTTTTCCTTTCTTTTATATTTTATCTCGGTGCGTATCGGCGTTGATGACTTATTGGAACCAAAGTGGAAAAAGAAAATAACGATTAAAAAAGAAAAATCAGATTTATGTGATCTAAATCACATTTTGTATGATTTAAATTACTGATAAGCTGATCTAACGTTTTCTGTTCTTAATATGCTCCAAACTGTAGTAGACCTTTCTGCTCCGAAGTTGCTCCAAAATGCATAGACTGCTGCTCCGAAACGAGAATTTTGTGCTCCTAAGCTGCTCCAAAATCCAGATTTTCCTGCTTCGGTTTTGCGTTCTATGTTTTTGAAAAATCGGGCGCTATTCTTGTACCTGATAATCCGGGAGAAATCGGGCTTTTTAATGAGTCATTTCAAAATTCGGGTCTTGACGTGTTATATTCTGCAAAATATCAATATAAACTGAAATTAACTATAGCGCGTCGGCATCAGGGCGTGATTATTTTTATTTACACTAAAAAAATTATGCAATACACAGATAATATCCAGAAACAGTGTTCGATCTCGCATGATATTCCTTGTTTTTCACATGGTGTGTCTAAAGACCCGGCTCCGACACCACATTTAAGCATTTCACCCCCACCGTACTCCCCATCCTTCATTTCCCCACAAATGACCTGAGGTCAAGGTGGCGACGGAGCAATTAAACCAACTTAGAAAAAAGAAATTGAACTACCTCTTGAAGTAGCGTAGTTCTTTCATAACCTAAAACATTCTAGGCGCGATACTCATTAGCTAGGGTATTGCGCAATAGCACCATGCTCACAGATTACTTGCTCGGTACTTTGCTTCCATAGACTTGCTTCCAGCCTCCAAGTACCGAATCCCGGAGAAAAGCTTACCGGAAAAAAGCTCGCCGCAAAACCGGTGGATGAGGAGAACAGCTCACCGGCCATTGAGTGCACGCGGAGAAAAGCTCGCCGATTTTTTTTTTTCTTCATATGGAGGCGGTTGAATCACGCGTGACACATGTCAATTTATTATCATTAAAATTCGCCAACTTTATAAAAAAGATGTCTTTTTTTGGTAATATTTGTTACGCTTATTGTGTATACGGCCCCCAATTTAATATTTGCGGGCGGGTGTTTTTTATGGTTTACTCTCTAGAGAACAAATGCCTAACTGAAAACTTAATGAACTTGGAGAACAGGGAAAAGTTCAAAAACTTAATAATGTCTGCCTAAAACCTAAAAGCGGAACTGTAAATGCCGAAAAAAACGAAAGTGCATGCGTAACAACGATGTGCTTGAAATTCTCTTTGAATTTTTTTGTTAACTTTGGAAAACAGGATAGAACGGTCAGTACCGTAGGATATCGAGGTTTCTTTCTTCCACGGACAAACGCGTTTTCTAGCCGTTCGTGCTGGTGTTTCCACACGTTGCCTTTGCGTGATAGTGCGTTTCTACGGCGAGTCACCCATGACCTTCAGAGCTGCACATTGTCAACGTTGTTACTCGTGACTGTATGAGAACTAGTCTTCTGTAAGGTAGCGAACCGGTAAAGGTTATACAAGATGAAAACCGCTCTAACGACGAAGACGGAATGAAGACAACAAACACGACAGGCGAGGCTGGTCTCGCAACTAAAGTGTTAAACAGCGTAGCCGAGCCTGATTACATCAACAAACACCTACTCATCTATCAGGCACCACACAATCTTCGTAGCTGAAACGGTTCACACAAAGCTATTCATATTAGCTCGCAAAAAACAAACCTCTTTATCTGACAGAGCTACCGACGGCGCACTGTGAAGCTGTCAATAAATTGTTGTCTTTTTACGCGTGTCCGATGTTCTAAATTATACTTGCGGCGTCATTAATATACAGAATAGGTGGTTACTAATTTCTGAGGAATTAGTAACCATGCCAAATGAACTTCAAGACTATTACAAAGAGAGAATTATTTTTAAATTGACGAATTCTAATTGTGTTAATTTTGCCACATGTGACGCACAATCCGCTAAGCTAAGGGCAAATAAAGAATTCTATGAGCTTTTCTCCGCATCCGCTCAAAGGCCGGTGAGCTTTTTTCCGCATCTGCCGGTTTGGCGGTGAGCTTTTTCCCGCCGCCTCCACGTACCATCTAGGGTCGTTCAGAAGCGAATATCCGTCGGCGGTCACGCAAATTAGAAAATAGTTATGTTCTTCGAATTTGCAACACTGGAAACAGACTAACAGTGATCCTCAGAATGTCTCCTAATTTACAGACTTTCAGCTGGTTTTCGCATTCCAGGAACGGGAGTTTTCGGAAAGAAAGCAGGTTTAACCCGGTTTTCATAAAAGAAACGCAGCTGAACTTCTGCCTCTAAAGGACACACGTACGTTATTTTTAATGTGTTTTATACTTTATGCTCTCGTGTCACAATTTTTTGAGACGTGTTTATTGTTGTATATTGTCCTATACTTTACATTGTCTTTTAATTCCCCACAACCCCGTCCCCAAAACAGAGTAGCCAACAAGAACTTTAACATAGGTTAACCTCTCTGTTCTTCCTTTTCTGACTCTCTCTCATAAAAATCGTCCCGGGTGCAAAATTTTGAAATATAAGATATTACCCGAAAACGAAGGACCCTGGGTATGATTGATGGTGTTTCTGCTGCCATTCTACTGTAATATCAATAAGAGCAATCTTAGGTCACACTACTATTAAAAAGTAGTCAAAAGGCACTAAAGTTAAAAAAAGCAAAGTAAAAGCACCATAGTATTTTTTTTTCTTTTGGTTCGCGTCGGCAAAGTTGGCGTCATAAACCGATGCGTGATTACGCGCAAGCGACAGATCTATATATGGCTTGCACAGGACGTCTGCCATGCTGGTGCCAGAAGCCTGCTTGTAACGCAGTGGAAGGTGCGGTGTCACGCGTCCACGAGCGTCTCAAGACATCTAATAATATACTAAAGGCTACGCTCTCACGCGTATAGGCCACATTTCAACATAAAATGTAGTATTTTTATTGTAGTTTCCTATTTACCCATATATTTAAATGCAAATAATAAACATTCTTTACTTATAGTGTTTAAAGGGTCTCAGTATCTTTGTTTCGTTACTAAGTATTTTGACGTGGTTTTATATGTTGGAAACTCGACAGATGCAACCATGCACTAAGCCGCTCTGTTCTTAAAGTACTTAAAACTCTCTTAAATCACTTACAATAATCTCAGCAATGCGTTTATCGAATAGAGAGTTGGGTTCCTCTAAGCACTGAGCCCGTCTCGTTTGATTTCTTTGAAGGACGCAAAGTGGTCGGTGCGATTTATATCGTGTAGTTATGCTGGGCCGTTCTGCGTGAAGTCTTGTTTTTATACCGCTATCAAATGTTTATGCGCAAGCTTGTTTTTTTTATCTAAACAGCAGCGGAGCATTTTCATTCAAGGATACTTCTTGTGAAGGAGATATGCTACTTTGCAATGTTTTGGTCTACAATGCCTTCACCCCGATCATGCTTAATTGTCATCTCAACTAGTCCAGCTAGTTTTTACGTATTTGGTTTTCGTCGTAATTCTATCTCAGACGGTAGAACATAGCTAAACACACATCGTGCAGTCAACCCGAAGACATAAAACATGCCTTATAAGCGTAACCAATGTACGAGGACCAGAGAAAGGCACCAATGGATACCTTCGGCAAGGTTGACATCAAGGCCAGCACAACGCAAAGGCTTTTGTTCTCGAAAAGTGCACGAACTAATCGGTTCGCGGCACTCTAACCGGTGCTTGACCTGATGGTTGCGGCAAAACTGTCTTCTAGATATTGAGAAACAAAAAAGTGAAAGCCGTTTACAACTCCCTGTAACGCCGAATTGGAGCGCAGCTCTTGAGGAGGAGGAGTGAAGGGTACTGAGGGGAGGGTAGACCCCTCCCCCTTCTCCTCCTCCTCCCCTCATTCTTTAATATGCTCCGGGGGGGGTCACGTGACCTCGGGGGGGGGGGGGGGGTGTCACGTGACTTCGGGGAGGGGGTCACGTGACCTCGGGGAGGCGTGACCTGGGGGTCACCTCAAGGTCACGTGACCCCCAAGGTGACCCCCACGTGACCTTGGGGGTCACGTGACCTGGAGGGGTCACGTGACCTCGGGGGGTCACGTGACCTTGACCTTGGAAGGGGTCACGTGACCTCGGGGGTCACGTGACCTTGGGGAGGAGACCACGTGACCTCGGGGGTCACGTGACCTCAGAGGGGTCACGTGACCTCAGAGGGGTCACGTGACTTGGGGGTCACGTGACCTTCAAAGGGTCACATGGGGTCATCTTGGGGTCATGTGACCTTGAGATGACCTTGGAAGGGGTCACGTGACCTCGGGGGGTCACGTGACCTTGGGGGTCACGTGATCCCAAGATGACCCTACGTGACCCCCAAGGACACGTGACCTTAGGGGTCACGTGACCTTCAGGGGGTCACGTGGGGTCACGTGACCTTGAAATGACCTTGGGAGGGGTCCGTGACCTTAGGGGTCACGTGACCTTGGGATGACCTTGGTTACGCCGACGCCGACGCCGACGCCGACGCCGACGGCGACGGCGACGCCAACGGCGACGCCGACGGCGTAACCGCGCGGTGCATTATGGGTAAATTTCCCCGCTAAATCTAGCGGAAAAAATTTCCCCGCTAAATCTAGCGGAAAAATTTCCCCGCTAAATCTAGCGGAAAAAATTTCCCCGCTAAATCTAGCGGAAAAAATTTCCCCGCTAAATCTAGCGGAAAAATTTCCCCGCTAAATCTAGCGGAAAAAATTTCCCCGCTAAATCTAGCGGAAAAAATTTCCCCGCTAAATCTAGCGGAAAAATTTCCCCGCTAAATGTAGCGGAAAAAATTTCCCCGCTAAATCTAGCGGAAAACTTTCCCCGCTAAATCTAGCGGAAAAAATTTCCCCGCTAAATCTAGCGGAAAAAATTTCCCCGCTAAATCTAGCGGAAAAAATTTCCCCGCTAAATCTAGCGGAAAACTTTCCCCGCTAAATTTAGCGGAAAAAATTTCCCCGCTAAATCTAGCGGAAAAATTTTGGTCACGTGACCTGGGGAGTCACGTGACCCCCTCCCGAGGTCACGTGACCTCTGAGGGGGCACGTGACCCCCCAGGTCACGTGACCCCCCCCCCCCGAGTACACGTGGCCCTCAGTACCCTCCCCTCCTCCTCCTCAAGAGCTGCGCTCCAATTCGGCGTTACAGGGAGTGGTAAACGGCTTTCACTTTTTTTAGAGCGCAGCTCTTAGGGGCCCGTTCCCGGCTTGAGCGGCGTCGGCGTCGCCGTTGGCGTCGCCGTCGGCGTAACCAAGGTCACCCCAAGGTCACGCGACCCCCAAGGTCATCTCAAGGTCACGTGGCCCCCAAGGTCACCCCAAGGTCACGTGACCCCTCCCCCAGGGTCACGTGACCCCTAAGGTCACGTGACACCCAAAGTCACGTGACCCCCGAGGTCACGTAACCCTCCAGCCCCCCGAGGTCACGTGACCACCCCCCAGGGTCACGTGACCCCCCCCCCCCCGCCGAGGTCACGTGACCCCCCCCCGCCGAGGTCACGTGACCTCCCCGATGACGTCACCGGCATCCGCATCGTCATCGTCATCATCACTGATGACGTCATCAGTGACGTCACTGATGACCTCACCGGCATCCGCATCGTCATCGTCATCATCACCGATGACGTCATCAGTTACGTCACTGATGACGTCACCGGCATCCGCATCGTCATCGTCATCATCACTGATTACGTCATCAGTGACGTCACTGATGACGTCACCGACATCCGCATCGTCATCATCGCTGATGACGTCATCGGAGTCCGCATCGTCATCGTCACTGATGACGTCATCAGTGACGTCACTGATGACCTCACCGGCATCCGCATCGTCATCGTCATCATCACTGATGACGTCATCAGTGACGTCACTGATGACGTCACCGGCATCCGCATCGTCAGTCATCATCACGGATGACGTCATCAGTGACGTCACTGATGACATCATCGGCATCGTCACGTGACCCCCAAGGTCACATGACCCCCAAGGTCACGTGACCCCCCCCAGGTGACTTCACCCCCCAGTACCCTTCCCTCCTCCTCCTCAAGAGCTGCGCTTTAATTCGGTGTTACAGGGAGTTGTAAACGGCTTTCACTTTTTTCTCCTGCGGCTATATATTTTTATGAATGGTCCATTCGTCACATGGCGATTCGTCGCAAAACGACTGGTAACAGCCACTTGGGTCAGAACGGAACATTGGCATAGGATGATTCGTCACGCAGGCAACCCGTCGCACGATGGTTCGTTCCCCAAAATATGTTTTAGTTCTATTCGGATCGACCTGGCAGGGGTGACGCAAATAGGTTGACCAAATAGAACAAAAACATATTTTAGGTTGACCTAAATAGGCAAGGTTGATAGAAAGTGAAGAGTGAAGCAAGTGTGGTGACATTCCCCTAAAATAGAGGTGGTCGCGACATAGAAAGGTGGAGCGACGCTGGCTCACGACGGCTTACTGTGTAAGTACGTATAGCAGGAGGAACAACACACTGTTCAGAATCAGATTCAAAATCAGTTTATTTTTGTCACAGCGCTTTTACACATATGTGACAAGGGGACCAGGGAAAAAAGCTGCAAGTTTGCAGCTTGACGGGTTCCTGCCCCCCAAAACACAGGGCAGAGCGGCACTGTCGTAAAACACACACACACGCAAAAAAAAAAAGACACAGTGAAAATAACTTACGTAACATGACATTTAGCAATATATTAAGTATAATCTCAATACACATTGAAACAGATAGATATAACAAACATAAGACAAACATTCTATTTATTACCAGAAAGTTTGAATTTTACGGACATTTAACGAAAGTTTACCAACACTCATCTCCAGACACGAAAGAAAAACACAATAAAGACAACTTATATAAGATATCGTATAAAATATGTGTCATGGAAAATAAGTTGCGCTTCAAAACAGACTGAAGTAGAATATGTATATAAACATATGGCAAACATTTCCACTCAATACAAGAAAGCCTGACTAGTGTGGGCATTTAATGAAGGTGAATCAACTTCTTGGGAATATAAGGTGTTGAACAGTGATTGTAATCTGAAACAGAACCTCTGGAAGCCAAAATTAGTTCTAGATGATGGGATTCTCCATCGATGCCAATGACGTGATATAATGATACATTATTTTCAAGTTTAGCGAGGTCAAAAATCACTGTAATATGTTCTCTTAAGGCACGATGATATGTGACAGTTCATCTATTGGAGTACATGTTAGATACGTCAAGTATTTTATGACTTAGAAATAAAGGAAGATAACTATGGTCACGTGGGACATTTTCAATTATCCTTATTGCTTTTCTTGCATTAACCTCAATCTGTCAAAGTTACTTTTTGTTGTTGTCCCCCAGACCAGATGGCAATAACAAACAATTGAATGAAAAAGGGAATTATATATTAATTTTTTTTATAGTTACAGGAAATACTTTCCTATATTTCTTCATTATCCCTACTATTTTACGAAGCTTTTTTTATGTATGTAAGAAACATGGAGATTTCACGACATGTGTTCTGAGAACAGAACGCCGATTGTCTTTACGCTGTCAACGCAATCTACTATATTTGGCCCAAAGTACAAATCACTAGACAATGCGATCCGTGATCCTGGACATTTAAAAAGGACTGCTTTTGTTTCGGACGAGTTTATAGACAGAGAATCTATGGCGACCCAGTGTTTTAACTTGCTTAAAAATATTTTCCTTTGGAAGTGTTTCTGTCTTCTCTTGAGTCAGAAAAAAAAAATGCTGGTATCGTCTGCATACATAATCAGCTTGGGGGAAGTTTCTGTCTTTGTAATATCATTGACGTAAATAATAAACAACAGGGGACCTAATATGCTTCCCTGAGGAATCCCAGAGAAAATGCGCTGCATGTTGGATGACGAGTTTCCAATCTCAACATATTGGTGGCGATATTGTAGGTAGGACGCAAGAAGTGATAAGGGAATACCAGGTATCCCGTAAAATTTTAACTTGTCAAAAAGAGTCTGGTAGTTTATTCGATCGAACGATTTTCTAAAATCTATGAAAATCCCTAAAGTTAAAAGTTTATTCTCAAAATTTTCTAATATTAATTCTTTCTGTACTAGTAAAGCTGTTTCTGTGGATCTATGTTTCCTAAAACCGAATTGCGATTCCGTCAACTAGGAGCATTTGCCCAGAAAATTGAAAAGGCGAGAGCACATAATTTTTTCAATGGGTTTTGAAAAAATAGGAAGGATGGAAATCGGACGGTGGTTACTCAGATCATTCCTATCCCCACCTTTACAAAGAACAGAAACTTTAGCAACCTGCATCCTCTTCGAGAAGAAACCGGATGATAATAGAAGATTACACAAATGAGTTAAGCATGGAAGTATCAAATCCAAGACAAATTTCACAGGTCCGATTTGGAGATCTTCACAGTCATGGCTACAGCTATTTTTTATGTTCATAAATGTGAGGAAAACTTCGCCCTCATCAGTAGGATTTAAAAAAAAAATCATTTCCTTGCAGGTGGTAAAATTATTTATGGCTGTACTGTTATAAGTACTATTTCGCACACTTACAAAATAGTCATTGAATTAATTGCTAAGTTCGGTACCGGATACTTCTCTATTATTAATGGTCATGCTTTCAATAGCGTCCTGGTTCGGGTTCCGCGTTAAGGAGTTCAAACGCTTCAACATAATTTCGGGCTGCCTAAAACAAGACTCATCAAATTTGGCAGAAAAATAACGTTTTTTTGCATGTTTTAAGTGCGTTATTACGAAGTTTGTATTTCTTTTTGAATTCACGCAACTTTACTTCGTCTCGAGTTATAAGAAAGGCATCACACAGAAATACTTTTTTTAATTTGTTTCAAAAGCTGGTCTACTGATCCGGGGCTTTCGAGATTTTTGTTGACATAAATTGTTTTGTATGGGAACGCTGTGCAGTAGGCACGTTTTAGCTCGTTTTAGAAAATGTCATAGCATTCGTTGACATCATTATACCGTAGCACATGACTCCAATCAATAGTGATAATATTTTCTCTAAATTTGTTATGTGTTTCAGAACTTATGTCTTGTAATATCAAAGGAGGTCTTATGGTTTCTTTGAGTGGGATATTTTGGTTAACAAACATGAATATGGGAAGGTGATCACTGAGCCCATAACTAAGAACACCCGCAGTGATATTGCTCTCATCATGGTTGGTCACAAAAAGATCGATCAGTGTTGACGATGAGCTTGTAATTTGTGTCGGGGGTATAACCACATTACAAAAAACTATATTACGTCAGTAAAACAATCAATTCATCTTTGAGGCGAGAGTTTTTAATATGTTTATATTGAAATCGCCACCGAGAAACAACTGACATGTTTCATGGCCAAAAAAAAATTTTTTAAGAAGCTAATAAAGGCCGCAACGTTTCCAGTAGGTGGGCGGTATAAAACCGAGTAGGTATCACGATTTTTTTTTAAAATACAAGGTTGTTCATAGTCCGGCGTCACAATAGAATAATCGCTGAGCACCTCAAATCCAGAAACACTAGTCTGCAATGACACACCGCCACCACGACCGTAACCCCGATTAAGGACAAAATGACTGTAACCCGGTAGAACAAAGAAAGCATCATCATATCTGTACCACGTTTCGGTGAGCATGACCACATCAAAAATGGTATCTAGTGTCTCGAAAAGCAACGTGAGGTCTTCGCCTTTTAATCTGGCGGATTGCACATTGGGGTGAAATAAGCTCAATGATTTATTAGTCCGCTGTTTTAAATATCGGTTTAGGACTTCTATTGTCACCATTTCAAGATTTCCAGTCACATCGGGAAAAAAAATCAAACATGAAAGTTTTCATAAAAGTAGTTTTCGGCTAGCAGATCTTATCAAGATCTCTTTCATCGGACATTGTAACGATGGGGGCATTGTCCGCCTTAGGCCTGGTTCACACTTACAGCTAATCCGCTGCCGCCGAAGCGAAATCGGCCGCGGCAGTGCACAGTGGACGGTACGCCCGGCGGCCGAATTCTTGCAGATTCGCCCGCCGATTCGCAAGTGTGAACCAGGCCTTACGAGCAAGTGTCTTGGCATTGCGCACCCAAACGTATCGCCATTGCATCTCACGCTTCCGTGACGTTGCAATTCCAAGTAGTCGTTTCAGGGTCGGGCATAAATGCTCGTTTACGTAAACAGGCGTGGCATCTGGAAGACCTCGGTCCCGGCATGTAATCCTTCTTTTCTTTGCCTTATTGAGAACAGCGTCTCGTTTTTGCTGCCTTTGAAATTGGACTATGACGTTACTTTTCGTCATCTCCCTAGTCGGAACGGGGTGACAAGTTTCGATGTCGGTCAAGGTAATTTGCTCTCCAATTAGATTTCCGATTTGGAATATCAGATCCGTGATGCTTTCCGTCTCAGTCTTTGGAATTTCCTTCACGTTAAGGTTGTGGCGCCTCGAATATTGTTCACACGGGATAAGTCTTTGTTCATCTACTTTTAATGATTTCGCCACCTGATCGTATTTTTCACCGAGTTCCGGGTTTGCCTTCCGGAGGGCGGCGTTTTCGACTATAACAGACTCAACTTTTTCCTTGAATTCTTCAAAGTCCTTATTGATAAAGTTCATCCCATCGTTTATTCCCTTCAGCTCCGTATGAATGTCTCGAAGTTCATTACGGAGATCCCTTTCTAAGGTTTCTCTCATTATCTTACATTCTTTTTTTAAATTATTCTTTCAGTTCAGTCATTAATTTTGTCATATCTTTCGCCATGACAACACCCAAAGAAAGGCAAACCCACGTAAAGAATACAGTTAGAAGCAAGCAAGGCAGCAGCAGCAGCAACAGTAATTACAAGTCAAGAAGAGAAGTACAGTTGCTAACCTGCAGAAAATTTACAAGTCGTTTCAATGATGCCGTTTGCCACCGTCGCTGCTGCCAAATGAAAACGCGGAAGGTGGTGTAGGCGGTATCTTGTTTGGTTTTACGTCCCCTAGGTTAGCCTAGCAATTTGTTTTGGCATTGGCAAGGGACGAGCCCTAAAAAAAGCTATTTGTAGATCATCTTCCTGGAGCTGTTTGTCTCCAGGTTTGTTCATCTTGCTCTTGTCCAGAGTCGCGCCGCGAGTCCCATACTGCGGAGAAACTGTATACGAGCACCTTAAGAACCTTCCGGCATCCTCTTTTTGCCCTTTGTGGAAACAGTAGCTCTTCCGTCGTTCGTTTGCTTCCGATGGCCAGTCTGCCCTACATTATTTCGCGGTTTCTGTTATATGCGGGACACTCTGTTATGACGTGCTGCACTGTTTCCACGACTGGGCAGCTGTGGCACTCCGAGCTGCGCCGTCTTCCCATCTTCTGCAGGTAGTTGTTTGTGAAGGCCGTTCTCGTACTCAGGCGACGCAGCAGGGTAGTTTCTGTCCGAGTCAGTTCTGTAAGCGCCCCTTTTGGTAGCGCCAGTTCCTATTCCTCTTCCAGAAAGTGGAATCGTATGCTCTGTGCTGCCTGTCCCGGATCCGGTGGCGTTGAAATGGTTGGAGCCTCCCCATGAGCCGCCGTTGCCAGTTTGTCAGCCTTTTCATTTCCTGTTATTCCCACGTGACCTGGAATCCATTGCAACCATATCCAGTTCCGCGTTTTTCCAGGTCCCCAAGTGCTGTCCTTGCTGCTGTGGTGGCTGGATCTCCTTGTGCTATGTTCATTATCCTCTGCAGCGCCTCTTTGGAGTCTGTGATGACTACCTTTCGCTGTGGTGGCAACTTCACGGCGATACGTAATGCTCTGTCAATTGCAACCATCTCCGTTGTAGTGGACGACGCTGGTTCCGAGAGCCTTCCGTTCCATTCTAGCGCAATATTCGGAATGTACACGGCTACTGTACCTGATGTTCTTGTCCTGTTGACGCTGCCGTCTGTGTAAACCTGCAGCTTATCTGAGTGGTTTTCTTCCAAGTGATTCTCAACCACGGCCCTAACCTGCTGTATCGTCCCGTCTTTTTTTGACCTCAGGTACTTGATATTCGTGTCGCAGTCCACTCTGACGATGTCCCACGGTGCTACGCTTGCATGTCTTGTCACCTGGGGTAGTGGCAACGTTAGCTTTGTAGATTCTTCTGTCGTGCCGTTCCACGAGGTCTTTTTTCGATTCTGAATCTGTTCTAGAAACCACCTCCCTGAGGTGTTTGTGGTTGCTAGTCTCGCCAGCTGGAGGAGCCGTCTTCTGGCGGCCTGTTTTATAAGAGGCATCGCCACCGCCTCGCATAGGACCGCTTCATTCCCCACGCTTCCTGGGACTCCCAGTGCCGTCCGCAGTACCCTCCTGTGCATAGCTTCCAGCTTTTGGACGTCCGTCTGCGATGGTGTCATGTAGGGCAGCCTGTATAGCACCCTTAATGTCACCAGCGCGGTGTTCACCGTGAGGATGGTTTTCTCCGAGCTTGCAGGACGTTCCAGTCAGCCTGCGGATTGCATTTGCTGCGGGCCGACAGGCCTCAAGCATCCCTTTTGTGGCTTAGGCCCACTGCAGCCGGTTCTGAATAATAATTCCCAGGAACCGTTGCTTTGGGACTCACCTGATGCGCCTTCCAGCCAGCATTACGTCCCCCGGGTGGAATCTCCCTCCATTTCCACGTACTGCCATCGACACAGCTTTTTCTGTGGATACAGAGAGACCGGACTCCACGAGATAGTCCTCTACCGCGTCGATTGCTTCTTGCATGCTGAGGATGATCTGGCTTGTGTAGATTCGTGCTGTCCACAGGCACAGCCCGCGTGCATAAATCGACACCTGCACCGGCAGTGTTGTTCTGGGAATTGCCTCTGGGAGCCGAGCCATTACAATGTTAAACAGCACGGGGCTAAGTACACTTCCTTGTGGTAGTACTTTATGTAGGGTCTTTGGGGTAGACGTGGTGTCGCCGGCCTTTACTTGGATGACTTGGCTTGAGAGAAAGCTGTCCAGGAAACCTTGAATCCTGCCTGCGAGTCCGATTCCTGTAAGCCTCTTCAGAACGCCCGATCTCTGGACACCTTCGTACGCTTTTTCCACGTCCAAAAACATCACCATCGTAATCTGCCTACTGTTCTTTTTCTCTTTGAGGTCGCTGGTTAGGTCCAAAATGCTATCCTGTGCTGTTAGTCCCTTCCTGAATCCCGTCATACACGTTGGGAGGACGTGATGCTCCTCCAGATACCAGCTCAGTCTCGCCTGGACCAGTCTTTCAAAGAGCTAGCCTACACGTGATGTAAGTGCTACTGGCCGATATGACGTAGTCTTAGTTGTGAGTTTTCCTGCCTTTAGAATCTGTATGATGTTTACGGTCTTCCAAGTTTCCGGAACCTCCCCCTGTTCTCAGATGCTGTTAAGCCAGTTCACCAGTGGCCCCAGTGAGTCCTTTCCTATGTTCATCAGGGCCTGATATGTTATCCCGTCGGGCCCCGCCGCACTCTTTTTCCTGCATTTTCTTAGAGCACTTTGCACCTCCGCCACACTAAAAGCCGCATCCAAGGGTCCCTTGGTCATATTCAGTACTCCCGGTCGTTCGGGAGCTTCTGCCGGCGCAAATAGTCTACACAAATCGTCGGCCACTTCTTCCGTTGTCTTTTTTAACAACAATGCGATTGTCTGGAGAGGATGTCTCAACCTTGCTTTCCCGTCATCGAGTTTAATGCCTTCCAGATCTTCGCCAAAGAGGTGTGCTCGTTAGAGTTCCAATATTGCCTTACGAGCGCCTCTGCATGCCTTCTCATCACCGCAGACAACCTGTTAAAGGTAGTCTTATCTTCTGTTTGCCCCGTTCGTCGGTATTTCCGCTCAGCTCTGCTCCTTGCTGCTTCCATTCTTAGCAGCGTCAGAACTAGCGTCGGGAAGGATTCTGGTAGCGTGATCCATGTCGTCGCCTTTTCTAAGGCTTGCTTGATCGCCTCCTCTACGTTTCCTTCTGTCAAGCCATGAGCGTGGTGGAAGTTGTCCCAGTTTGTACATGGCCTCTTGACTTTCTTTGACCTTTGGCAACCCTTGATGGTAATATTAATCGAAAGGTGGTCGCTTCCTTTGGTGCTCGCGGCCGTTTCCCACCTTAGTGGTATGGACGGCGTGTGTGCCGTGACATCAGTGGAACTGCAGCTGTTGGGGGGCCTTATAAACGTTGGGCAGCCATCGTTAGCTATTACTAGCTCAAGGTCCTCAAAAACTGTCATGAGCACTTCCCCTCTTTTGTCTGTTTTGGTGCCTCCCCATACCGTGCTATGGAAGTTAAAATCTCCGCAGATGATCAACTCTTCCTTATACTCCTCTCCTGAATCTCAAATTTCATCAGCCGGCATTGACGTGCCGTCCGGCCGTACATACCCCAGAAGTATGACTAGCCTTTGACCCCCGACCCGTACTCGTTCGCTCGTTTCTAGCTGCACGTGAGGCAAATCTTTGCGTATAAAAAGCGCCGCACTGCCATGTGGGAAGCTTGGGATGGACTGTGTAGTTACTTTGACGTACCCCGGAAGCGACCGTTTCGTGGAAGGCCCGCTTCTGTCAGCGCCAGTACTGGATATGGATTGCTCTTCAAGTGAATGCTTACTTCGGCGTGTTTTGCGGACAGTCCCCGACAGTTCCATTGCAGCACCGTTGGCAGGTCCCTCCCGTGGCCCACTCTCTGTTGTTGCCGCTGGCTCTCCAAACACCTCTGCTGTGCAGTCATCTTGCTTGCCTACGGCTTTTCTAGCGGCGGTTAAGAAAAGGCAAATAGGTGGATCATTTCTTCTGCCTTGTCTATGACGTACACAATCTGTTTGGCCCATTTCTGCGGCAGTCGATTTAGAAACTCTCTGACTCCTTTCACCGCCATTAGAATGAAATCGGGTACCGATGGTGATTGTAAGCTTGGTGCTCCTTGCCGCGACTCCCATCGTCCCTGCGTTGCCCTGCTGTAGTCGCGTTCCCCTTCAGGCCTTTTTTGCGTTCTGCTGCTCTTTGGCTCTGGACTCCCGCTGTTCGTACTCCGCTGCTCCGGACGAGTCCCCTTCGCTGTTTCTCCTGCCTCAGGGCTGCCCTGTTGAACCTGCTTCGCCATTGATTTTTCATTTCCCTTACGATCCCCTTGTGCCTTTTTTCTGCCCTCATGCACCTGTTTGGCGGCTTCCTGGAATGTAACGTCTTGGCTCGCCTTCACGCTGCAGATCTTCTTTTCCTCTTGAAGTTTTGGGCATACCGTTACCGTTCCGGCGTGCGGTTCCTTGCAGTTGACGCATCTTGGGCATCCGTCGCACATCCTTTCTGCATGTTTTTCCGAGCACTGCCCGCATATGGCTTCATTTATACATGCTGCCGCAACATGCCCGATCCGGAAACATTTTCTGCACTGGAGTGGCTTCGGTACAAACGGCCTTACGCTGTACCTCACTTGTCCATTTTTTACGGGCGCCGGGAGTGTGTCGCCCTCGAAGACAACGCTTCTCGACACGCCAAACCGTCTCGCATATACGACATGCAATCCGCAGTCAATCAACTCGACTATCTTCTCCATCGTGACTGTCGTGTCTACATCTCCGATGACTCCCGCTCTTGTGTGCTTTGCCCGAAGGAGAAAAGCACGTACTGGGATTCCGCAAATCTTGTTCGTAATTAAGAGGTCCAACACTGCCGCTTCTTCTTTAAGTTCTTCTTTAAGTTGACCCGAATTTCCTTTATAAGCTTCGGCGCCATCGTCTCCATTTCATCTGACAGGAGTTGCCAGTTGAGCTTCCTTAGGTTCATCTCCGCCTGGGTCGGGACGACCAGTACCGTTCGTGAAGATTCGGAAAGGTGCACTTTACTTTGGCTGTGTTGTGAGCTGCGCTCTGTCTTTTTCTTCCTCCTGCCGACCGTCTCGAAGTTATCATCGTTGTCTTCCGTGTGTCCCATGCTTGCGTCCTCGTTGCCAGCCTCGTCCTCAGACAGGTTGCTGTAGCTTCCACTGAGGTGCCGCTTGGCCGGGATGGCCGGGATGGCCGATGCACCCTCCATCGCCATTACCTCCGTAGACCCCCCTTGCTTTTGATTTCTGCCCGCCGCCCCCCACGAGGGCGTTATAGCTCGCCCTCGACTCTTCGCGTCGTGACCGTTTCGTGAGAGCCGAACGCAGCACCACCGACACGGCCACCCGCTCACGGGTTCGCCCCTTCACCACCGCCCCCACCGCCTTTGAAGCCAAAAACAGTCGTCCATTACGCCGAGCACAACTTATCACGACCGCTGTCACCGACGCTCCCGCAGCAACTGAATCGACAGTCTAACGCCGAAGAAGAGATCGCGTGCTTTTGTAGGCTCTCGCTGGTGGTTTCGCCGCTGGTAGACCAATCAGCCGGGCTGTCGTTGTCTACGGTGGCGCTGTGGGTGATCAGGCCGCGGATGATACGGCCGGCTGCGCGCGCAGGCTTGAGAATGTGACGATGCAGCGAAAACTGCTCCCGCGCAGGCGATGCTCCCGTGATCTGCAGAAAATTTACACGTCGTTTAGACGATGCCGTTTGCCACCGCCGCTGCTGCCAAGTTAAAAAAAAAAGTATTGTATTCGAGTGTCCGCAAAAGATTTTGCGGGAGACCCAACCGAGAGCTTCATAGAGTCGTCTAACCAGCAGGTGTGCGCCAAAACCTGTTCTACGTTTAGCATTAAAATATTTGTTTCTTTCATCACTTGTTTATGTTACAATGGGAAATCGTAAAACTCCACATAACATTTTGTTGGACACTCCCTTGGCCCTTAGAGATGTCAAAAAGTTTGAAATGCCCGCTTCGTCGCCACTTCGACATCGCTGAAATGATGATCTCACAGGCTGAATGTGGCAGAAACGTTTAAGGAGGATTCAACCACTCGTCACTCAAGAGTCAAATTTCGCTACACAAAGCTGAGTTTCAGGAATGCGCGAGAGTACTGCTCCTTTGGAGGTTAATTATGAGGACGTAATGAAGGTTGTACGGCCCTTGAATGTTTCCTTGAGAGCGCTGGAGATTTTAAATAAAATCCAGAAATATGACCGTTTCAAATGTTTTGAGCGCGTTTTGAGGCATTTTCGAAAATACAATTATTTAGAGGACAAACGTGACAAAACGCTTGGCCGTATAACGTCAGCCTTACGCCGGCACACCCGAGTACTTCGTCGCAGACAATTTCGCCAGTTCTGCTCGTCGCTGACCCCATGTACACCGAAGCCGAAGATCTATAAAGTGCTCAGAGGTATGAGTAGATCTCCGACACCTCTAGACGTGTTCGTTGCTCTTAGTTTAAAAACTGGCTTGGCATTATGTCAACTTGCCGACGAATTTGCGATACGCTTTGTCGTTGCTCCACGCTCTGTAAGGTCATCGCACCCCCTATCACTGACTGGCCCATCGCGAAGTCCGCAGAATCTCAAACACCCCCTCACCATGTCAGAACTGGAAGCTGCTCTTCGAAGATGCAAGCGTCACAGCGCTCCCGGGCCTGATCACGTAACATATCAAACATTACGAAATCTCAGCTATCAGTCACGCAGCTCCTTACTCGAACGTCTAAATTCAGTTTGGTCTTCGGGTGTGATCCGTCAAGAATGGAGACACGCATTAATAACACCCCTTTTAAAGCGCGGCAAGCCCTCCTCGGAGTTGTCATCCTATCGCCCGATATCTTTGACATCTTGCGTTGGCAAGCTTTTAGAGCGCCTGGTCCTTACACGCCTTCAGTGGTTCCTCGACGATACTGAAGCTCTTCCCCCTGAGCTCGCAGGATTCAGAAGCGAACGTTGCACCGCTGACTGCATTGCAACTCTTACGTCAGCATTGGAAGACGCCCGTTCCCAGGGACATACAGGCTTGACAGTATTTTTAGACGTGGAACGCGCATTTGACTTTGTTCCCCACGATGTTGTTCTTGCGTGCTTGAGACATCTTGGCGTAACGGGAAGGATGTTAAGATATCTCGAAGACTTCCTGAACGGCAGGACTATCCGTGTCCGCCTGGGAACGTTTCAAGGTGCTGTTCACCCACTGCTGCGGGAACTACCTCAAGGTAGTCTAAGCCCGACACTCTTCAAGGTCGTAATGGCAACGCTACCACTGTGCATGGATTCATCACCTCATCCTAGTGGTATGATCATTTATGCTGACGACATTTGTCTGTGGGCTTCCCATTCCGATCGCCGTATACTTCGCCCTTTTATGCAAACCTGCCTTAAACGAGTTGCAAACATGCTGGAAGACCTCGGCCTCTCCATCTCGGCGGAAAAGACGGCTGTGCTCGCATGTTCCCGCCGTCCTCTTCGCCACGGGTTTCCACGTTTAACTTTATCTGGGATCCGATTGCCACGTGTGCGAAACTACCGTTATCTGGGCGTTGATCTCGACTCGCGGCTCTGCTGGCGTCGCTACGTAACTACTCTTGTACGGCAGAGCACGATGACAACCTCTCTTATTCGTAGGCTTCGTGGCCTTGATTGGGGACCAACTCCTCGAGCCCTAACTAACGTGCATCGAGCGCTGAACCTGTCTCGGATTCTTTATGTCGCACCGTACTTACCCCCTACTCGCTCTCTCTGGGATCAGCTGGAACGACGTCATCGCGCTGGACTAAGGATGGCCCTAGGACTCCCCTCCTACTCTCGAATAGAGGCAACGTGGATTGAGGCCCAGGAAATGCCAGTATCTTTGTACGCTAAGGAACGGGGTCTTCGCCATCTGGTTCGACTCGCCCAGTCGAGCAGCGGTGGTTCTCTTTACGAGGATATCCAACGGCGGCATTGTTCTCATTATGGCAGACACTGCAACACTTTTATAGAGGCGCTCGGATGTACACCAACTGTTCAGCGTTCTCCAGCCGATTCACCGTGGAGTGAGCATCCATTCACCGTATATGATAACATCCCTGGCTTTCATGGAAAATCACAGCATTCCTCGCTGGTCAGCCGCGCCTTGACGGAAGACGTCCTGGCGTCCCGCCACGCTTCATTTAAGATCATATTCACTGATGGCTCTGTTAATCTCATTAACGATTCCGCGTCTGCGGCATACCATATCCCATCAGAACACCATTCTTGGTCAGGACGGCTTGATCACGCTGTTTCATCGACTACGGCCGAGCTTTAAGGAATTCACGCAGCTCTTCTTTATATCTTGAAAAGGCCAGCAGAAAACTGGCTCCTCGCAACGGACTCCCAGTATGCAGTGCGAAGCATTCGAAGTGGCAGAGGCGTTAATGCCAACATGACTCGTGAGATATTTAACTTGGGACGTCTACTTGTTTTCCGAGGCTGTAACATTCGAGTGCAATGGATACCTTCACATGTCGGCATTCTTGGCAATGAAAAGGCGGACCAACTGGCTTCCAACGCTCTGCTCCTACCTACTGCTACTTTACAGCTTCCGACCCAGACTGACTCAAAAATAGCAATCCAAACCTGGATACAGCATAGACACCCGGTTTCAAGAATTGCAGCGCATGACCCGCCTCCCCTGGCATGTACGCGGGGCTTAACACGCAAGTTTGCTTCCCTTCTTCACCGTCTTAGATCAGATTCCGCTTATACAAACGTTAACTTGTACCGGATTGGAAAAGCGGCCAGCCCTAATTGCCAACACTGTGACCAACAAGAGACAATTGAACACATATTTTTTAAGTGCGAACACTACGCATCCGAACGAATTGAATTCTTGAACTGCCTGAGAGGGCTGGACCACGGCCACTCAATCCCACCTGTTGGTGCGGCCTGCCGATGTTTTTCCGAAAACAAAAGAGCGCGCGTGAGAGGAGAACTTCTCCCAATTTCCGTGGGGGCGCTGCACATCGGTGAGCGGTCTTGTGAGCTGAAAGTCCTCAGTTTCACCTTATGTTGTACCGCAGGAAAGGCTGTAAGCGCGAGCTCCTTGCTCTGGGGCAGATCTCGGCGGCACAAGCTCTCGTGCAGTAAGGGCAGCTGTCAACGCTATGAACTCGCGCTTCCAGACTTCGCTGCGGTACAACATAGGGTGAAACGGAGTATAGAGAAGGCGCGCAACGCGCTCTTGCTCCGCTACCCAGAGAAAATATCTGCCTGTCAGTGGCTTCGCCGATACCAAGGCGCTGCTGCGGTTGCAGAAGGCAGCAAAACTCGCTTTCCCCCCACCTATGCACCGCAGTGCTCGGCGAAAATATCGTAGTGTCACTCTGCGCTCGCGTGTGTGGTTTGTGTTGGACTTTTGGAAGCTGCCGGAAATGTAAATGAATTCTGAGTGCCGGACGGCGATGAAATGTGCCAACTCCACTCGTGAAACGGGAAATCCTGCAGTTGATGAAGTACAATGAAGTGCCTTCCGAACTTGAGTTCACACCGCTGACTTACATGGCTGGCTACTTCGCCTTCGTTTGCGAACAAAAGGTGACCATTTTTATTTGTAGAAATTGTCGTAATTTCAAAGTAATTAGCTCAAAACATTCAACCTAGCAAAGCAATAAGAATTTCTCAGTGAAAGCAAGGAAGGCTAATGTGTAGAACCCGCTAAACTTTGCAGGTGACGTGTCCTGAATGCAAGCGCAACTTAAGGGAAATGCATCACATGACGGAGCAAATCAGTTTATGTTTAGCCTTGACCAAGGAGGACTCAGCTATCCACGACCTGAAGCTGTCTGGCTGTGCAAGCTCGTCTGCACCTTTGTAGAGAGCGCTCTACAGTCGGCAGAGATTCGTGGTTGTGGAACGATTTGCAAGGTCCTCTCGAGCGCTGTGCTTCCAGACCTTATGGACTGCCCGCTGATGTGGTGTGTTAACTGCCAAGACCCCTACCACAGCGAAGAGCTCTGCGAGCTCTTTCTCAGAAAACTCCTCAGACCTTTTTTTGGCAAACTGGGCTGGTGACCTAAACAGCCCACTAGAGAATATATTGAGGCTTTCGCGGAAGCCTCTTTCCCGAAAGGTACTCCGCTTGTGAACTATATGACCCCCTCGGTCTGTTTGTTGTGAACAATGAAGTTTATATCGCTAAAGGTATGCACGCAGAATCTGATTTTATATTGTCCTTCACAGATGAATAAATGGCACAGCTCGCGCGTGCTCGAGCGTCGGTTAAAACCGGAAATCATACGGCCTAGCTATATCCAACTATAACTCCTATATATATTACAGTGGTACAGTGGTAATAGAAACGGGGCAACAGTTACGGGAACAAGAAGACGACAATTCGCTCATACTGCCAGCAGAATGCAGCTTTAACGCGCAGCCTGCAGCTGAGTGAGCTTTTCGCAGAAAGAATCATGTGCTTTTATTCTACACAAATTTGTCACATCATTCATGCAATCTGGCACTCGTTTCAATTGAGACTTGCGGCTTCACGAAAAAAAAAAATCTAAATAGCCACACCGGGCCGGGCCGGGCGTACTGCTCCTCTCTCACTATATTTTGTCTTACCTTAGCATGGACTACCGCGAACGCTGTGCTAGCGCGAGCGGCTAGCCTTTATTGCCTTGACTGGAGCACTCGCTGCACGAGCGCACATGCAGCCGCCGAGGCTTCCTTCGAAGCAACTATCTCGCGCTTTTAGCACGCGCGGCTAACAAGTACGAAGTATAGAGTTCCTCGATATGCTCCTCAGAGGGAAACTCTATCTCTCACCGATAACGAGCGCCACGGCTGGCGCTGCGGGGTGAAGTAGAACTATCGCTCTCACCGGCGGAGTGAGGCATACGGCAGGCCGCTCCCAAGGGGAGTCCTAATCGAGTGGCCGTGGCTGGACATTCCTTTCACGCTCGAAGCTACATTATTTCCGAAGGGACCAACTTCCACGTGCATACGGCTGAGAACATTTGTGTTTTGTTTTCTGGGCGCGTGCGAACTACTCTCAAGACTGTGACTGTGACGTGTAAGAAACTTTAGAACGGTAGCCTATACTTCGTTTCGCCTTATTTGCGGGCGGGGCCGGGGCTGAGAGCGCGAGACCAGCGCTTTTAGCGCTTCTCCCCAGCTCGCGTGCTCGAGCAAAGCCTGAGCGCGCGGAGCTTTCGTGCTCGCGCTTCCAGCTTTGCCTTCGCGACGATATAAGCACTCTCATTATTTATTTTGTGCTTGCTGGTGCGCGCTATGGGGTTCTGTCGTGTACAGCATTGATTGAACATATGTCACAGTTCGTCTTAACGGCCCTAATAATTTTTTTTTTTATTTTCGCCCGCGAAACGTGTTGAGTCATTATTTTGCTAACGCTGCCCTCGTCATCCCCGGACCCCTTCATCACCATATTTTCCCTTCCCTTTCCCCGCATTCACCCTCATCAACCTACAATAACCCAGGCCCGTGAAACGTGCCCACCGTGAGTGAGGCAAATTTCACGTCTGGCAAACAATACAACCAACCAACCAACCAGTTCGTTTGACTGCGCTGTGCCAAGAAACGGAAGCGAGTCACCGGCACATCTATACTTCGTATGAAGTGTGCAACTCAATTCAAAGATTAGCTAGGCACGCGACATACGAAGCAGGGATGTCCTGGATTTTCGCAGCCGCAACGCTGTCAAACAGACCCCCAAAAAATCGGGGTTGTGTGGATATTTATACAGCACGTAGTTGGCCAGCCATTTCAAAATTGCGACGAGTCACTCGCTGTAGATGAGCAATTTAGCCAGAGCAATACGACCGCTAGCCTGGGGTCTTTAACATGTACCGCGCAGAAGTGATACACGACCGGACGCCAGTACGATGCTCATCCAGATCGAAAAGGGTGGGGATTGAACCCAGGATCGCTGGGTTCTGCAGCGATGGCGGAACAGTGCAGCACTGAGCAGTCGTTTTTTCTTGTTTTCTCTTTATTTTGTTCGCAAAGTCCTTGTCATCTTCAAAACTGCCGGCAGAATGGAATGTAGCTAGCGTTGCGCTTCTCCATACACGCGGTTTAAAGAGTAAAGCAGATAACCACTGACCTATATTTCTTTTATCTGCCTGTTCAAAACAGTTAGAGCACATAATATATAGCACTTCAGTCAATCATTTGAACGCGAACAACGTTTTTCCTCCCTTCCAACATGATGTAGCGTCCTCGTATGATAGAGGTTCTCAGGTCGATTTTGTCTTTCACACCACCCACGGTTCACAGGCTTCTTCCTAAGTGCCTTCCGCTGACGTCCGAAAAAAACAAAAACATAATAAGTTCGGGTGAATTCCGGCAAATCCGATGACTTCCGGTGATTTCTGGTGAGTCCAGGCAAACAGGTAACTTCCAATAAATTCCTGCTCTACCGGAAGTGAAAAAAGTCCCACAATCCAGTAAAATAGACTTTTTAAAATAAAAAAAAAGAAATCCGGGAAAAAATCTGGTGATTTCCGGTAAATTACGGCTTTACGGGAGGTGAAAAAGTCCCATAATTTAGTAAAATAGATTTTTTACGGGAAGTGAAATTCCGGTAAAAAATATTTTTAATAGGGTGCAAACACGCTTTTTTATATGACCGTTCAATAGAACCACTAGATAAATGTGCAAGGCACGTACAAATATGCAAAAAATATAGGTCGTGAAGATAACGCATGCAGCGCATGCATTTTTGAGCCCATGCATTTTTTCAGTACTGCGTGCAACTATACTTTGTTCAGGCATAAGCTGACAGTGCGTCAGAGCTACAAGCACGAGACCGAAACTTTGAGGCGTGGCGCTCACGCTTGAAAGGCCCGTTTCAAAAGGGAACTTTCGTAGATCAGCTCTTCACCTGTGAATCTCCTAGCGCAGGTAGACGCTGCTAGTGAGCATTCGCACCGCTAGCATTGTCTGCAGAATTCTGGGGCTCATTTCAGGTTGCCATAAGCTAACGGGATGGCGGGCGTGGTTGCAGCTTTCGCTGCCTTGCCAGCTTACAAGCAAACGTAGTTCACCTATGTTTTTTATCTTAAACACATTTTATTCTTACAAGATTACTACCATTATGCGGGCGAATGAAAAATGGAAAGTAGCATTGCAGAACATTTTTTGTGAAAACATCAAAATTGTTTCTATTTGTTGCTTGATAAGTGTAGGGTAAATTAACGTGAAAGCAACGCGAAACTAATTTGTAACGTAGCGCGAAACTAATTCGTAACGTAACTAGTAAAGTAATCCGTTACTTCTTAGCGAAAGTAATTGTTAACGGTAATCCACTGCATTTGGGGCTTGGTAATTTTTAATTGTAATCCATTACATTTTTCAAGTAACAGGCGCAAGTCAGGTGTGGC
Organism: Ixodes scapularis; assembly: GCF_016920785.2. NCBI lineage: Eukaryota > Metazoa > Arthropoda > Arachnida > Ixodida > Ixodidae > Ixodes > Ixodes scapularis. The sequence goes on along the minus strand of NW_024609836.1, from coordinate 30,727,422 downwards.
CTACGAATACGAGTAGAATGCTAAGATACGTCTTTGGGCAGCCGATGTGCTAGAGTTAATGCGCAGGTAAACACAGAACTACGATAGGAGATGGAAGATGTATAGTGGACCGAGCATCCTGTTCTATTGTCTCCTCAATGCCATAAGCTTCTTAAATGATCCGTGAGCAGAAGGGTCATGCTGCACTCTCCAGTGGTAGCCGGACCGCCAGAAATGTCGGAAACGTGGCCGGCCGGCAGTACCCCCATTCCTCGCTAAGTCTCGGCGGATACTAGATTCAATAAATAAGCAATGCTTTAGAGTGACGACACGTATCCATCATGGTGCTTAAAATCATGGGTGCCAGTTCTCTTAATCTCCATTTAATATCACATGGAACCCTTTCTTCCTTCCATAAATGTTTAAACAGTTCGCGGCAAAGCAAGTCAATATTACATGTCCTTCCTAACACCGAATCTAATGCTGAGGAAGTCGCACTTTTGAATAATGACGATCGGCAGTTGCGTTTACACTGTGCTAAGCACCAAGATGGCGGCGCCCACAACAATATCGCGGAACAGTGCCGGTCGTATAAGCGTAACTCATGTAGTGGCTCTAGCAGATTCTTACGGCCGCTGGAGATCCGTGTTTCCACGGGGGCTCTCAAGACGATGAATCGGTGCAATGCAAGCGAGAGCAAACTTTATATTCATGCAGTGCTGAGATTCACTACTTCGTCACTTCGCCAACGGGAGAGTCAAAATCCAAATCGTACCACTCCACTCTATGCCCAAAGAGGTCGCATAATGCAATGCGCACAGTGTTGCGTACAGGGAATTTTCGAAATAGTTTATTGGGTAAGAGTCCGACGCAGAGCGTCCTTCGACGACTAGGCACGAGTACCAGCCGAACACCGACGTAGCAATGGTTTCCAGCCTGGGCCTACGCTCGATATCCCTGTGATAACGTTGAAATGCTAGTGTACCTTTTTTATTATTCCCGAAGAAGTTGATGTAGTAAGCTGAAACGTCTGTTTTTCTTTCTTTCTCTTTTTCCAGAAAAAGGCTCCCCTCAACGCTCGTAAGTGATTTTGCCTCATTATATCTTTCGAATATTTTCGGTTGTTATAATGTCTCAGTAAAGTTGAGGCGTGACGGCGCAAGGCTACAAACGCTTAATATAGCGAGGAACGAGGAGGCGCATACCCTTCGCTCCGTACCCTCCCTTTCTCCTCATGAGCTGCTATCCAGTTCGGCGTTACAGAGAATTGTAAACGTATTTCAGGTCTTCGCTTGAATTCATAGCGTGTACTGACATATCACGCTGTTCAACATAGACCCGGGCCTCGATTTTTGCTAATTTAAACATCACTAAGTACGAAAAAACATTAACTAAATAAATTACACTTTTATCGTCTGAATAAAGCTACATAGTGCCCATAATGAGTGAAGAAATTACGCCTATTCTATTATTCCCTGGCGAAGAGAAAAATATCACGCAAGTTTTCCCATAGGAATTTACAGGAAGGCTGGAAAAGTAGACAGTTTGCTGTCTGCTTCAATCTGCAACCGGAAGTCCCGTAGACGCTAGCGCCACCTGAGCCTCTAGCGTTTATTGTAATAACTCTATGGTACTAACTTTCTGCTGTCCGACAAAAAAAAATAATTATTTACGCTGCACTTGGCATCATACTTTCAGTATGGCAGTATGCTTTTTTTCGTTACAGTACCGACAGATGTCACCAACCTCCGTATTCTGTCCAAAAATTCAAGCTCGGTGTCGGTGGCCTGGGACAAACCTACTGCGGTGTTCGAAGTCTACAAAGTGATCTTCCACACGAGCGGGACCGGAATTGGCACATGCCTCAACGAAACCATACTGAACCATACTGAGACGCAGATAACCTGTGAGGGCGTCGAATCGTGCACCACTTTAAACGTTACAGTTTTCGCGCAGAATTCGTCCTCGTCACCTGAAGTCTCAGCCGGAGTTACATTGAGCAACATCCAAGTGCCGGGGAAAGGTAGGGATCCTCCTAATGCTTGGTAAGTGGTGTAAAGGAGAATGAATGGGAGATGGATGGACAGAGGTAAATTGGTACAGTTGTCAATTACATTCGAAGAAAGCACTATTCAGCAAAATTGTTAGCTTGTTCCCGTTCAGAAACATTGCCTTGGACAAAAAGTCCCCGGAGTCGCATCATCAAACATCAAACAACGCACCCGGATGTAAGCTCAAAATTTTTTTTCGTGCACCGGAGGAGAGTAACCCCGCCAATTTCGCCTTAATAAATCTGAAAATTTGCTGGGATATAAGGTGTCTTCGAAAACTGTGTAAATAAGAAAATAAAGACCTAGGCTCGAGCGGGCTAAGACACCGCAGTTAGGAAAACGTAACACAAGAGTTCTTTTTTTTTTTTTTTTTGTAGAACCCAGTATTCTTGGGTTTAATCAGAAATTTTGCCAAAATCTTAAAATGGTGCGCAGAAAGCACGTAACAATTTAGGGGAACGTCCTACGGGCTTCTGCTCGCCTCGCAGCATCTACCCGACACCCCAAATAGCCACCTACAGCTGCGCAGGGAGTGGCGAGCTCCGCGTATTTTATTGTCGTTTCTCAGGCAACCAAGTATGTTGTATTAACTGACAAAGATGCCGAAGAACGAATCAGAAAGAGAGAAGTGAAAACCTCATAAGCCGCAACTTGCTCTTGTTAAGCTTTCACTGACTATGCGGATTGCAAGTTCGTCTGCTTCTTTTGCTGGGGTTGTGCTGACGTCATAATGCCGAGCTCTGATCGCTCTGACTGAAGGATAGTGGGTAGACCTGAGAGCAAGCTGCCTTGAGGTCTACCCACTGTCCTTTAATCAGAACCAAACAGAGTTCGGCGTTCTGACGTCACCACATGTCCCCAGCAAAAGAGGCAGACGAACTTGAGTTCCGCAGAGATGACAAGTCCGTACGCTGGATTTCTTTACGCCTCCTACGGCGAGCGACGCGCATTGAAGAGCACTGACGAGTGACTACTCGTAGTCTAGATCAAAGTTTTCATCACGAAGAGTGCTCTTGGTGGCGTCTTACCTGTTCGCTTTTGAGACCCATTCGCGCCCTAGCGTTCGACTAAGTTTTCTCAGGCTACGTTGTGGAGAGGACAAATGAAAGACACCGGCTCATCCACGCTTCCTATGTCTCATAAAAGTGTACTTATATATTTTCGCCATGCTTCACGCCTAGCACGGGCGCACATGTGACTCGCAGCTCCAACTCGACGTAAGACCTCATAAGTCGTAGCTAGGGTTCCGTGTTTTAGGTGTTCATCTTTCTTCCGGTTTTGGGGGTGTTTCCTTATTGCCAGTTTTCGGTGTCAGGAAAGCATTGAACTCAGGTTCATCCCGGTTGATCGGGGTCTTAAAGTTGGCTCACACTAAAGCGTTATTACCTTGCCTGTCTGCTAGTCGGGCACAAACAGATACTAAGATACAGACGATCAAACCTCCTGAGCTGATTGGCTCATTGACCTCAGTTGCCATGACAATCGCCATTTTGGTCCATTTAATAGTCGAAGATTCGAAAGGGTTGTTTTGATCCAGTCGCATTAACATCGCAGTGAGGCATCATCGTACTCAAAGCGTTGCTCTCCACTATAAGATTCTTTGGCACAGTACATGCAATCAACTTATCAGTCATGCATATCTCCACAGCTCTCTTACAAGTTCTCGCGTATTTCAAGTCAGGAAAATTATTTTTCAATGCCGCCAAGCACAGGCGTCGCATGTGGTGGTGGTGAGAAGGTAATAGAGAGGTTCAGAATAGGAGGTCCCAAAGCTTGGGGGCCCAAATAAATAGGGGCTCACTACTGCGCATGCGCTGAACCCAAACTCAGTTTTGGGTTTGGGGCTGGCGCTCACCTCCAACGCAAAATTTGAGAAATAGCGTAAAGCGGGTTTCACATGCAGCGATTTCGGCCCTAGAGTGGCGCGATTTCTACTGTCGCTGTGCTCTGGCCAGCCGCAGCGGCTGAGCGGCAGCTTTCGCAAATTTTTTAGAAAACAAAAATGAGAGAGTTTAGCGCTACTTTTTGAGACTTCAATGACTTTAGTTCGCACGTTTGCGACAGTTTCTTTCGCGACAGCCAAAGCGACAGAAACGACCAGAACACCGGATGAACCGTGACTCATGATAGCTTCGAGAAGCTGCCTCTCGCATCGCTTCCCACGCTGCAAACGTCGAACGCTTGTCCCGGTTACTTCGTCGCTGTTGTCGTCTTGGTTGCTGCGAGCGTAGCCGACACACGTTTGCGAACTTGCCTTTATGTACATTCTCCAGGGAACATGCAAATGAAAGAAACAAGGTCAGGTGTGTGGTTCCCGACAAAATATGCATCCTTGCGGACAATTGTTTGGGTGTAGTGTTTCGAATGAACGCCTAAATATTTCTTTCCACCAAAGCTTCAGTTTCCCTTATTCAAGGAAAACTACAATCCAGTATTTCTTAAATTTAAACTAATTTTGACACACACAAAAAATACTTTGGTTAATTTTTGGCGTTTATCGGAATTCACTGGGAAAAAAAGAACAGCAGAAACCTGCTCTTTTACTTAAAACGTATTGAAAGGAAGGCTTACGCCACTGTAAGGCCCATTCACTAGGTGGAGTTTAATTACATTCCAGAACGCTGTGAAGACTTAGACGCTTGACACATCGCAGTTTATTCAAAGAGCGGACAGTTGGTACGTGACATATAGATCACTGGTGTCCAGAGATTTGTAGTCCAGTAATGAAAAACGTACTTAATTCCTAATGTGTGAATGACCTTTAGTACTAACTGTACTTTGTTTTGTAATTTTTGTACTCAGGACCAGTTTGGAAATAATTACATTTTCCATACCTTTATGGCACCTCAGTTCCGTCCCTTCTGTTTACACGGGAGGGCGTTAAGCGCTTTGAAAACAAAATAAAAAATACACCGCTATTTGCCCACTACTACAAATAAAAATATCCCCCTAACTAGAAGTTCCCTCCCTGTCGCATTTTCCTTGTGTGGTTGGAATGCACCTGGTTCAACCAAAACAATTAACCACGTTTTTTTTTTTTTTGCTTTTTTTTTCGCATTAAGAAGTTATGCATTGCAGAAAGCTCAAACTGAGTCAGAATATGACGCTAGCGGTGGGAATAGTATGTAGAAGTTTGAGAATATGACATTACGTGATCAATAAATAGGAGAGCAAGACGACTATCTAAGCTTAATCTTATCAAACCAGAAATTAGTATTGTGGGAGACTGGCATCAATATCCACCACATAAGCAAATGATCAGCAAAAACAAGAAAAAACTTGTTTTTCTTGCAGAGTTTTTTTCATTGTAATAAATTCCCCAGGCGGAAACAATAATATTTGTTGTTCTTAGCGGAATAAGAATGGCGTAGAGAAATTTTCTTTCTCTTTTATTGAATAATTAAGTGACTTCATGTCCCCAACCTTGCCCATCCAACCCAACTGGTATATTAATCGGGCGGGGTGCCAGCTCTCTGCAATGCGTAGATTATTTATGCGGACCGAAAATCCAGGTTTGATTATCTCTAATTTATTTGTATAGAACCGCGTACTACAGGAACAAAATAACACCATCGGCACACTCCTCTGCCATGATATATAATACTTAAAATCTAAATGTCAACTCTAAATCTCAATAATAATAATAATATTGATTGTGGGCAAGGTAAACGACTTTTTCACAATAGTATAGTCATCTAAAAGTCTAGAGCCTATGCTTAAAACCATTGTATAAAGCAACATTTGTTTGAAAACATACTTTTTCTGCTCTACAGATCCAGGACCTCCAATGGACATAAAACATGACCCTGAAGACCCAAGAAAAACGATGTTACACTGGACTGCTCCTCAACACGTGTGGGGATCACTGGGTCCGTACAAGGTCACGGTGTGTGCGAACCCGGACTCGTGTCCGAGCTCGCGGCAAGTTGACTGCCACGAAAATGAGACCAGTAACATGAGTCTAGTCCTCAGCACAAAGCCGGTCACCGACTACTGCGTCGTCATTCATTCGACGGCTTCGTGCTCCAAACAAGTCCACAAGAGTCAAGCCGCAGTTAAGCACTTCAAGACACCCGCCTTCGGTAGGTGTCTTTAGGGGTCGGTGGCCGAATGTGTTAGCACGCCGCAGCGCGGAGCACATAGCGATAGTCTCAAGCTGGAGAGCGCAGGAATACTGGGTTTAAGAACCACGATGAATTAAACTTAGAGCGCATAAACGCAAGACAAAAGTAACAGGACAAACAATCGCCGAGTTAAAATTTCTTGCACGACGACCAAGACCGTAAAAAGGGTGCTGCAAACTACTGGTGTGTCAGAGGGTGTGCGTGCGTGTGGTTTTGGTTGGTCGTCTAATATAAGTTTGCACCTTGACGATAAAACTTAAATTGTAATTTCAGCTATTGTCTGTCCTCTTCGGTTCGTCCTGTGTTTGTGCGCCGTACGTTTTAATCGTCATGCCTTACCAACAGGCACAAGCTTCCATTTTGAACATTAGTAACCATCCCTGCCGGTTTTGATTTAGATAAATATATTGTACCTGCGTGTAGTTGTCTATCACTGCTACGTGGTAAGCGTTAAAGGCCCCAAGCTCGTGGTTTTAGTGAACTGGCTTAATTTCTTATCTACAGTAGAGACACCAGACGCCTATTGCGGCTGACTTCCCTGCTAACACCCAGAATAATTAATTACGAGGTATCTTTAGTTTTTTCATTCAGGGAACATAAAATCCTTTCTTTCCAAGGTTGCGAGCTATTGAAGCGGCATCCTAAGAAAGGGGCGTCTACACCGCGTTTAATGAGATTAGAATTATTCATACTGGGAGCTTGTAGTGGGTGAACACGGTATGTGCTGGCTGCAAAATTGAACACAGACATTTCCTTAAAATACAATAAAGGTGCGATATCACCTGATGGGGGTTTTAAAGATGGGCGTTTTCTATCGTGACTTAACGGAGATGTTTTCCCGCGATATTTAAGGGAAAGGTGTGCTGTCACGTAAGCGACATCGTGACGAAGCTTAACATCTTGAGGTCAGATGGCAACATGGCGTCGCTTGACACTATAACATCACTTGCCACTGTGACGTCGCACGATACCAATACTTCGCGTGATATTGTGACGCCATATGGTTAGACCAACACGAGCAAGAAATGTTCGTCGAGGTTTCTCATAAAAAACTATATCCGTTGTTCACTGGAAACGATGTTTGAGTGCGATGTTACCCTGGCATGCTCAGTTCGGGCTCACGCTTATAGGCAATGTGTCGAATTGGTCATTATTTGGTTTGGTTCACGTTCGGCTACAGTAACTTTGCATTTTGTACCGGCTCGGTTCCGGTTCAGTCATTCATGCCAAATGACGGTTCGGTTACCGGTGCCGGTTCAAACTGGTTCTTAACTCTACCTTAGTCCGCGTCTGCCAATGCATTTCTCGCGCTAAGCAAACAGAAGTGCACAACCCTCAGCCCTTACGAAAAAGTGTGTCCAACTCGGCATCCTTCGCAATAAAAAAAAAGTGGTTGACCAGAAATCGTTTTATTTTGTAATCTTAACTTTTTATTGTAAACACGATTCGGTGCAAGATACGTGGCCATACGGGCGCTCTGACAAAGTACCATATTGCAGAACACACACGTATGAATTCAATTCGGCAGCACGCAGGAATGACGCCGCGACAGTAGCACGCACCGAACTCGCAAACTACCACCATTGAATGACTGACCGGAAGACTAGAAGTACAGAGAAGACAATAAAATATGTAAAAAAAAAAGAAAGAGAGAGAAAAAACAGAGGGCATGCCTTACTTGACAAAACCAAAAGAAAGAGAAAAATATTTTCCTCAGTCAGCGTCCAGAGTCCGGGCGATTGGCGTTCCGGCGACTGGCACCCACGAGACAGGGCAGACACACGCCCACAGCCGTCGATTTTATTTTTTATTAATTTTACCTTTTTTTTTCATTCCTTAGTACTCTACAGCACAAAAACGAAATCACACACACACAGAAGTAATAGCTTTTCAGCCTCTTGGCAGAATAAAGGCCTGTTCACACATGCAGCGGAGCGCCACAGGCATAGCGCTGACCTCGCGCTAAGCGCGTGCTGACAGGAGCGTTCACCAGCTTTGTATCGTACCGTCAAAACTGTCCCTCACGACAGACGGTAAGTAGCAGACGGCACGTGAGCGGCGCTATATCAGCGCTTCGCCGCATGTGAGAACCGGCCTTAAAAATGCAATCTTTCCCCTGACGGACCGTGGCTGACGCTACGTATCATCCCAGCCATTCCGCCGATGTAATCTTCTCACATAGCTAAGTGCGTTCCGCCCGTCACTACGCCCCTCCCGAAGGCAATGTGACAATAGGGAGTTTTAGTAGACTGTTTCCCCCTCCGCTAACCCTCCGCTACGAAAAAACCGCCACTGCGCCTGTGCGCCAATGACCTTGGCTGTAGAGTTCCGGGTAGCGGAGGGGAAAACACGGTCTACTAAAACTCGCTAATCACTCGGTATCAAACTGGCTCTGCTGGCTCGTAGCTTACGCTGCGTTCCATCGTAAAGGAAAGCGGAACGTTGGCCACGTTTACATGAAAGGGAAGCGATCACACGATCCCAGTCCCTTTGTTTCTTCCTTTCTGTTCAATCACATTTACTCATATCCCGATTCGATGTACTACGGTTGCATTGATGTACCCGCGACTACAGAAGTGTACGCCTCCGCGCCGACGCCAAGTCGTGCTGCACATTTGCGTGACATTTATTTATTTGTTTCGTTATTATTGAGTCGTATTTCCGTCGCTGTAGTTTCTGTAGTCAACAATACGCCGCTAACAACACCGTCGCGAACATTTAATTGACTTCGCGTCGCCAATCGCGAAACCACGCGGAGCTCACATTTCGTGACGCCGAACCTTTTTCCAATGAACTGGTATCCTCCACACGAGATTGCGGTTCCGTTTCTGTTTGGGTTCAATATCAAATGTTTGATTTCGGTTACATTTTTGTTCTGGTTCAGCGACGAAGAACAATTTTGTTACGGTTTTAAGGTTCGAGTTCGGGTGCGGTTCATCACCTTCCTTAGAGGTTCCCAAGACGTGGAGTCTTGAAGGTGTGGACTTCACGTTGCTGAAGCACCGTAAAAGCTCAACGTCCGCATGCCATGAGCAACTCTCAACTCAGCTATGGGCACCAGTGAATTCGCCTTATAGCTTTAAAAACCTTTGTTAGCATTGTACGTTGCTCTCTTGTTAACCGCCAGCTTTAAACGCCCTGAGTTTATACGTACCTCATTTCTCTACAGCTCCGGGGAACTTCACAGTAACTGCTACGGCAACGAGCCCTTCATCCATTCGGCTGCACATAGATCCTCCCAAAGAAAAAAACGGCAACTTGGACGGTTGCTCCGCTCAGTGCTCATCCTTTGGGAAGAAGTACGATATTAACTGCACTCCAGATGACGTGGACATAGAGGTGAAGGATCTAATTCCAAGTAGCCAATACACCTGTCGTGTGACCTTCTACAACAACCACGAGGGACAGCGTCTCGAGACAACGGAAGAGGTTGGCGCCCTAACTCCAAACGGTGAGTTCAGCTCTCGGCTTGTGGTAGACGTGCCGCTTCTTGTAGACGTGCTAGAGCCTGGTCTCCAGTGTTTTATGTGACGAACGACCATACTTATGTGCTAGCCGCACGGCGAGCTTCCACAGTTTAAAAATAAGCCTTGAATGCTCTAGAGCGGTGTTAACACAGGGAATAAATCCGCGGCGATACATGCGTGACGTCGGCTGTGTACGCATGTACATTTTCAGCTTCGTTGTTTGCACCGACCAGGTGCAGAGGGGAGGGATGTTTGTGTTTGTAATTCAACTTAGCGGTTTCCATTCGTCAAGCCACCGCACACGAATTCAGTGGTTTCTAGGACAGACACCAAAGTGTTTCATGACAAACTAGCTATCGTTAAAACAAACTGATTCGCCGCCGAGCTAGGATTGTTTGTACCGCCCGATCATATTGCCCCTTTCTGCCGCCGAGCTGACCTCATTGACCTTCATCAAAAGAGCCTGACGCTTTCATCACGTGATGCAAAAGCCTGGATAATTCTTCGTGATGTGATTACCGCTTGAAGTTCAACAAACTAGGACTATTTACTTTAAGTTTAGATGAACTGAGTTACAAAGAACAAGATAAAAAAAAAAAAAAAACTTCTACACAAACTGGGCCTACAAACTATATAATCCATTACACAATTACCGCACAAATTAGTGCATTTAATATCAACTGAAGTAGGGTTGTAAGTTGGGCCAGTTGGTAACAGCTGAACATGATAAAATAAAGTCTCAGTAAACACGAACGACGAAGAGGGAACGAAAATGACAGAACAACGGCTGACTCGCAACTGAAGTTTATTCTATGAAAAGGAAACAGAGGAAACTTCTTAAACAAATCACACGCGCACAAATTAAAATGCATTCCTATCAGACAACTAGAGCCCGCAGAGGTAACGCCTTACTAATTGGAACTCCTGTTAGGGCGAAGGTATGCCATCTCCTTCTTGGAAAACGCCACCGATGGCTCACTGACACATCTGTCTTCCAACAAAGAAATAAAGAATGCTTCAATTATTTATCGAGCCATTCTATTTAGCTTTCTACCCATAACTACCGCGTCACCAAACTGAGGGAGTCTGAACAATCCCTTCAATGAAACGATAGGAGTCCCCTGACCTTAGCCCTATAAAGTAAGCGTGCGCTCTCAACCTTTCAGTTAAACGCCTTTGTGTCTGGCCTAAAGAAGATCTTCCACACGACAGGGGTATCCGGTACACGACACCCTATGTATAAACCACCAACGTTTTTTTTTTTTTTTTGCTTTTGTGCACTTAGCTTTGACACACAGCGCAAGCACGAACTCTCGCGCATACCTGGATCATCTCTTGTGGATCTGAGAAGAAAACAAGTATTCTGTACCGACCTCCGACTTGTTTTAGGTTGTGGGAAGGCCGACGAAGGTAGGGGACTCTTACCATTAGACTTCCCCGCACCTTCATTTCTCTTCTCTACACCATTTGTTTGTTTCAAAAGGGAGCCCGCGACCTCATCCAAAGGGCCCAAAAGGAAACCCCGACATCCTTTGTCTATTCACCTACATTTGCCCTAGTATTAACAGCGCCGGCGCTCTTGTGCAAGACAAAAAAAAGAAAGCATCCACGTGGCAAAACGCCTTCCTCACGGTGGTATACTCATGAGCACCTCCAATAGCTTTGTCCACTTCTCCACGAAAAACGTCACTTAGAATCGGGGCCACACACGACCCTATACGCACGCCCGCTTTTTTTAGAAATATAACTTATCTTGCCAGCCCAGGTGGGGCATAAAACACGACATCCACGTTTTGGCACATATAAACCCATTTGCTTTTGCCAGGAGCCCTCCTCAGTCACAATAGCCCTAAAGGAAAAGGACTCTTTCTGTGCTTTGCGCACCAAACACTTGTAGGTTCAAACATCCACACTTCTTGATCTTCGCTCGCAGTTAACTGAAGGCTCAGCTATCCCACGGCTCATGTGCCCGCACCTTTGCCTTTTTATTTACAACATCTATCCGCTTGAAGTTTTTGTGAATAGCGGTATCAGATTTTTTACCCAAACATGCCTCCAGATTCCTCTTTGTCTGACACCAACACGCGCAACTCATTGTCTATCATGTAATTGACCAAATGCCTCAGTAGTCCCACTTGTCCACCTGGTGTTTCCCGACCTTGAGGGGATTTCACACACGCGGAAAGGAATTTTGACGGTCCTGATCCTTGGCTTTGTAAGCAACCTTTCTTGAAAAATTTACCAGCTCCGGAGGTCTCAGCACGGGCTCGAGCCCAAACTTGAGAACGAGTTGCAGGGACCTGTTTAGAGTATGAAGAAGGTTTGACGTCACGCAGAGTGATAAACGACAGGGTGCCTAGTAACCAAGAGATAACCAAAACATATCTCTGCGGCCTCTAATTGCCTGGTAGGCGTTCGTTTTAATATGTATGTTTGTAATTTGCTTAGGAAGTTTCCCTTGTTTTCGTTTCATAGAATAAATTTCGATGGCGAGTTAGCCGTTGACCTGTCGTGTTCGTTCACTCTTCGTCATTCGTGTTTACTGAGGGTCTATTTCCTCATGCTCAGTTAACATTGTCACGAGTGACAGGAGCAAAAGCGGCAAAAGAACCGTTTCAAACTGGGAGTTTATTAATACGAACTTGTGCTAAACAAAATTAAGAACGATCGCGTAAAGACAGCAGACAAGCGGGCGACAATTCAGTGGCGTAACAGCAAGCGAGAGCGAGACTGACTCCACAAGGTCACGCGCAGCTCCGTATGTAGTGCCATAGCCTCCTCTATACTAAGAAAGGCTGGCAGTTTGCGCGAGGAACGCAAGAAGTACGAGCAGACATTCCATCGCTCGTGAGAAGTGTGTTTCAGCGTTTCGCCTCAGCCGGGCGCCGGTCACGTTGCTCTCCTCTCATCTGGTGTATGCCGCTGTACCTTTTCGATTTCGGCGGCCGCTTTTCGTGGCGATCTGCCTGGCTTTGTCAGTATAGAGGAGGCTATGGTAGTAGGAGCCGGCATCACAAAGATTCGGACCAAGCGTCTGTGACGACTGACGGGCGACTGACGGACTCGTGAGGAAATAACCGAGAACCTAGACGGCAATTATTTTTTTGGGGGAAAGAGCTATCGCATGCTTATTTCACGTCAATACAACTGCTTTATTATGTTAATAGGACATCGGTGGCCGAGTGAGCTAGCGCACATCAGCTCGGAGCACATGGAGCGAAAGCTCACGCTGCAGAACCCGGGGATCCTGGGTTCAATCCCCTCCCCCGCCCGTTTCGATATGGATGAGCATCGTACCGGCGTTCGGTCGTGTAACAGTACTGCGTGATGAATATTAAAGACTTCAGACTGGCGGTTGTATTGCACAGGGTAAATTGCTCCTCTACAGCGAGTGACTCGTCACAACTTCGAAATGGCTGACCAACTACATGCTGTACAAATATCCACATAACCCCAATTATTTTAATGTGTCGGTAATTATGTGAAGAAGTAGCTTTAGTATGTATCTACATTTTTTATGTAAATTATTTTATGAATATATTTTTCCCCAGCTCACTGGAACTTAAAAAAAAGCTATTGTAAACAACAAGAGTGAAATGACGCGCTGATTTGTATTTGAATGTACTGGACCTACACTCGAAGGGCGTGATAAATTACTTGTGTTTGATTTGTTCCAGGTGCCGAACAAAAGTCACGTGACCTATGGCAGGCCCTCTTGGTGATTTTCTTGTTATATTTAGTGGTTAGAAAAAGAAGACTTCGTGATGCAACCATCTAGTCTTCCAACACGCGGTGTCAAGTCAGAATGCGACTACCCATCAAGCTCTTCAAATTGGTGCAAATTAGTTTTCCGTACTGCTTGTCCGCTGTTCCACATTGCATTTTTATACGAACGACCCTATCGGTACGCAACTAACCGAAGAGACCCAGCATGAGATAAGACGGGCATCTTTAGCCAGTTAACGAAATACAATACTGCACTCGTCAACAGTATGAACAAACACTCTCCAGAACAAGATAATGCGTTTTATACAATCTGGTTATTGTTTTCTTCCCCGGATGCTAACATTATTGGATCACTCTTCAATTGAAATTAGCATTTATGAATGCTGCGTTTTAACAACACAGGGTTAACTAAGAGCAGACCCGGATCGTAAAGCTATATAGAAACAAATAACATATTCGATAAATTTTGGCTGAAGGCTGACTTGGGACCGAGCTCCATGAACCTTTCTAGAGTTTGAGGAACGTTGACGTCACGCAGAGGTGATAAACGACCGAGTGCATGGGGTGCTTTTTGCTTTCTAGGCTCCAACATTGGCCAAACAATTAACCAAACGATATATTTGCGACCTCTAGTTGCCTGGTAGGCGTTCGTTTTAATATATGTGTTTGCAATCTGCTTAAGAAGTTTCCTTTGTTTCCTTTTCATAGAATAAACTTCGATGGCGACTCTGCCGTTGACCTGTCGTGTTCGTTCACTCTTTTTCATCCGTGTTTACTGAGGGTGTATTTCGTCATGTTCACTTAACAGTGTCACGAATGACAGGATCAGAAAGGGCAAGAATGCCGGTTCTAACTGAGAGTTTATTAAGGCGAACTTGTGCCAAACAAAATAAAGAACGTGCGTAGAGACAGCAGAGAAGCAGGCGGCAATTTAGCAGCGTAACAGCAAGTTAGCAAGCAGCCGTAAACTTCAGTCATTATTACTGTAACGGAAGCAACCGTCGAGCACATCCTCAAATGTGTGTGTCTGTTTGTGTGCTTATGTTTTTTTTGCGCAAATTCAGTGATTTGTTTAGACTGTCCACCTAAATAAGCACCGTCACTAAGAGCACTGGAAGAAACCCTCAAATAACGTTCCTATAAAACTCTTGCCAATGGTTTATTGCTGGTTCACTGAAGAGGTTAACTATCTGAATCTAAGTGCAAACATCGGAGACTTTTCTTCTCGAGAACTACATTGCTCGGAGAAAAGTGCACATTTCTTTCTGAACCAAATGAATATTGCCACGAATGACAATTGATGAGGCGAGGAAAGCTAAAGCAAACTAAACGTTTAATGGGGTGATTGATTGATTGATTGATTGATTGGAGTTTTATGGCGCGAGAGAAACTAGGCCAAAATGCGCCAGGTGCATACACTCTTGCAGGAAAAGGGTTAAGGAGACGACAGAGCTATAGTAGCTGGTGATGCAATAAAAGAATGAACATGAATCGTGTAAAAGATATGGACATGAATTTCAGGTAAGTATAAAAGTTATATTCAACAAGAAATTTTCTGAAAAAAAAAACACGTTGAAAAATAAGAAATTATAACAGGCGTAGGTAGCCTGTTATTTTAAAAAATTCCAAAACTTTACTGAAAGGTACAAGAGGTTTATGTCCTACCAAAAATGTGGAATGAAATGGAAGATGGGATCCAAAAATAGTAGACAAAAATGCTCGTCGTTTTTGATCGAAGTACCCACAGTGCCACAGAATATGTAGGACAGTCAATGTTTTGCCACAATGCTCACAGCGCGGGGTATTGTCATTACAAAGTAAATATAGATGCGTTAAACGTGTGTGTCCAATACGCAAGCGGCACATCAAAACTTCGTGGAACCGGTTCTTCTAGTGGAAAATCTCCCATAATCCTTAACAAGGTTTGATATTATGTAGTTTATTGTGTGTTTCTTGACTCCATTCCAACTGCCAAAGCTCATAAATTGATTTTTTTAATAACTGGTTTAAAATACTCATCCGGTAGGCCAAGCGACGATTTTAGCCCACCATTAACAGAGGCAGCCAATCTATCTGCTGCCTCATCACCTGGAATACCTACATGGCTTGGCACCCAGCATAGTTTTATATCAAGGCCAAGTAGGAGAGCTCGATGCATTTGGACACGCGCTTGTTGTACGAGCCGATTCTTCGTAACGGTAAGCGGACATACAGCCAGTAGAGCACTCTGGGAATCTACAAACGAAATAGGTTTCCTCACACGGTCTTCTAAGATGTGTTCAAGCGCCATAAGCATAGCGTAAAGCTCAGCAGTGAAAATACTTGCAATAATGTCAGTACGTCTTGCTCTACTAAAGTGTTCTGAATAAACTGTGGAAGCTACGAAAAACGAGCTTTTGGCCCCGTCAGTAAAAAATTGAACATAGTCTTGATATTACTCTTGTAATGCGAGAAATTCCTTAAAGGGCACACACACTGGTTTTCAGATGAAAACTTAAAAGCATTTTCATCGATCCATTTACTCATTTTGTTTATTGACACTTGAAGCTGGCGCTCACAACTTGAGATATTGCAGGACGAAAAGGAAATCTACACTTCATCGACATACAATGAATATGAAAGTGACGGAGGTATCAATGCAGCAAGGTTGTTTATCTTCACCACAAACAAGGTGACGCTCAATACAGCCCCTTGAGGGACGCCATTTTCCTGAGGAAAAACATCCGAAAGTGTGGAACCAAACATAACCTGAAAAGTTCGGTAAGTCAAAAACTCCCTTATGCAGCGCAACATGCGGCCACGAACACCATATGTGTATAAGTCTTTTAGAATCCCGTAACGTCAAGTAGTATCATAAGCTTTCTCTAGGTAAAGAAATGCCGAAACACAGTGCTGTCGATGAACAAATGCTTCACGTGTGAAAATTTCCAGGCGAACAAGATGATCCAATGTTGATCGCCCCATTCTAAACTCACAATGTTTGGGACCTAAAATTCCACTAGTCTCTAAAAAATGTATCAATCGTCTATTTATTAGTTTTTCGTAAGTTTTCCCAAGGCAGCTGGTCATTGCGATGGGACGATAACTTGCTGGTAGAGTATAGTTTTTACCGGGTCTCAGGAGGGGAATTATACGCTCCCGCTTCCGGCACTGAGGAGCCTTTCACAAATGATTAAAACAAGTCAACAAATGGCCTAGAGATTCAAGAGACAAATGCCGCAACATTTCATAGTGGATTTTGTCAGGACCAGGTGACGACCGCTTTTTTGACCCAAGAGCCACCTCCAGTTCGCACATAGACAGGGTTGCCCATTGTCTCCCGTGCACTCTATGATTACCTCAGTGTGACGGAAAAAAATAGAGCAGTGCAAACTAGGTTTTGCCCTGACTTATTTGGAGGGGGTGTATCTCAATACGTCCCATTCGCATTTGAACCTTGCACATTTCGACCCATTCTCATTTGGTCCTTCTCGTTTGAACCTTCTCATCAGATCCGAATCGTGATTTTCGCAACCCCCCCCCCCCCCTCCCCTCCTTCACCTATATATGCAAACTTCGGGTCAATAAATGTTGTTGCTAGTTGGAAGTCTTCGTTGTCCCTCCCCCCTTTCTATGTATCTTCCTCATATCTAATTACAGTTACCAACACGCTCGTTTTGTACTTGACTCATTCTCATTTCGCCCGTTCGCGCTACGACCGAATGGCACTAGTTCGGCATGCTTCTAACGTCGTTATGCCTTCGCGGCTTTCCTGATGAGCCTTACCTTGCTTGGGCCCCCAACATACCATCAAATATATGTTATGTGTAGAGGTACGCACTGAGAATCGTACATCGACGCCTGCTTCCCTTCCTCTAAGCAAACGAGAGAAAAAAAAAGCGATGAACATTTAATTTGGAAACTTTGTTTGAACAGAAATAGCATACATAATAGCAGTGGTTCTCAACCACTAATATTTCGCGGACCCCTCGCAGAAAGGCGGAGATGATGGAGGACCCCGTTCGGGGTGAGGGGAATAGGAAGTTATAGAATATCATGATAATGATTTAATAAATGAATATAATTAATGCTAGTGTGAAGTAGAGTTATCTCATTGATATACACACGAGAGTACTCTCCCGAAAATTGGAACGTTTCTTCTCAACGTGAAGAAAGACAAATAATATTGCCGTGCCTGACTGATGAGACAGGACTTCGCGGACCCCTGGAAGCCTTCGCAAACCCCCTTTTGGGAACCACTGCATTATAGAAGTAATGGCATTGTCCCAAGTCGAGAGATCTCAAACAACGTGACATTTCGCAATTTGATCTGGCTGCGATAAATAGTTGGTCTATTTTAGAGTCAGCTAGTAGCTTTTCACGACGACCTCGACGCACTGCTAAAATCCTTAGTAGAGAGAGTATGCCTGTAGCGTGGCGCGCACACACAAACACACACACACAAATAATATCAATGTATTTATTAATATTACTCTAAAAACGATTTTGGTACAGAAAGAGTCAAGTGCGACGAGTCAAAGCGAGATATTTTTGAGAATGGCTGTTTTGTAAAGGGCCAGGTGAAAAGGGCAAAACGAGAACGGGCCCAAATGAGGAGGGTTGGAATGCGAAAGGCGAAACGGGAAAGGACCAAATGCGACAGGTCCAAGAGAGAAGATTTTTTGAGAATGGTTGTTTTGAGAAGGGCCAAGTGAGAAGGTCGAAACGAGAGCGGGCTCAAATGATAACCACCCACTTGGGGTAAGGACATAATGGAAATCAAGTATTGCCAGGGTTAATGTATGCAGACGACATTGTATTTGCATCAGAAATGCTTGAAGCAACACAGGAACTAATTAGGATTTGCAGCAGGGAAGTGGAAAGTTTAGGCCTAAAGGTCAGTAGGGACAAGTCGGGTATGATAGTTTTCAACGACGAGAAGGGGGAACCCCTGGAGATACAGGACATATTAATAGAACACGTAGGAAAGTACAACTATTTGGTTGTATGATTCAATGAGAGAAGAAAGCATCTAAAAGAACATGCAGCTGTTGTAATAAAGAAGTGGAAACGATATTTAGCTATTATGAAACATAGGGCACTCTGGAACTATAATAGATATGAGGTCGTTAGGGATGTATGAAAGGGAGTCATAATTCCAGGACTGTCATTTTGGAATGCGGTATTGTGTATGAGGTCAGAAATCCAGGAAGGTTTAGAAGAGGTACAGCAAAGGAGTGTGGATAGGTTGGCATTGGGGGCACATGGGAATACACCAAATGAGGGAGTAGAGTGGGATATGGGTTGGGCATCTTTCGAGAATAGAGAAGCGATCAGTAAACTTTCAACAAAGATTAGCTGAAATTGACGATACACGGTGGGCAGGGAAAATGTACAAGTATCAAGTATCTATATATGAATATATAAACATATATAGAAAAAAATATGTGAAAGTGGAAAACCTAACCTGCAAGCTGAGATTTAAATACATTCAACAAGATGGGGCCGATTACAGCATATCAGTAGAAAATGGAATAAACGAAAGTGACAGGAAATTGTGGAAAGAGAGAATGCAGAGGAAATCGGCTTTAACAATAAGGAGTTTTAGAATTACGTACGCAATTTTAGCGCACGCTAGCGCTAAATTTAGCGCTTGTATTAGCGCACGCGACGCAAGAGAGTTTTAGAATAGCGTTTCTCCGTCGCGACGCAAAAGCGCAAGCATCTCGCTCTTGTGACGCCACCAAGATACAGCCACACGAGATGCTATAACTTTAGAAGAAAAAACAAGTTTTTTTTGGTCCAGAGTAGCATTTTAGATTTGTTTAAACATGAGAATGCGACGCGAGCGGTTGACCGGTCGTGTCCGCTTGCGTCGCCTCGGCAAGCGAGGTCTCGTGTATACTGACCTTCGCACATCGGATATTGGCTGGGAAATGTTCGCGCGTCGCAAGCATCAAGTTGCCGGTGATCGTTGCCAAACCGAGTATAATGCCGTCCCGTATTGAAAATCGCAGTCGCCAGGATGCCGCCGACGTCGCACTCACGACGCCGTCAAAGCAGCCGCCGACATAATCCTGGAAGCCGCCATTTTTTAAACTCTGCTCGTCTTGGCTTTAGCGAACTTGTCATTACGAATCCTCCTTGGAGAAGCGCAAAGACTCTTTGCGTACGCACGCTATTTCCGAGAAATAGCGCACGCTAAAATTGCGCACGCAAAGCGCAAAATCTGATTTGAGTTCGGAGCATGCGCAGTGGCGACGACGCTATTCTTTGCGTACGCAAAGCTTTAGCGTGCGCTATTCTAAAACTCCCTAATATGCATTGCACAAAAAAAAAAATGAAAGCCGTTTACAACTCCCTGTAACGCTGAATTAGAGCGCAGCTCTTGAGGAGGAGGAGGGGAGGGTACGGAGAGGAGGCGCTATGCTCCTCCTCCTCTCCTGCTCACCTCCCATTTAGGGGAAAATGTTCCGCTAAATTTAGTGGGGAATTTTTTCCGCTAAATTTACGGGAAATTTTTTCGCTGAATTTAGCGGGAAATTTTTTTTCTGCTGGAATTTTTTTTCGTTAATATTAGCGGTTAATTTTTGGTTAAATTTAACGGGAAAAATTTTTTTGCTAAATCTAGCGGGGAAAAGTTTCCGCTAAATTTAGTGGGAAATGTTTTCCGCTAAATTTAGCGGGAAAATGTTTGCGCTAAATTTAGCGGGAACATTTTTTCGCTAAATTTGGCTGGACAACTGTCTTGCTAAATATAGCGGGGAAATTTTTCCTCTAGATTTAGCGGGGAAAAATTTCCGATAACTTTCGGTGGTAAAGTTACCCATAATGCACCGCGCGGTTACGCCGACGGCGACGGCGACGCTGCTCAAGCCGGAAACGGGCGCCTAAGAGCTGCGCCCTAAAAAAAAAAAAATGAAAAAAATATAAAGAAGGAACAGCTGTATGATAATTCATTGGGGAGCTCATTGCTGTTTGAAGCTAGAACGGGGGTGCTAAGAACGAAAACATAAAGGCTTAAATTCCGGGAATAGACACTATGCGACCTAGGCAACCGCGAAGGGGAAACTATAGGACATGTATTTTAAGGTGCAGGGGGCCTCGTCCCACCCTCTTGGGGGGAGGGGGGGGGGGGGAGTGACTACGGATTTGGAGAAGGCACTGGGATTTGCAGACGGGGATGGCCGAATGGACAGGGAAAGAATTGCCTGTAACTGGGAGGCGATTGAAAGATTGGTGGAAGAGATGGGTGAAAATACAGAGAAAAATAAGCAATATGAACACTTTAAAAAAGGGGGGGAGGGGGATGAAGAGGTTTGTGTTGGAACAAAATTTATAAAAATTTTAAAAAAGAAGCGATGACGAAATGATAGGCTAGGTTGCGCAAGCTGCCGCCCGTTACAAAGGGCCAGTACCGTTCATTCATCCATCCATCCATCCATCCAGAGGTGCTGCGGGTACTGTCCTTCGCCCCTCAGACGCACCAAGGTCCTACTGGGTCAAGATTAGGGACAGAGCCTTCCGCAGGAACCGTCGTCAGCGGTTCCTACTGTCAGAGGAAGACGGCGATCCTCGTCCAGCACCAGAGCTTCCGCAACCCGGCAAACCCGCAGACACTACCAAAGGTGACGCAAGCAAGCCCAAGGTCACCATGCCACCAAGCAGACCTGGCGTGAACGATCATCCGACTGCCCCAACAATGCGATCAGGTCGTGTTATAAAGGCCCCGAAACGACTGGGTATTAATGACCAACTCTTTAGCGATGCTTATGTTTTGCCTTTAGCTGTAAAAGGGGGAGATGCCAATTGGGGGGGATCGTGAAAACGCGCCGAGCTACTCTTGCCTTTCTGTTATCAAAAGTCATATGTGATCTGTTTCATTTGTATATATTCATGGTTGCACCAATCATAGGGGGATTCTTGGTCACTCCCGACTGGCTGTCTGGTTGTCTGACAGCGATGATGTCAGAACGCAAAAATCTCATTGGCTGATTGAAAAAAAAAAACATAATGGGTAGATTTCAAGGCATCTAGCTTTGAGGTCTAGCCACTATCCTTCCAATCAAAGCATATCAGAGCTCGGCGTCGTTATGACGTCACCGCAACCCTTGCGCAAGTAGCAGACGACTTACTCTCCGAATGGTTTGACCAATCGCGAACTACGACCACAGCGACGCTTTTGGTTGCGGCGCACGTGACTAATAGTGGATGAGACGAGATGCTACAGTTTTCGAACTTATTAATATTCGATTAAAAAGTTATAAGAAATTTCCGGGATTTTTAGCGGGAAAATGGGGCCCAGTAGCGGACGCCATTCATCTTCGTGCAGTCGTATAACTTCATAGGCTGCCATTTTCCCAAATGGAAAGTTCAGAAATTGCTTGTATCTATAGGGTTGCGTGTTTTTGGTAAACATCGCTAAACTCGGAAAATTAACCCCTGAACCGACTGTACAAAAACTTGGCCAACCGAATAACACCGAATCGGAGCTGTTTTTGAGTAAGAAGAAACCAAGCTTTAAAGAATGGGGACAATAGGGAGTTTTAGGGAGTCGTTTCGACACAAACGGTTCGTCCTGGGTCGGATGTGGATACAAAGTGTGCAGATGTGAATCGGATACGAATAATCAAGCTGTAGTCCGCGCGGGGCTGTACTCGCATTGTCTTCCCTTTTACAAAAGCCCCAATGATCCCCGATTTTTTTGTTCGGTCCCAGGTCTAAAAAAAATCAACCCTCAAAATACTGAACCCTTGAACCAAATAACAATTCGACCCCGAATCCGAAGAGAAATCAACCCCGAAAATATAGAACCTTACTCTTGAAGTACATAACAATATGCTCAGAAACTGTGGCATCTGGGTTCAACCGCTAGCACGGGTCCACACAGCCCCTCTATCTTTACGTCCCTTTACGTTACGTTACGTTACGTTACGGGAGCTTACGTCTGTTTAAAACGAGAGACACCGTGATACCTGTAATTCGTATATGAAGCATGGCAACCGGTTTAAGGAGCAACCTTGCGCGCAGCATTCGAAACGCGGATGTCCCGGTGATTCATAACGTAACGTCAAGAAACGTAAGCAAACGCGCGTGACGTTTGTTTACGTTTTCTTGCGTTGCGTCATGAGTCACCGAGACATTCGTGCTTCATGTATCACATGCAAATCTATTCCTACTGGTTACCACGCTTTATACGAAGCACGGGTACCCCCGTGGCTCTCGACGTAAGCAGACATAATCCCCCGTAACGTAACCTAACGTAAGAAAACGGTAATGTGTGAACGGGCCTTTAGTCTAGGCGTTTGGCGATCTCTAAATTATTTCCGCAACGAGAAAAAAAAAAGAAACTTTTATTTGTTTTGAAAACATCCGGTACTTTAAGGAAAGAGAAGCCGATAAAAATTCAAGGCACTAAAACAAAACACACGCAAGCAATTTGATAAAGTAAAGTATCGCAAAAAAGCAAGCTGTGTTAAAAAAAAAAAGCGACGCGAAAAGATTGAAAAAAGAAAATGGAACTGGGATCTTTATTGACTTGGATTTACTGCGCGCTGTACACTTCCCCGACTATCTCCAACATTTCCTCCTTTTCCCCTTCTCCTTGTAATTTCTCGCGGAGTGTCGTTCGCGCGAATGCGTCGCTTTGCTTGTTTGCTGTGATCCGTCCTGTTGGGACTTGGAGTCAGAGATACGAGCGCCCGTTTTACGACTGGAACGCGGAGCAATTGCTGCATTGGCAGCAGGCAGCAGAACCATTGACATTGGGTGCACGCTCTGCCGGCGCACACTTTTTCCTTCTCTAATTTGCTTTCCTTCTTCTGGATGGTTTTATTTTCTATCATTCTCTCATTCCGTTTATGACCGGCACGCCACGCAGGAATGTCCAAATATTTTTTCTTCTTACGCCCGTCCCTCTTTTTCCAATTAGCCATGCGTTCAGTCGCACGAGACTCATCATGGAACCATAAAACGATATACATTGACATATATACACACAAATACACACACACACACACACACCCCCCCCCCCCCCCACACACACATATATATATATATATATATATATGTAAACATAAGTTACAGTTTACAGTCCAGAACAACGGCACCCCTTTAGCTTCTAGAAATGTTTTGACGGGCAACGTTTCACTATGCAGTAAAGAAAAAGAAAGGAAGAAAAGGTTTTAACCGCTGGTGGCACTAGGGTAGAGTGAACTAGAATAGGAGTAGTGGAAAAATAGCTGCAGCCTTTAGGTAAGGCGCTTCGTGTAGAACCTACCAGGTAGCGCTGGTCTTCGATTCCAGAACACTCCTGCCAGGACTTCCTCTTCTGCCTCTGATGAGTGCAGACGTGTTTTTCTCGCCTCGGTTCTTTAGGCCTAACAAGCCCAAGCGAAAGATTCTTGCCCGCGTCAGCGGGGTTCGTCCCGAACCTCAGCAGCCTGGAGGACGCGGAAAATGGAACACCCGGTCACCAAGCCGGCCCAGATAGGGATCCCCAAGCTTTTTCGGGGACAGTTCTGAAGACCCCAGCAGGCACTGTCCGAGTAGGATCGAAGAACCGCGCCATGACAACAACGAGCCCTTACCCGACCGGAAGCAGCGGTCCGGGAAACTCCACCCACCCAATAATAGCGGGACAGGCTGCCACCACCTTCACGATAGTACCACAGCATGAGGCCCAGCTATACCTGGCATTCAAGAACAACCGGCAGGGGATAGAGGAATACCTCACGAACAAGACAGAGATTGAGGCCTTCCTCAAAAACAAGAGCGCTTTTGAAGCGTACATGGAAAAGAAGGAAGAAAACGACATACTGATGCAAACATTGCAACGTTCCCAACGTGACCTACCGGGAGATGAGATGCTGACAGAGAGCGGCACAACTCCTGTTAGGCCAGTGCATACGACAACACCAACCTCCGAGAGTAATGAGGGAGCATGGCAAGGAGTGAAATATCCGAACAAAGGTCACGATATCAAGATGGATCAATCTCAACCAAGTAAGTCAGCCAAAGGGAAACCCTTTGGCTGACTTAACCATTGTGCTAAAACCAACATGCAAACAGAGCGTACATACTTTTACAGGAAGAGACATATATTCAGCGATAGAGAAAACAGGAATTCGAAACAAAGATGGCTACTCGGTTCACATGAACGAAAAGTCTAACACAATAGCCATAACTACCAAAAACCAGCTGATCACGAGCAAACTATTGAGCATCGCCCAAATCGAAAAGGGCCAAAAAAGCTATGAGGTCACACCCTATATGACAATTTCAAGCAATGAAGTACGAGGTGTGATCTATCTTCATGGAAAAGATGTGAATGAGACATCTGAATCGCTCATGGAGGGGCTAGACTGCCACACTCACAATATAATCGCAGCCAGGCCCATTGGTAAATCCGGAAAGACAATTCTCGTCACCTTTGAAGGAAAAGTTATCCCGAAGAAAGTCCGTTTTCTTTGCGAAGTGCTCAGTGTGGCAGAGTACAGGCCCCGGCCTTTGGTATGTTTTACATGCCACAAGCTCGGGCATAAGTCGGACGTGTGCCCCAGCACCACCAAGAGGTGCGACAAATGTGGACACACACATGGGGACATCGATGACTGTGAACTCGAGCCTAAGTGTAACAACTGCGGTGGCCCACACATCGCTACAAGTAATGATTGCCCAAAGCGGCAGATTCCACCTAGAAGGAAACCGACCAGAAGGCTTCCTCCAAACCGACGCTCCTCAGGAAATGCAACTAAAACGGAGGAATCATGGCCTCCCCTCCAAGGAAACGCATGGAGTACACCTTCCAGGTTTGCCACAGGTACGCCACCGATGGTCTTTGGACGCACCCAAGAGGAACCCCCATCATCTATGAAGCATACGAAGGTTTCCCCCGGGAACTTCCCTGGAGACGTCGATTGGATGAAGTTCAACGAAGCCCGAATGACACGCCTAGAGGCGAAGCACAATGCCATGGAAAGTGCCATTCCCAACATCATCAACCGATTCAATAGATAATACTTTTCCTCTATCCAATGTAAGTTCTCCAAAGAAACAGAAACAACGCCCTCCCTGGATCTTTCAGTGGAACTGCCGAGGTTTCCGCACCAAGGCAGCCGAATTGAAACTGCGTATAGAGCGTATGAAAGACGATGCGCCCGTTGTTATACTACTGCAAGAGACAGTAGGGACAACGCCCACGATTCCTGGATACTTCACCCTCACCGCACCCTCCATTCCACGATCCAGCAATGAATGCGGTGGCTTTCTGGACACTCCTGGCATGGTCCTCACCCTGGTAAGAAAACACATTCCCCAGTCCAAAATAGACACCTCCTCTCTCAACAATGAGGAAAGAGAAATTGTTGGTGTCCGAATTCGGCTAGGAAATAAGACTTTCCGCATCTACAATGTGTATCTCCGCCCCAATGAGTCAGATTCTGGTGGTTGTGCGTGGATTAATGAAATAATCAATAACGCAAAAGAGTCGGTCATCCTTGCGGGTGACTTCAACGCACCCCATAACCAATGGGGTTACAAGAAAACCCTTCGGAGGGGGCGCCTCATAGCATCACTCTGCAAGAAGCACAATCTCGAACTTCTCAATGACGCCAACACCCCAACTCGCTTTGGCGCTTCAGCACAACAGGATGACACGTCCCCGGATCTGACATGGGCATCCCCGGGCCTCAGAACCAGGTGGAGTGTCTATACGGACACTATGGGGAGTGATCACGTCCCTCTCTGTACCGCACTCTACATTGGCTGCAGCCCACGCAAGGAAATACGTTTCATTAAATGGGACACTTTCCGTGAAGCACTCTCTACTCTTAACAACACTGACTTTACCCTGCGCATCCAAGAAGGCAAGGCTCAATCTACATATCAGATCAAGGAAGACTCCCCATATCTGGACCTTCATCTCCTAAACCTGTGGGCGAGCCGACTCCAGGCACTCCAACAATACCGTAAGAACAAGCGCAGCCAAATCCTCAAAATTAAACTCAACCTCGCTACCGCCAAAGCCAAACGATACACCCTGGAGCTCGACAGATCCACGTGGCAGAAACACTGCAATCCATTCAACGAAAGGACAGGGCTCAAGAAGGTCTGGCGAACCTACAAGGGCATGGCCGGGAAAACTAGGAACAAGAACACGGGCAGCAACTTGGCCCTGCATCTGAACATTTCCGAGGGTGAGTTGGCAACACTGGCAGCAGAAACATTCTTCCCTCAACCTTCTACTCCGTCGCCTTCTGACTGGTACCAGATCCAAACAAAAAACGCGCATCTTCCCGAAGACTCCCTCTTCACTATGGGGGAACTGGTGTTTGCACTGAACACGGGCAAGTGCAATACCGCCCCTGGCCCGGACTGCATAACCATTAATGCTTTACGTAATCTCCCGGAGGTCGATATGCAGGATCTGCTGAAATGGTTTAATGACGTGTGGCAAACAGGCCTGCTCCCCAACGATTGGAAGCTCTCGACCGTCATGCCCATCCCCAAACCGGGCAAGTCGCTTACTAACATCAAAAACCTGCGTCCCATCTCCTTAACATCTAACCTGTGTAAGGTGATGGAGCGCATGGTCCTCACTCGAATCACGTGGATTTTAGAGACTCACAACAAATTGCATCCTATGCAAACCGGATTCCGTCCTAACCTCTCCACGCAAGATAGTCTCGCGCTCATACATCACGACATGATCGCACCCCTTACTTCCGGTCCCCGCACGATCGTTGCGGCCGACGTGCAGAAAGCATTCGACACAATTCCTCATCACACCGTAATCCGCGCCGCTGAACGCCTCGGCTTCACCGGTCGCATCCTAAATTTCGTGAAGTCATTCTTAAAAGACCGCCAATTTCAAGTCATGGTAGGCGCAACCTCAGGGCCCATCACACACAATGCAACGGGAGTGCCTCAAGGGGCAGTTCTCTCGCTCACCCTCTTTAATATTTCTATGGCCGAGCTCGCCTTCCTACTTGACGAAGTGGAAGGCCTCGGTTTTACAATATACGCTGACGATATCACTTTCTGGACGGCCGGTACCCCACTAGCTGCACAACAGAATACACTTCAGCATGCCCTGGACGTGACATCACGGTTCCTCGAGGACAACGGCATGGCCCTGTCCCTCACTAAAACTAATTACATGATTGTAGCCCGCCGCCAAGGGCGGCGTAGCAACTACAGCGACCTATTCAAGCTGTATCTTCACGGGATTACACTCGAACAGCAGCCCAGCCTCACCATCCTGGGCCTCACCATTGATCAAAATGGAGGGGCCCAAAGCTGGGTGCGCTCCATTAAAGCCCATTGGAAGCACGGCTTATACATTATCCGTCGTACCACAGGCAAAACCTGGGATGCTCAGGAAAAGATCCTGCGTCAGTTGATCCGTTCACTCCTTATTTAAGGCTGTGTACGGATTCAACTATCTCCAATTGACTCGTACGCAGGAGCGTACACTTGAAACTCTTAATCGCGCAGCTATGCGGGTCATCACTGGCTTGCCCAAAATCACCCCCGTAGTCCAACTCCACTCGGCAGCACAGCTCAACTCCATTAGAGAGATTGCCGCTGAAATGCTCATCAGTCAGAAACTCCGTCTTCAGGGAACCCAGGCCGGCCGGCTTATGCCGAGTCACCTGGGAGATCCCGTATTCCAGGTCCCCAGCAACGCCCCTCCTAACCCTCCGTGGGAGGACACGCTACTTGTAAACCTAAAACCACAGTCACACGGCCCGCGTCCTGTCAATCGCAAGCGGGCGGCTGCAACTCGGCTCATCAAAGCCCTTACCATACTGGAAGCGGAAAAACAAAATTTATTAATTTACACTGATGCTGCCCGAGCGGATGACGGAGAAACTACTGTTGCCTATTACTCACACACCACCCGGCAAACATGCAGCAAAATTGCACTGTACACACCAAGTTCCACGACTGCAGAGCTCCAAGCGATTCTGTGGGCCATTCAGTCACACTCACATCACCACGGTAGGCGTATGTACATAATCACGGACTCACAGGAGGCAGTGCGAGAGCGCACCTGCCTGACCAGCCGCAATGGAACCGTCCGGGAGCTCCGATCCGTATGTAAATTATTCCGCTCCAATGGGGGCCACATAACAATAACGTGGATACCCGGCCACGCCGACATTCCGGGTAACGAGAAGGCGAACATAGCCGCGAGGGATTTATTACTTACTTTTGAACCCTCACAAGGCTGTGTCCGCCCCTCCGGTCCCAATCCCGCTCAGGTTCCCATGGACCCGTTGGAGCGCAGGGAGGCCGCTCGTCTCGCCAGAAAGGCGCGACTTGCTGCTCTCCTTCCTCAGGAGGAATGTCCCCTCCCGTCTGGATACACTAGATGGGAGAGGATTTGCCTCCGTAAGCTTAATACACAAACGGCACTGACACCAGTGTGGAGGGCCAGATTTCACCGCCCTATTTCCGAGGATGATGTTGGCCCTAGCTCACTCTGCCCCCAGTGCAAAGTGCCGGCGAAGTGCCCTCACATTATACGGGACTGTCCCAAGCACTCCATGCACAGGGCTAAACACCTCAATCTAATCCCGGCGAGCTATCGCCCCACAAGTTACGCGGAATGGACATGCCCACACTCCACAAAGCCCCCCGATCACCGAAAACACATTCTCGACTCGCTGCTTGCCTTTGTGCGCACAGCGAACCTTCCTCTGTACAAATAATTATCTTTCCTTCCTTAACCTTTTTCTCTATCCTCTTTGGTCCTATCTTCCCTCCCTAAGCCACCATTCCAGATGAATACACTTCAAGCGGCACGGCGGTTATTTCATTTTCTGCTAATAAAAACGTTTCAATCAATCAATCAATCTCCTGCCAGCGAAGTTCGCGCCACGCGTAGCTGTTTTTGATCTTAGCGGCTCATTGGTGTGGCCTATATATGCTTTATGGGTGTTTCAACGTCTATGAATTAATATTTAAAGCTTACTTGGGCAATGTAGTAAAACCAGGGTAACCAGTCTTGCATGCTGGCGCGTAGCGATGCGCCCCCGTCCTTCTTTCTCTTCGTTTTTGTTGCTAGCGACAAGACTCGAACCTATGTAATCAACATGTTAAGCACTTTACATTCACGAAAAAAAATTGCAAAAACGACCATAGAGACCACAGAAACCATCTGAGAACGTACGCGACGCCATACCCCATGTTACTGTAGCCATGTCCTCCGGATTTCGACAACAGCGCCACTCGCGGCAGTCTACACTTCTGGCTTCACACGGCCGATGGGGTGCCGCCGACGCTTCTTCCACTGCCCCTACATTCTAGTTCACTGTAACTAGGGCCCGTTTAACACGCTTAAGCACGTCATGTCCTGAGGCCCCAGAATATATGGACCTATATCCAGGTGTTGGTGTCAACAGTTATACGAGATCTCGCGTCAAGTGTTTGCGTCATACACCGAATAAGTATTCTAAGGAAAAACGTATAAAAATAATACGACGTACGGATACAGCTTTTCTCAGAAACCGTGAGAGGCCCAGAACGTTCACGGCAAGAAGACACAACTAATTCCGGCAAGACATCAAATAACTTTGTCTGTATTACTGTTCGAGTAATTGGGTTAGATTGATCGCGGACGAACATAAATCGTGACACGAGTTGACAAATAAATAAATGTCATAGTCCAACGCCACCCGCTTTGGGTCGAAGAAAAAGATTGGTTCTGCTAATTCTTTCCCATTGCGACGCCCAAATAAACACCGTAAACACGCGAAGGAATCGTTGAATGTTGACTCGGGAACAATGCAGGATTTGAAGTACATACCAGAGTTTGGACACAAAACGCAAATTGCACACAGTCGCTCGCACGAAAATAGACAAATCTTTCTTCACCCATTTCTCTGCAGCCAGCTTTACTTTTTCTGTTTTTTCTCGCAAATACTCTTCATTTTCACGATAATGTTTCAGGGGAACACCCCGGAACTTGGGGGGGGGGGGGGGGGGGGGGGTTGCGACCATTGAATATTTTCAAAGAGACTTGGGGCGGTTATCAATACGCTGTGCTATAACAAGTAGCACTTAGACCAGTTAATCGCACATGCGGTGACATCACAAAACCGCTTTGTCGCCTCAACGGCCCTTAAGATGCTCTGCGAATCTGAACAAAAAATGGTTATATCGTCAGCGTATGCCAATAATTTGACTTCGGTTTCATTAAGAGTAAACCCCCTGATGGCTCTACATTGCTGGATGTAGCGGCGGAAAGGCTCCAGATAGATGGCAAAAAGCAAGGGGGACAATGGGCCTCCTTGCTGCATCGAAGAGAAAATATTCATTGGCGTACTAGCTTCTCTATCTACAAGAAGTTTGTAGAACAGTTATTATGAGCCATTTTTACCTCTTGAAAATAACGGAACGAACACCAGTATAGTCTAAAATACAAAAAAAAAAAGAGAAAAACACCATGCTTTACCTGTTTAAAGGCCTTTTCAAGGTCTAATTGTAACATAGCTATGTTTCGATGTTCGGAGTCGCATACCTTCAGCGCACATCTAATGGTGTGTATATTAGTACAAATTCTGCGGCGTTTGATTCCCCACGTCTGGTGGGCCAACAATTTCCAAAATTACACTTTGTAGCCTTCTGACCAGCACTCTCATTATAATTTATTTATAATCTCTATTAGCCAGTGTGATCGGCCTATAGTTTCCTGTGTGTCGACGTTTTGCAGTATCGTTGGTTTTGGGGATAAGGACTGTATGCATCGATCTGATAATATCTGCAAATATCCGCATGCAATGAAGGTGCTATTTCGTGCTTAAATATTTGATAGAAAGCAGTGATTGACCCGTCCTGTCCGGTGACTTCACTATGCTGAGTTCAACAATCGCTTTCGCATTCTCGGTTTGGCTGATTGGTGCTGATTGGTTCGTCTACAAAGTGCTCAATAAGATTATATAATTTTGGCGGATTGAACAAAAATTCAGTAACGAACCTTTTCTTATTTTTGTATTTTTTAAATTAATGTTTTAATGATGAGCAAACTCTCGCTGGATGATAAGATGCCGTCCTCAAGGTCGGCATCTTTTATGTTTTGAGCCATCATTTGACTGGAACGATCTTTCCTGCATGATTTGTTTGTTTGACTTGTCTTTAGGTGCGCATGCACAATTAAAGTCTCCTAGTAGCAGTAGCAGTCTATCGCTCGTTAGATAGTGGGAAAAAGTCTCGAGAAAAGAAATTCTTGCACTTTCCACGGTTGGCGCGTAAATGCCAATTACCCTTTACTTTAAATTAGAAAATGAAAGGTCGCAGAGAACGAGCCGTCCTGATTCGTATGTTACAACTTGTTCCTCGACGATTCCTGACGCTTGCTTCAAAAAGAGACAGCATCTTCCAGATTTGTCAACAGAAAGAGTCACACAGACGTTATACTGCGACGTAAACGGTGTTACCATGATGTCGGTACGACTATCATTTCTACTTTTGTTTCTTGTACTGCTCAGTGTTAGCACATCCAGGTCATTCTCCGTAAGTAAGCGATTAAGCTGGCACTGTCCGCGACGTGTCGAAGGACCCATGACGAGCTTTACAATTGTTCTGGTGTTGGAAGTCTCGCCTCTTGGTGCTTACCTGTCACTTCGTAACACCAAACCATTGAACACAGGCTAGAGGCTAACTAGGAGAGTCCTTCCTCGTTGGACAACGATGAAGTCTGCTGCTGGCTCAGTGCCTCTCCGGAAAGCCGACATCCTGCTAATCTTTGTTCCCTGTCGCCAGGCGGCGATTTAGGCTGCAAACGTTCCACTGTAGTATTCTTGGAATTTCGGGTTTATCGTTTGTATGTTTCTTTGAGTTGTGGCTTTGAGCCGAGGCCATCCGTTTCTAGCGATGGAAGGGTCCTACTTTCAAAAAGGATACCATTGCAAGCAGGGATAGCACTACCGGTAGGTTGTCTGCATCAGGGATAGATTTGATCATGGTCCTTGGCGTAGTAAAAAGCATTGGAATAAGGACGTTACCAAGATCACCAGGCTGCTCTTGTCGTTTGCGCCTTGGAGGTGATGGTACCAACGTAGGTTGTCGGATGGTCGTCTGAGTGGTAGGGGCTGATTTCAGTAGTTGCATTGTTGTCAGAATTCCTCTGGCTGTCTCAGGCGCGTCTTCATGTGGCCGACGTTCTCTGTGCTTTTCTTTCACTCCATTCGTTGTCTTCTTCAATGCGTCACTGTAAGTTGGCTTTTGGGCTCGCTTATCCGTTGGAACCGAGACAGGCAAGGGGACGCGCACAACTTCAGGGTTTAAGGTAACGATTTTCCTTGCCATTTAAGACGTCCTGTCTTCGGACAACCGAAGCAGTCTTTCTTCATTGACACCCAGAGAAGCTAGCGGTATGCTGGTTACTGCATTTTGCGCACTTGGGATCTCGCCGATTGGTGCAAGTCTTGGGGTGGTGCGGTCCTGCACACACTTTGCAGCGCCGTGGTCAACGGCTGTATTGCGCAATGTGTCCGTACCTTTGGCAATGATAGCACTGTACTGGAGGACCAAAGTACTCGTCAACAGTGTGACTTGTGAAGCCTAAGAGAACGCGTGTAGGCATCGGTAGGTCTGGTCGGAAGTGGAGGAGCACGCTTTCAGTCTTGTGGTGCTCTACATTGCCGTCCTCTTGTCTTCTACACGAAATTTGCCGTTGAACAGAAATAACTCCCAGATTTTTAAGATATTCTAGTAGTTCTCCCTCTGTATCCTCAATCGGTACTCCTTTGGTCCTTCTTAGATCCTATGAGTAGGAGGGGGGTACACTTGTCGCCAATTCAATAGAGCAGAGGGTCGTTATGGCTAGTGATCTGCTGGCTGCTTGTAGAGATGCAGCACTCACGGAAAGGCTCCAGTCTTTGTTTATCTGATGTGAGAGTAGCTTTTCTTGTACAACATCAATGATCTCTTTGGCCACTTCCTTAGGATTCACCCTCCACAAAGATGCCTTGGAACTGTTGGGTTTGAAAACCACTGGAATGCCCGCAGGGAGGTTTTTCTTGTAGTAGACTAGGGTAAAAGGGCCGATTATCTTCGTCGAGTTCCAGAACTTGCATGGAATCATCTGAACAATCGTTTTCATTGGAATGTAAGATAGCACCTTGAACGGAATAGGTAGAGGTCTTGACATCCTCATATTCTTGATATGAGTCTGGGTACGTATAGTCGCGAGCGAAAGTTTGCGGGGCACGGCAGCGCGTGCCGAAATGCATCGCCGCGCCGTGCAACGGCGCCCCGCCGCAACAAAAAGCCGCGCTTTGCGCATGCGCGCCCTTCGTGCTGGCAGTCATGTCTCTTTCGCTCGTTTCTGTCCGACTCATTCCTGATAACCGGAGTCGGCGCCAGGGGTGCAAGTTGCCATTTCGCTGACTGTCATGCCTCGAGTCCTCTTCACCTGCCTCATCAGCCACGCTGGGTGACAAAGCGCCTGGTTATTTCACCCCGCGTGCTCCGTCGCAAATCGCGGCGGCCGAGGCAGCTGAAGCAGACGCGCAGCATGACAGCCAGCGAAGCGCTAACTCGCGCCCCTGGCGCCCACTTTTGTTATCAGGAGTGCGTCGGAAAGAAACGAGCGAAACTGACATGATTGCGAGCACGAAAGGTGCGCATGCGCAAAGCGCGGCTCCTTAATGCGGCGGCGCGCCGTCGGACGGCGCGGCGATGCCTTTCGGCACGCGCTCCCGTGCCCCGCAAACTTTTGCTCCCGGCTGTAAATCGTCTTTTAATGGGAGCTTTCTTGAGGTCATTGGGGACAAGGATCAACGGTGGGGCGGCCGCACATTGAGGGGGAGACTTGCCGTATGATGGTCCAGGTTCCCCTCTGTTGTGTCAGAGCATGACTTATATTCGCGGTGTCGTATCGCCAAGCGCTTTGTTTTTTTGCATTGATCGCGCGTGCCATGCATTTGATTGTAATCGGTGCTGCCACTCTACTACGTCTCACCCTAACATGGACTAACCGCGAAGGCTGTGCTAGCGCGAGCGGCCAGCCTTGACTGCCTTGACTAGAGCACATGCTGCACGAGTGCTCGTGCAGCCGCCGCGGCTTCATTCAAAGCGACTAGCTCGCGCTTTTAGCACGCGCGGCTAACAATAGTCCATATTAAGGTGAGACGAAGTATAAAAAGGGCGCACCGTTCTTCTGCTGTGTTGTTGCGCGAGCTGGGACTGATTTGAAAACGACGAGGACGATGTGTGTATGACGATTGGAACGCAATTCTCTTGGCCTTGGATGTATAGTCTTCTTCTTGGATGTCTCAGTGAGTAAATGGTTGACTCAAACGGAGTTTCTTAATTGCAACACCCTCTTTCGAGGGTGTCGGCTGGTGGTGGTTGATTCATTGTCCAGGTCGACGGTCCGGTGTACCGGTCCGTCGACCTGGACACGGTCGAAGGTCCGGACCTGGAAAGGGCGATCATGCACCGCGTCCGGGGACTTGCCGCTTGACATCAATAAGAAAATGTGGCCGGATAATATCAAGAAACTCCGAAAAATTATATTTTTTTAAACGAGCAGCGAGAATGGCGTTGATTGCCTGAAAACATCGTCGTCTTCCTCGATGTCGACCGGGAAGGCGGCGGAGTGCGGCAGTTCTGAATTGTGCATGGGCGCCGCCATAACCGGCCTTCAATTTTTAGATGCGGAGCATCTCTTGCTCGGGTCTATGTCCCGCGGCGTCGTAGTCCGCACTCACACTACGCATACGCAACTCTCCTCCTTCCCTCTCTCCGACAGCTGCGTGTTACTCTCTCCGCTCTCTCTGTCTACCATCTGCGTGCACTTCGCGCGCGTTCGCTTCTACTCACACCGCGCGCGCATGCGCAACTCTCCTCCTCTAGTCTCCTCTCCTTCAAGTGTGAATATAAGTAGCGGTAGCGCGCTGCGCGCGTTCAGGGGGAGGAAGTGGCCGAGGATTCCACTTCCGGCTGCCGCACAGTGCGGACGTGTTATCATGTGCTCCGACGGAGCGGTTCCAGCGGCCCACGCTGGCCGCGGTATCAGGTTCGAAGAGGCCCAAGATTATCAGTTTATGCTGCCTCCCCTGCCCACCGGGTATGTTGTTTTAAATACAGTTTTCTTACACGCCGACATGAAAGGTCGACCGTATCGCGTTGAAGATTTCCGGGACGCGCTGCATCGTCACGGTACGCTCCCCGAGGTTTCGGCCATGGGGGCGTACCAAATGAATCACGTGTGGGCGGTAACCTTCAAGTCGGCGGAAGGAAAAAAGAAGATGCTGGAGACAACCGAGCTCATCGTTAAGGGTCGCCGATGCGTTGTCGTCGACCCCTCCCACCAAGACGTAAAGGTAAAACTCCACTGGCTCCTCTTCAACGTGGCCGGCGACGACGTGAGGGAGGCCCTGACGCCCTACGGCCGGGTTCTCGAGGTCACAAGGGAGCGGTGGCGCGTGGACGGCCGCCAGAGCGTTGGTACCATGACGCGGACGGCGGTACTACGGCTGAAGGCGGGAGTAACCTGCGAAGACATCCCGCACCAGCTGCGGGTGGGTGGCGAGCTCGCGCTCGTCGTCGTCCCTGGCAGGGCCCCGCTGTGCCTCCGGTGTCAGCAGACCGGGCACATCCGGAAGGAGTGCCGCGCCCCGAGGTGCAACCTCTGCCGCCGCTTCAGTCACGAGGCGACTCAGTGCGTCCGCACCTACGCGGCCGCTGCTTCTCCAGTGGGGAGCTTGGAACGATCCGAGCTCCTGATGGACGAGGGAGAGACCGAGGATGCAGCCACCGGCTCCACGGTCAACACGGACCCGGGGGCGAACACCCCATCGACATCAGAAGGAGGAGCCAGCTCAGGCGTCATGGACTCGGAGGCACCTGCTGCCGCGATGGAGCAAGGGGCGCGCCGGGAAGAGTCGGAGGCGGCAGCACCCGCACCAACCGGGGCGGAAGTCGACGACGACAAATCCGTCATCAAGAAGACTGCTGACGACGTGGCCATGGCCGACGCTCCGGCTGGCAGCGTGGCAGCGAAGAGGACCCGAGACGACGGCAACGCGGACAACGACGAGCTGAAACGGGTGGAACCGCCCCCCAAGACGGTGCCCTTGTGGAGGCGACGTGCACCCGTCAAACCGAACGCTCCGGTGGACGACAGGACGGCCGGCAAGCGCACGCCAGAGTTCGCGAGGGGCTCGGATCCAGTGATCGCGAGGGACGGGGGCCAGTCTCGCGGCGCGGCAGAAGAGCCGGGCTGTTCATCCGAGGTAAGCACCATACGGTCTCTCTTTTCCTGAATGGCGACAATGTTGAATGCGCCTTTTCGTGTCGGGACCCTTAACGTCCGCGGGCTGTCGGCCAGGCGCCGGCAATACCAGCTGAGCCGTCTGTTCGACGAACACGAGCTCGATATCGTCGCCGTTCAGGAAACCAAGATCGAGAGCCAGGAGCAGACGGACCGTATGGTGCAGCCTTTCCGAACTCGTTTCAATGTATGCGTAGCGCACGCTGCAGGGACATCGGGGGGGGGGGGGGGGGGGGGGGGGGTGCGCTTTGTTTTTGCGAAAGTCGCTGGGGGTATTGGAAAGTTTTGTTCTGTCCTGCGCGTATGGACGATTCGTACTGTGCGATTTCTCCTTTTCTAACGCCAATTGGCGAGTCATTTGTATTTACGCGCCGACCCGCGAGGGCGAGCGCAAGGTTTTTTTTTTCAAGGTATTAGTGAATACCTCAAATGTGACAAGTTTATTATTTTTCTTGGTGATTTTAACTGCGTGTGTGCGCCTGAAGATTGCGCAAATATGACCCGGGTTCGCGATCAAAGCGCCTTTTATTTGAACGATGTTATTTCGAATTATTCATTAGAAGACGTCGCTTGTGTTTCGTCCAAAAGTAACGTCCATTTCACCCATTTTCAGGGTTCCAGCCACGCCCGTCTCGATAGGGCATATGTTTCTCTCGATTTCGTTTCAATGTGTAATCAATATTCTGTTGTACCTGTTTCGTTTAGCGATCATGCTCTTGTCATGTTCACGATCGGAAGGAAGGTGAAACAACTTAGGTGGAATTGGTCGCTTTGGAAAATGAATAGTAGCCTTATCAAAGACCAAGTTTTCAGAGCTCACGTAGAAACATTGTTTAGAAAGATACGCGAGGACGAGCAAACAATGTGGGGGGTACGTTGGGAACTTTTTAAGGGGGACGTGAAGCTTTTTGCCATAGAGCGAAGCAGCATTTTAAACCACCATAAGCGGCAGAAAGAGAAGGAACTGAGAGACCAGCTGAATGTTCTTGTAAAAGAAGAAAGCGCGAAGCCGGGGGAGTTTTTAAATGAAATCAAACACTTGAAAAATCAGCTTGAATCACTTGACTGCGAAAGATATCGAGGGGCCATCGTCCGTTCGCGATCGGAGAAGCTGTGGCTGGGCGAACGGCCCACGAAGCGTGCCATAAGCGACGAAAAGAGGCACGCTAGGCGTAACGAGATAAAAGAAATTCTTTACTGTAATGCGATAACGCGCGAACAGGCAGATATCGAGAAAGCCTTTGTAGAGTATTACCGCGGGCTGCTTGGTCAGTGCGCGCATAAAGATAATGGTTTCGAAAAAGATTTTTTACCGCTTATGCCTTCGCTCGACAGGCACGTACGAGAAAGATTAGAAGTGCCTATCACTGTCAGTGAGCTGGAGGCAGCAATCGAAGAGTTAACCACGGGTAAAACGCCCGGGCCTGACGGACTCTGCGCCGAATTTTATAAATCATTTAAGAAAGATTCCGCTGCAGTTCTGTACGAGGTATTAACCGAGGCGTATAAAATATCTGTGCTACCGCCATCCTTCCTAAAGTCGCACACCATATTAATCCCAAAGTCAGACGACCCAGTTAAACTTCAATCTGTTTCATCATATAGACCAATAAGCCTCACAAATGTCGATTATAAAATTTATATGAAAGTCCTAGCTACTCGGTTGCAAAGTGTTATAACCTGTCTCGTTGGGCCACATCAGACCTGCGGCATAAAGGGTAGGTCCATTTGCACAAACATCCATGTTGCTCGCAGCATTTTAGAGTGTTGCGACGCCTTCGAGAGACGTGTTGCAATGTTGCAAATAGACTTCGAAAAGGCGTTCGATCGGGTGGGTCACGATGTACTTTTTCGTATTCTTGAACACGCAAACGTGGGTTCCGTTATTTTGGGTGGGTTAACGATGGCATATGCGAATTGTTCAACATCTATTATCGTCAATAAGAATGTCAGCGAAAGTATCAATGTTTACTCTTCAGTGAGGCAAGGTTGCCCCCTATCCCCGTTATTGTTCGCGATTTATTTAGAACCCTTTTGTTTAGGGCTTATTCACGATGAATGAATCCGCGGCTTTAGCTTAAATTCAACCGAGGTTAAAGTCCTCTCCTATGCGGACGACGTCGCTGTCTTCTGTACTGACCAGGAGAGTTTGCTTGAAGTGGTCAAAGTCGCGGCTTCCTTTTGTAGTCAAACGGGTAGTGTAATAAATTGGGGTAAATGTACAGGGTTTTGGCACGGAAACTGGTCCGCCGCGCCTGGTATTTTTCTGAACGTCCAGTGGACAACCTTGCCGGCGAAGTATCTCGGTGTGCCGCTCGAACACTACGGAGATACTACGCAACTGTGGGACGTTGAAACGGACTTGGCAAGGGCAAAAGCGGAAGGTTGGAAGGGGAGGGATTTTTCAATGTTTGCGCGAGCAACAGTCTGTAATTTATTTTTAATCGCTAAAATATGGTACATTTTACAGGTATTATCTATGTCGCGCCTAAATGTACAGAAGCTGCACAGGGTCTTCGCGGTTTTTATCTGGAGGTCGAGCTGGGAACGCTCTTCCCGCACTAATTTGTTTCGCTCCGTGAGTAGTGGAGGTTTGGGATTGTCCCACCTTTTCATTCGCCAGATTGTATCGCGGTTTATGTTCTTGCAAGATCAGAATAATGCATTTTTGCGTACAGTCCTGCAAAACCTGTTGCAGGATTATCTGCCCGATTTTATTATATCGTCTAGCAACCAAAATTGTGTCAGTGTTCGTGGGTTTATGCGAGAAATAGTTTTATCTTTTCGGATGCTAAAGGTTCGTTTTTCAATGGAGTACTTATGTTCAGTTAGTCGTAAAAGGTTGTATAAAGACTTGGTAGGTGTTCTTTTGCCTGTACCCCTATATAGGTCCCTGTATCATGACAGACCAGGGCAGGATGTCTTGAAGAGAGTGAAGAAAATGCCGGTTAAGCCGTCTATCAAGTCCTTTTTCTTTCAATTACATTGTGGTGTGCTTCCTGTTAAACCATGGCTCGAGGAGAGAGGTCTTTTTGTCCCATGGTCGGTTAACTGTCTGTTGTGTAAAAAACAAGAAACGATAGAACATGTTTTTCTGGAGTGTTGGGACGCGGTCTTTCTATGGGACATACTTCAGCGAACGTTGAAGAAAGACCTCCCCCTCGATCCATACGGCATACGTTTTTTACCGCTGGAGAACGAAGGCGGGGTTCCGTACGATTTGTTCATGCTCCTCGGCCTTCACAGCCTCTGGAGGACGAGGACAGAAGTGAACAACGCAGATGTCAAGATACGCCCCGCTGGAGACCATTTAATTGAAAGTGCCGCGTATATACGCGAAGTGTATCGCGCTTTGCAAGAGCCCCCCGACTGGGTATCCTTGCTTGATGAATTGGTCAATGTAAAACGTTTTTAGATGTAACCGCGGGGCCTCTCAGAGGTTCACGCGCTTCTAACATTTTCATATATGTGTGTTTTATTTTTGTGTTATAGCGTTTCAATGTCTAACCAAACAATAAAGAAAAAAAAAAAAAAAAAAAAAAGGAGGAAGTGGCCGAGTGGGCTAACGCGTCTCAGCTCGGAGCGTGGAGCTTGCGCTGGGAATCTCCTGGGTTCGAGTCCCCGCCGCCCCCGCCCGCTTCGATCTGGATGAGTTTCGTGCCGGCACGCGTTCGTGTGATCACTACTGCGTGATGCACGTTGAAAATCCCAAGTTAGCGGTTGTACTGCACTGGCTAAATTTGTCATCTACAGCTAAGAGACCGATTACCCGTTGAGGCGCATCTCCATCAGGGCTGTATAAACATAAAGAGTAAACCAATTTCTGCGCGAGTTCAGTTCACCGCCTGTTGACTCCGTTCTTCCGATGAAGTGTGATGGAACGATGCTCCGCATCACCCCATGGTTCCCCTCGGGAAGATGGTGTAATTTTTGTTTTCTCTTATTTGTTTTTTCTTAAGTTTTGACATGGATCTGTCTAGGTATATTTCGAACCTGTGAGAGGAATTCAAATCAGTTGTTCCTTTTCGGAAGCTAATCGAACGTTGCGCTGGGATCGCTGTCACGCTATTTCAAGATGCCAAATTCATTCGTTTTGCTCCTTCGGAATAATTATCGCTTTCGATCAAGCTAACTTTGGAGAATAAAAAAAAAAACAAAAAACAAAAAAAAAAAAACATGTTGTTCTGATGACGACACACAAAATCACTGTTATCACATTTGGGGAAACACTATACGCTCAAAGATTTCTCGCTTATATCGAGCTGTGGGGTGCCAAATTCAGTTGGGGAACGTCGCCCCTTGAACTCGTGACACTCTTATGTCGCAGCGATAGACGATCAACCCATACCGCAAGATTTTTTTGTCGTGAAGACGGCCTGGCAGCGATATACGGTAACCCTTTTCCCGATTGGGCGCCGCTATGTTGAACTCAATCCTGTCAATTTTTTCGGTGCGTCGCCGTGCACCATGCTCATGCGTGCGGTGCGCACTGCGAATGGAAATCGCTCAGTGCGGCTGCCCGTGTGGCCTGTGGCTCAATGGAGAGTGCTAAAGCCATTAAACGAGCTGCGCTTAGAGTATCGGCACTCCGTTCCCCGACATTGTTGTGGGCGCCGCCATTTTGGCTCGTATGAAGAGCGGACGCAACTGCCGATCGTCATGATTCAAGAGTGCGACATCCTCAGCATTAGGTTCGGTGTTAGGAAGGTCATCTAATAATGTTTTGCTTTGTCGCGAACTGTTTAAACATTTGTGGAGGGCGGAAAAGCGTTTCCCGTGATTTCAGATAAAGCTTCAGATAACTGGCAACTATGATTTTAAGACACAGAATGGCCAAGTCTCGATACTCTGCAGCGTAGCTTATTTTGTGGCACTAGAGGGTGCGATAGCTGTAGCACCCGTGCGTCTAATGGAATGCGCTATTTTGTCACTGACCCTGATATCCCTTATCCGGTTGCTTCGAGGTGCACATACATGGTGGCGAAAGGCCACCAAAATGCAAGCTATTTCTATTATTTATCTTTTCTTCTGATCTAGCCGCGGTTGACAGAGGGGTGGGAGGCTGACACGCTCACTAGGAACCTGCGGAGAGCCGCATGCGGTTCGCAATCTGGCCGCGTGGAAAGAAAAAAAAAAGTAGAGGATATTTGGTAAACTCGTCACCAGAGGAATTTATTCCACTTTTCGGCCGGAGTCCGGCCTTCGTTAGAAATAGTGTTAGAGGTTAAGCTAAAAAGTATTTATATAAAATTACGGGACGAGTCCAATTTTTAAAAGGGAGTTCGTGACGGATGGAGTTTCGTGAGAACGGGTCCGGGTGGGGAGGCTCAACCTAAAGACAATGAACAATATATAAGAGTTTTTTATTTATTTATTTATTCAAGTACCTTAAAGGCCCATTTCTGGGAATTACATAAGGGGGGGCTGTCCAAGTAAAAACACAAAGGATACATAGAAGATAATGCTGTGATGGATGGATGGTAGAATCATTTCATGGACAACAGGGGCACTTCAGTTAATAAGAGAAATCACAGAAAACACAAGAACACAAAAAGTGATAGGGTCACGTCAGTGAAAATCTTCAAATAAGTACGGCACAAGAACGACAAATAGACATGCCTGAATGTTCACAAACCTATGTTAATACGGGACAACAAACGAGGACGCCAGAACTGCAGACTCCCTCCAAAAGTTCCAGGATCCCTGCCTGGATACGGCAAAAGCAAAACTTTATTCCACAAGATTTGGCAAACGATCCTGGAAAACCCCAGGATCGACGATGGCAACAACGTCCTCGGGCAGGGAATTGCAGGCTCTAATGGCTCTAGGTATGGCTTAATTGGTAAAGGAAAGTGTGGACCCTGGTATCCGGCGAACGAACCGGCTGTTGTTTGTGCAAGAGACGCCCTGTGAGGCGGTTGAATAAAAGGGAGCTCCCGTACTCCCTGGCTGTAGAATAAATAGTCTGTGAAACAAGCACAAGAGGGAGATCTCACGGCGAGAAGCTAAGGGAGGCAGACCAATATTGATTTTAATTAAGCATGCGCTATTGTACCACGAATAAGATGACTCAATAAACCTGGCCACTCGATTCTGTACCCTTTCTATTTGGTCCGTCAAGTATCTCTGATAGGGGCTGCACACTGACGATGCATATTATAATTTAGGTCTGACGTAAGTCTCGTATGCCAGCTTCCGAATATTGGGAAGTGCAAGTTTTAAATTTCGTTTTATGAAGCCTAGCGTACGTGATGCATTCGCCGTAATTGCGCTTATATGAGTGGATCAGGAAAGGTCCGCAGCAAGACAGACTCCGAGGTATTTGTAGTGGAGTGATTCTGCCAAAA
The DNA here is from genome assembly GCF_016920785.2 of Ixodes scapularis. Lineage (NCBI taxonomy): Eukaryota > Metazoa > Arthropoda > Arachnida > Ixodida > Ixodidae > Ixodes > Ixodes scapularis. The sequence continues at coordinate 30,684,462 of NW_024609836.1, read as the reverse complement.
GTTCATTGTTCAATTAGTATGGGAATGAGGATACGATCCTTTTACGAGTAAAGGTGCCTGTTTTACATTTGGGGACGTTGAGGAGCTTGAGCCACTCTCTACACTAGTCGTCAATACTAAGCAGGTCCTGTTGCAGAGCAAGGTGGTCGTCGTTTGACTTGATTTGTCTGTATATTACACAAGCGTCTGCAAATGAACGAATCTGTGATCTGACAATTTTCGGAAAATCATTGATATATATCAAGAACAGAAGTGGTCCGAGTACGCTGCCCTGTGGAACAGCCGACCCCAGAGAAATTACAGATAGACTAGAATTACCGTTAACGGTACCCTGCTGCCGATGGGACAAAAACCCGCGAATCCAGGAGAGGACCTGAGAATCAAGACTTAAGGACGAAAGTTTTGTTAAAAGTCGACCGTGCGGGACCCGATCGAAAGCTTTCTAAAAGTCCAAAAAGACAGCATCCGTTTGGGTGTGGTAGTCCATATGGGAGTGAATGTCGTGGGTGAATTCGAGTAGTTGCATATCACAGGAGTGTCCCTTACGGAAACCGTGTTGGTGCTTAAAGGAGCTGTGCAACAATTTTTGTACTGTGCACAAATACCGCTTAAAACGGATCCCTAACGTTAATGACCTATGAAACACCCGTTCGTTTTTCACCCCACGCAATAGAAGTCCCAGAAAAAAATTTAAGAAAAACGAGCAGCTTTCACCCCCTCAACTCGCCGCCAGAACAAGCGGCCACGTGATCTGGAGCCGATTATATGCCGCCAGTGTTGATCATAGCCACGCGCTCGGGTTGGCAAAGCACAGGGCACGCGCTGAGTTCCAGACATTGTTATGGCTCGGCTGTTGTCGTCGTTGCAGCGATTGGACACGGGCCACTACCCCAATGCTTCTCGAGCTAGTAATTATCACGAGCCCAAGTCGAGCGCCCACGCAATGCTCGGGTCCAATCTATGAACCGCATTCAAATATCGTCACTTGGGTGTACTGCGAACCCCGAGTTACGTCATCAAATTTTGCAAAGGAGAGATTGAATGAAAATGATCGCTTTTGTCCTTGAAATTACACCGCAACAAAGGAGTTTCTTGGCCAATGGCGTTGCGCGCGAGTATCCTTGAGTCCCAGGTGTGCCAGTAAGCTCGTGTAGAGATAAAAACATTCCAATTGAATATCGTTGCACAGCTCCTTTAAAAAAGTTGTCCTGTAAACGACAGGATGTATTTCAATGCAGAGGCTGAAAGAAGTGATGCACTCTCTAGTAAGAACTACTAGGTTGTTAGAAAAACAACAAGAATATACTAGCGGTCGTAATGCACCGGCTGAATTTTTCATCTAAAAGCGGGGACACCAGACGGCCCTTGGAGCAGACTAACTACGCGCCATCTGGACTCCCATTGAGCAAATTACTTACTTAGCTAATTGCAACCACCAAATGAACTTCGGTGACCCTTTAAACTTGCTATTAAGGATGTGATTTATGTTTTGTTTTTTCGTGGAGTTAGGAATATCGTAAGGACGCCCATGTCCAGCGAGAGCCCGCGCTCTCCTTTCTGCGACTGCCTTGAAACCTTAACTGAAGAACACAACCCACACGCCACTGGGAGAAGGCGGCGAACGCTAAAATGATATCTTCCCTTGCTCTGATCATTAATCTTGCTCTGAGTAGGGGTAGCGGCCGCAGCCCCAAATTCTCTTTCCCTCACCACCAACGGGAGGACCGCACTTGCATCCTCACCCCTCGCTTTCTATGCCCAGCACGAGAGGGCCGTCAGGCGTTCGGCCGGGCGCGGGGTGTGGTCGGGCCTGTTGCTGCTGCCGTTGCGCTTATTGATGTTGTCGATGTCTGACGATGCCTTTGATGATAGTCTTCTTGTTTTCATTTCTTTCTTTTTACCCGGAGGAATAGTCTCTTTCGTCTTTCCGATGGACTGCTGCGGACCCCACGAGCCATCCCAGCCAACACGATTTAGAATAGTCAAGGCTTGCGAACATCCTCATCTCGCAACGTCATGGCAGTCGGATGGCGCCAACTCGGCAACGAGCCCCGGCCGAACGCTGACGCGGCCGTCGTGTCCAATCAGCATCTTTGCTAAATCTCCCCGTGATGACGTTAAAGTTCCAGTGCACAGACTTTTCGCCCCGTGGCCAATGGAATCGCGGCATTCGTCGATAAGAAACACCAAAGTACGAAAGGAGAAGCCAGAAGCGCACCAATATAATAACTGACGCCCCTGCGTTTCTTAAGATGTCAGTACCACGTGACTATGCGCCCCGTAGTTAGCTAAGCCCGAGCTACCGAGGGTCACGTGACCCTCACGCGTCATTGAATTGGCTTCGACGGCGCATAACGTCAGCAGCGGTCCATCGCAAGGTGGAACGGTGTGTAGAGAAGAGGTCGGTCGTCTCGACAGCAATATACCCGCCTTCGTCTATTCGTAAACGACGGATCTATAATGCAACCAAATTTTATGGAACGGCGGGAAGAGAATAGGGAGAGGGGAGGAGACGGGAGTTGGGCGGTAGGGAGCGCCGCCGGGTGAGGAGTGGAAAGGGAGGGAGTCCGCGGTTGCGTGATGAATGGTCGCGTGCCGCATCCGCGGACGCTTTATATTTGCTGGCGCAGAAGCAGGCTCATCCCGGAGACACCGCGCGCTCGTAAATCTGGGTAAGTGGTCGTCGGAACTCGGCGCTGCCCGGCGGAAAGGCTTTTCTTGTCCTCGGCGGCACGAGTCGCCGTGGTACGGAGCGATCAAGGAACGAGCGGACACGGGCTCATGAAAACAGAGTGGGACGTATATACGAGTGCGAGACGCGAATGTGCACGCAACTGGCAATTGAAACTGTGCTTTCAACTGTCGGTGGCTGCCTGCGGTTATCACGACCATGATGACCAAGCCACCGGACCTGATGATGTATACATATGAAATGTATGATGCAAGGACGCTACCAGTTGCGACACAATTTCTTTCTACGACGAGCACACGCCAGATGCTTTTTCTTATAAATCGATAGGGGAACCCTGCGTGCACCTTGTTTAATCGAATTGGCGTAGGTCGCGCCAGAGCCTCTTTGGCCCAACCCACTGTTTTCACGCAAGTCCACGTTTGCCCATACCAGTTGTGGCCACTGTGCGAGGGCAGCAGATTCGAGGAGGGTGAAGCCTTTGCGCATGCGCAGTACCAACAGCAGCGCCACCGTAGCTGTGTGACTTCATCTGCGTGTTGGACTATAAGGCTTTATCTGGCAAGGTCTGCCTTTCCGATCTGCCTTTCGAAGGCAGATCGGTGCGCCCTCTTCAGGTGTCGTACGCTCCCCAGACGTTAGTAATGACGGCTGTGCGTTCATAGAGCCCTCGTAATTTGGTGAGCGAGAACACTCTGCCCTTTACGTAGGTCGGTGCAGTGGGGGAAGTAACGCGTTATAAGTAACGACGTTATTTGTAACACAAAATAATTAAAAAAAAAAGAAGAGAAAACGACGTACGTCGGGACACTGAGTAAGCGAAACGTCACGCTAACTTCCCCCACAAACATCGCATTTTTAATCCGATATCATTAGCGAGCTCCAGCTCCAGAAAAGCCGCCGTCGGTGGCGTGACGGGCAAATCCTGATTGGTCGATAGGGTAATGACGTCACAGCCATAGCGCTCACGTAAAACGTGACGTGACGCGTGGAATGAAAGTGATTAAACATGGCATTAATGTAAATTAAAGGTCGCCGGATGCCATCACATAATTTGACGTTATAGTTTCACGTTATAAGCCCTAAAGAACAAAAATTCAAGAACTTTAAGCGGGATTCGAACCCATGATCTTTTGTTTGCGAGGCAGACACGCTATTGACTAGGCCACGGAGATGACACTTTATTTCTCTTTATTGCCAGTTAAACTTATCTTAACGATAGAAGATGCACTGGACGAGGTTCTGAGACACCCCAGTCGAGTTTCGGCTGACACGGAAAGCTTAACAAGATCTTAACTCAGATAGTGCGTCTAGGACAGGCAGCCAATCAGGATCATCCACTAAAGTCTTATACGTTTCATTTAGTTGTATGATACTTTGTGTAAAGTACTGGCACACTGGTCAAACGTCCAAGTCAGCATGTCCCACTGCCATGCGGCACTTCCATATGCTGTGCAGTGCAGGAAGCATAATTAAATCATACGGCCCACAATGAGTATTATCTATCGAGAGAAAGCGTATTGTGTACGCGGTTAGGGGAAGCGGTTTCTTAAGGGTACGCTGCAAGACGTCACCGTAAAAGACAGCATCCCAGCAGTACGGGAAAACGTGCTCTATTGTATCGGGCTGTTTGCAGAAGAGACAATTTGTGGTCCAGGGTACAATCACGCCCTTCTTATGTTGGAAAGTTTTAACAGGAAGAGTGCCGCTATGAAGTTGGAAAAAAAAGTTTTTGTGTTCGCTGGGATTATTATTACTTTCACTCGACTAAGCACATTATTACCAGGTAGTGCACAGTACAGCGTGGGATAGAAGGGGGCCGGACAAGACAGCTCGATCAATTCTTTCATTGACCTTTTCCGCGAAACATATTACCCAGATATTCCATGGAAAACCTCGCGGCTAGGAATTTGTATACGCAGCGACTACTTCTTTTAGAAAGGGGCTCAACGGCCCAGTCGCACCATCACCGGACGAAACAATAAATGCGGGTAAAGCGTCACAAAGTAGTACCTGAAAGACAGTATGCAAAAAGGGGTTACTTTGGTTCCTCAGACAAAGAAAGCGATCGACAACTTGTCATAGAAAAAGGTGCGTCAATGATAGGCCACCATTCCGAACACGCCGAAACAGGTTTGTTCGGCTTGTGCTCTCCCAAGAGGAGGCCCAAATGATTACAGCAAACACCCGGTGTATATTTTGCACGTGAATACGCGTGCAGTACAGTACCTGAAGCATGTGTTAGAGTCTTGCTACAAAAAATAAATTACACACAGTTGCGCGCGCAAAAATAGACAAATGGCGACCACAACATTGTATCGCTTTTTCACGCAGCTTAGCTCTCTCGGTAGTCCGTAAATCGTTGCTCTTTCGATAGTGATGTACAGGAACTCCCAAGTAACGGGTCGGCAGGGTCGACCATTAAATGTTTGCAAATACATTTGGCTTCGACGCCCACTCGCCCGCCATGCCAGAACCCCGAATACTTTATCCAACTTACAGCGTACCCGGTTTGAGCACAGTAAGTTTTAGTAATTTTGACTACTTTTCCTACACTCTCCTTGTCGCCGCAAAAAATTACGATGTCGCCCGCGTAAGCAAGGATGCGCACTTCGCACGTATTTCACGTGAACCCACGGACGCAGCTGTCATGAATAATAATAAGACAATAGGGTTCGATGTACAACGCGAAAAGTAATGGTGAGATCGGGCACCCCTGTCTGACTGACGACTTCCCCGGTATCCGTTCGCTAATCCGCTTATTTAAAATCAAGCTTATCGTACAGTTTCGGTAGGCCCCCCCCCCATTCGTACTCCCTCTAAAATAATTGGCCCTACTCCAATATGCTCCAAACATGTTGAAGATTACGGCATCTGATACACGGTCAAATGCTTTTTCTAAATCCACCTGCAACATCGCAACTTTGCGTAGCTCAGAGTCGCAGCATTCCAGAATGCTGCGCGCTACATGAACGTTGGTCAGGATAGTGCGACCTTTTATGCCGCATGTCTGATGCGGCCCAACAATACTCGCGATCACTCGCTGCAACCTGCTGGCGAGGCTTTCATCCATATTTTATTATCAACTTTAGTCAGACAGATTGGCCGGTAAGAGAACGCTGCGTAGTTTTGCGGGATCTGCACTCTTTGGGATTAGAACAGTGTGGGTACGCGAAAAGGAGGGGGATAGGGCTTTCTGTTCGTAAGCTTAACTAAAAACGTCGATTAAGATGGGAGCAAGTTCAAATATAAACGTCTTATATATAAAAGCGCAGTCAGCCCTTCAGGGCCCGGGACTTATTGGGTTGCAGTTCGTCGATCGCTCGTTTTCTCAGTCAGACTTAGCGGCGCCTCCAAAAACGTTTCATGATCGCGACTAACAGTTGGCAACAAAAATAAAAGCCATCTGTTTAATTCTTGAGATTATAAAGCGTGGGAACTGAACAAATCAACATAATGTTCAACAAACGCCTTTTCGATAACGCTTGCGTCGAATGACCCGACTACTTGGTACCAGTGTTGCGGAGTTGCCACTCCGGAGTTGGAATGATTCCGGAATCATTCCGCATTTTCACGACCCCGGAATGGAATGGGAATGGAATGGCGGCAACGTTCAAAGGAATGGAATGGGAATGAAATTAGGTGCCTTTTGCCCGGAATGGAATGGGAATGGAATAAGCACGGTTTTTTTGTGTTTTTTTTTACGGTCAGTTAAACCGAGTTAGTGAGCGAGTCGGTTGCTCAGAAATAAAATGAGCGGGAAACTGCTAGCCCGCGTGGAGCCCTAACAGACGTATACGCCAAACAAATGCAATACAAAAAACAAGCGTCAAAGCATAGGGGGAAAGGTTCGTTACGTGGCGCCTTTCACGGACGCGCAGGCGTCGAGCTTCGATGGCGTTACACGAGAGCGAAACAAGAAACCAAGAACCAAGCAAGAGGAAAGGGAGCGGCAAAGAAAGAAACCGCCATGCACAACTCCTCATCGTCCTTCTTGTCATGCTTTTTTTGTTGTGGTTGCGACGGTCTGTAGAATGCACGCGCGCTCGCAGACTGAGATCTGGGAGCGGAAGCGACTCATAACTCGCAGAGCTCTGATAACTCGTTGACTCGGGCCCCGTCGAAAGATGATCAGGTATTGTTTTCTTATAGTTCAAGGCGCGTTGTTTAGCAGGCAGCCAACCCTGCTGCCTTCCACGTTCATGCGTGCGCACTCCTTTGAAGTGCAAAAGGTAGGTTTGCTTCGGCATTAAAACAAAGCGAAATTCACTTCCCTCTTCTTCTCTTGCGCTTTGCTCCGAGGCTTGTTTTTTTATACTGCATTTGTAGTGTAAGTTCGCCTATTACTTGATCTTTGTTCCGATGCTTGTTTTCTGTGTTATATGTTTCAGTGGGTTGGGGTTACAAGCAAGCTAGCGGATTCCCGCTCATTTCCTTTGACTTTAGTCTCTGCATACTTCGTTTCACCTTGCGATGGACCGCTGCGGACGAGTCACCCTAGGCAATCCAGCACCGTCAGCGGGACTGCAGGATCACGCGACGCTCAGAAAGCACTGGATTGGTTTCGATGGCTCTCGTGCTGTCTGTTGAGGTCCATCCTAAGGTGAAGCAGACTATCGTCACCGCTCTTGGTGTGACTGAACTGACTAGACCTGCAGAAAGATCGTCCCGCGCCAGACGAGGCGTGACCGTTGCTGTGAGGGCAACTGAGAAGGAGAGCTGGGTGCTAGCTGCCACTGAGGTTTTGGCTTCCGCGCGTCTCGGCTGTCCGGTCTGCATTCGTGCTCCTTGTCCTGGACCCTATTTGAGGTGGTGAGAAGTCAGTTGGATGGTGTTGTTGAGGAAACACGGGGAATGTCAATTCGAACGGTGCGGTATTACCCCGTTAATTGTATCTTGATGTGAGGAGCTTTGTCAACGCTGACTTCCCGACCCGTCGCCATAACGCGAACAACCGGCACCGAGGTAAAAGAATAGGGAGTTTTAGAATAACGTACGCAATTTTAGCGCACGCTAGCGCTAAATTTAGCGCTTGTATTAGCGCACGCGACGCGAAAGAGTTTTAGAATAGCGTTTCTCCGGTCGCGACGCAAAAGCCCAAGCATCTCGCGCTTGCGACGCCACCAAGACACAGTCACAATTTTTATTTCACACACGAAATGCTGTAACTTAAGAAAAAAAAAAGTTTTCTGGTCCAGAGTATTATTTTAGATTTATTTAAACGTGAGAATGCGACGCGAGCGGTTGACCGGTCGTGTCCGCTCGCGTCGCCTCGGCAAGAGAGGTCTCGAGTACTGACCTTCGCACATCGCACCTTCGCCGAGAAATGTTCGCGCGTCACAAGCATCAAGCTGTCGGTGATCGTTGGCAAACCGAGTACAATGCCGTCCCGTATTGAAAATCGCAGCCGCGAGGATGCCGCCGACGTCGCACTCACGACGTCGCCAAAGCAGCCGCTGACATAATCCTGGAAGCCGCCATCTTTTTTCAACTCTGCTCGTCTTGGCTTTAGCCAACTTCTCATCACGAATCCTCCTTGGAGAAGCGCAAAGAATCTTTGCGTACGCACGCTATTTCCGAGAAATAGCGCACGCTAAAATTGCGCACGCAAAGCGCAAAATCTGGTTTGCGTTCGGAGCATGCGCAGTGGCGACGACGCTATTCTTTGCGCACGCAAAGCTTTAGCGTGCGCTATTCTAAAACTCCCTAATGAATCGGTTGGTACCGTCTGCTGCCTGAACCCGCCACACGATCAGCGCGAAGATGAACATCACAATTCGGACGAGAAGACAAGATAATACAGATCAAGTCATGGCATCGTAGAAGACATTTTTCTACATTAGTCGTGAAGAAAATAAACAAGCTGCACGCTGAGGGTTGTGCAACCAAACTATACACGGCGCAGTCGGCGTATATCATTGAACTTTATTCGCCATCTGAAAAGGAAACACGAGAATGAATATGCGAAGGGTGGAAAAGGGCAGGCGAACCAGCCAAAAATTTAATTGAATATCATAAATATTGAGATTCGTAAAGCAAGCGTGAACTTATGCGTTTTAAAACAGGTTTCGTGACCTGGTCTACACGGTCCCTCGTGCTGCGCCGCAGAGGTTGCATTTTGTCTGAGGGTGTGTTCTTGCCACTGTGCACGGAGTCACTTCCAACAGTGTACTAGCCGTGTTGCTGTATCTGAAGAATACAGTAATATAGCTTATTCCTGTGCCACGCACGAACTGGGTATTTTTACGGTCTTATCAAACGAACACGCTGGCCGCGTATGTCCTAAAAGTCAAATGCAAAAAAGTTAAAAAAAAAGAAAAGAAAATGAGTGGATTTAAGTTTTGTTCTTTGTTGCGAGCCACGTGGTCGCGAGACCGATGACCTAAAGAAGCATCGACATATCAAGGGGCTTTCTCGATGTTTGCAGTACATTGCAAATAAACACTATCTGCCACCAATGGTCCGCTTAGTAAAAATCAGTGCTTTTTTTTTTAGGAATTCAGCTCTTTTTTTTTGCAATTTTCTCTGCATTTGATAATGTCAGCTTTATGCTGCTTATGCCGGCAACAAAATGTAGCTGTCAAGGGCCAATATTTACGTTTAGGAATTAAGGAATGGAATGGAACGATTCAGCCATTCCAGGAGTGGGAATGGGCTTAGTGTCTCCATTCCTAGGAATTGAAAGGAATTGAATTATCGAAAACTTTAATTCCCCGGAATGTAATTGGAATGGAATGGAGGTGCCCATTCCGCAACACTGCTTGGTACTCCATTTCTACAATGCCTTTAGTGCAGGAGTATTTGTTTCCCGCCGCTACCATTCTTTTTGTCGGCGCTTTACCAACCATCAATTTCTCTAATCGTGCACAAATTGCCGCCCCCCCCCCCCCCCTATACCGCTCTTGCTTTGAAAGTTAAGTTCAGGCTTTAAAATTGTTAATATCTTCCATGAAGTTGCCGGAAGTACGACACTCTTCTTGAAAAAGGTTTTTCGAACAAAAACGCATCCTTTCTTTGTGCTTCAATGTATACAACATTACGATCGCGCACATTTTAACTTTCTCTTTAAACATTTCCCACTTCTCGCCTGCACCTTGCCCCGTACATTTTACAATCATATTAAATGGGTTAAAACAGCGCAAAAAAGACGAAGGACCAGTAAAAGGAAACACACAAACACAGCACTGAACAACATTTACTGGCCCTTCGACTTTTTTGCGCTGTTTTAACCCATTCAATATGACCATCAACCAACTCGCCCAACTTTACACCTTGTTGCAGTTCCTTTCTTGTACATCGGGCCCTTTTATGTGTTTTCTCAATCAACCCCATCATGACATCTTCTACATCAATGCCATCGCCACGGCTACGTGCAAGGCAAGACACTCCGGATACGCAGTGAGAAAAGGTATCCTCCCGCCTGAAGTGGATGCTCTCTTTGGTTTGATGGGGCCGTCGTCTGGACATGCCAAGTGCATGTGTAAGATTCTACGATCCGAGGCCTGGCTACAGGTCAGGCTGCTTCAGGATGGCCTAAGGGTTTCGTGCTATCAGACTTCGAATGAAGAGCGTGCTGCGGAGAGGAAGCTTCGACGCTGCAGAAGGGAGTCTGCGATGGCGACTGAATTTTTATGGGAGCGTCTGCGTGCTTCGCTGCCAAGGAAATCCAGGCATCATCAGGAGGGGAGTGGGGGAGGCAGCATTGTGTTCGTGGGTGGTGCCTCTGCTCCTGATAAGATCGTGAACATTTTGGAGAAGGGTCCCAGGTTTGCTACCGAGCCGTTGGTCCGGCCTCCGGAGATGCTGGGCTTGGTGCGACAAGTGTCTCAAAAAACGAACCAGGAAAGCAGGGAACGTTGCGTAATGGAGCGTGCGGAAGGTTTTTTAAAAGGGGTTTGGGGGAAGGTGAGAAGGGTGAATCTGGGGGCTGTTGTACAGTGCTGTGTCTGTGTTTTTCCTTTTACTGGTCCTTCGTCTTTTTTGCGCTGTTTTAACTCATTCAATATGACCATCAACCAACTCGCCCAACTTTACACCTTGTTACGTTCTACAGCCTGCCCTGTTGAGTTAAGTGAGCTAACGAAAGATTCATCGCACAAGAGGTAAACGTTGAGTTTCCACAAGTCCCACGTAAAAGGTGACGCCTTTTTTGATTCTCCTAACCGAAAACTGACAAGGCAGTGATCACTAAAAGAGATGTAATCAACGGAGTAATTACAACATAAATACACCAGTTCAGACGAAACGTAGACAAGGTCTAATCTAGCGTGACTGTCACACTGAAAGTGAGTATACGACATAGCCTTCGCACTTGGTGCACAGCAAGCTATATCCTCGAGCATGAAATCTTCAGTAACGTCATTTAATGCGAGGATACTGCCGTCGTTATACGGCGCTCTGTTAGACCGATACACTGCTCGGCACACGCAGTTGAAGTCGCTCATAAAGATAATGAGACGATCGCACTAAAAATGATGATAAACGCTCTAAAAAAAAATAACTACGGCGTTCGTCTGATTTGTTTAGCGCATAGACGTTAACAACTCGCCACTCGTGACCCAAGATAGTAAACCCACACAAAACAAAACGCCCAGAAGGGCATGCCATAACTGCTTGCACAACTACCCCTGAAGGCTTCTTCAGAAAAAGGCAGCATCCTGTAGAAAGGCCTACCGCGTGCCTTACACAGACGTAGTACCGTGCCAAAAAAGGGCTGCACCATGTAGGTAGTACTCTTTTCACTTTATGCTTTAGACTTTTGGATGGCGATAATGTCTAATTCTTATTCAGTCATCAGCCGGTAAAGCTGTCGTTGCAGACATCTAGCTGCCAATCCCCGAACGTTAGGCGTGGCGACACGCAGGGAACGTCCTAGAGCGACTATCGTGGAAGGAAAGTCTCACAACAGCACGTGACACTAACCCCTTTCAACACCGTCTGTGGGGCCACGACTGGATTATCACTGTGACCGTGCGTCTTTCCAGGGTAGTGGGGACGAGCTTCCGCGGTTGTCGCCTCGTCCTTTCTTGCTTTGCCTCCCCTCCCCCTCCCTGACATTGCTGATGGATCTCGACGCTTCCCGGAACCACTTCGCAGTGCCTACACTTGACCGACGCGCCCAGTGTCCTCGCCATCTGTAGCACAGGCCACGTTTCCAATAGCTTGTGACGCCGACGACGGTTTCTTCTCAGTAAGCTTCATGTTGGCCGCTCCCCACGCCGACCTGGGGAGGGTTCGCATTTTTGGTCTTGGGGGGCACCCCGCTGCGCCGTGGTGATCTCAGAGGAAGGCGGGGAGTCCTTAGGTGTTACGTGCCGGGTTGACGGAGTCGCCGCAGCCTCTGCTTCGACCTCATCCATCAAGCAAGTCTCACCCGGGTCCTCAAGATTCTGGCCAGCGACAGCACGCGAGTAGGTTCGCACACAGTCTCTGGCCTCATGCCCGAAGACTCGGCACTCTCCACACCTAGGTATCTTACTATCACGCCGAATGTGCCCAGTGCGACGGCAACGTAGAGAGAGCTGCGCTCGGCCGGGTACTACTACCAGCAACATTCCGCCATTGATGCGGAACTGGTGTGGTAGGGACTCGGGGGTCAAAGAGTCGTGAAGCGCAATCCTCACGGTTAGGGTCGTTGAGTCAACGTCCAAAAGGCCTTCTACCTTCCATTTTTCTCGAGCGACACCCTTGACCTCGCCGTATGGCTGAAAGGCCTCCTGATTGCATCGACGGACACTCCAAAAGCCACCCAGTGAACCTTTACCCTTAGTTCCCGCCTGTCAGGGTCGACGACCAGGCAAAGGCGATTTTTTACCATCAAGTTTCCTGGGAGTAGCAGCTTTTCCTTGGCCTCCACCGGTACGCAACTTTACCAGCCATACGTGTCCCATCTGGTAGGCTCCAAGCCCGGCTATGTCCTCCCTGACCCCAACCTGGTTGAGGGGTCCGACGAAGTCCTCGACACGATACGGTCGACCACGGGTGTCCGCGTGCAGCACCAGGCTACACTTTGCTTCGTCGCTGTTGGAAGTACCGGCAATAACACGGCATAATCGTTGGGCACATCGTCGTGTACAGCGTCACCACGGCTGGCGTCAGCCGTTATCGCTATTGCAGAGGAGCGATCCATCGTGCATCCGTTCGCTATCGTTCCTGGAAGCCAAATTTGGCCACGGATGGCACGCTCGCACGGCTTGGGAACGAACGGGATATTATATGATTATATGCGTGCCAGTGAATCCCAAGTGAGGCGACAGCTGCTACAGGACGATCCGGAGGTGCTCTAGCGTCTCCGGATCTCGGACAGCACTCGCGTCTCCGAGCATGAGAAGCGAATGAGAAGGCGATGCCAACGGAGTCCCGATAGCGCTACCGCGTTCCGCTCTTAAAGGCGAAGCTTAAGCTTCCTCCACGTTTTATTGAATGCGCCTCGTCATGCGATGGGATCCTCCCATAAACGTCTGCAAGTACGGCCTCTGGGCTCCGCCACCTTGCTGCTGGTGTGAGTAGATCACCTGATAGTCAAGCATTGCCGATGTGCACCCACGGTTTCCAGAATGGCGCCCAAACGAATCATCTACGCAATTTTGTGGCTCTTTGCGCACTTCCTGTGTTTGTTCCCCCCCCCCCCCCCCCCACACACACACACAATTGCGCCCACGTGCTTCTGTTTCACACATCTTGGAACACTTGCTTGCCGTATAGGCGTTTCCAATAATCGCCTTCTGGGTGCTGCCATCTTTGTCTACTGAGCTGCGGAAGGCGTTATGAGCGTGCGCAGTAGCTCTCTTCCGCGAAACTTGAGACGCCGCGCAAGCGCTCATAGCCCAGTGACTCGGCATTTTTCGCCGGCGTGATAAGGGGTTGAAAGTTCTATAAACCTTTGCATCGCGTATCACCCTGACGAAAAATACCAAGTCACTTGAGCTGTGGACGCATTCGCAGGGTCTGAGGTACCGTACAGCGGAGCAACAGCGCATGCTCAGAGTGCATTCCACAGCCGAGCACACAAAGATGGCAGAGCGCAGAAGGCGATTATTGCAAAGGTCTATTGGCGACGTGAGCGATCGAAAGTGTCGCTATGATCGGCCCACCAGAACTGGCCAACTGCTGACTATGACGTCAGCAAAGGATCTCTCATCGACGGAAATAAGAGGAAGGTAAGAACTTCAATTTTGACGGTGTTGGCAGTGTTGCTTCGAGAGCGCTATGATTTCAGGCTTTCACCATGCCCATTACAAGCATCATCGAACTTGGTGTTCACAAGGTAATGACGTCACGAAAGGTAACCAAACGAGGGCGCCACCGAAACATCTCGCTGCTAATAGGGGGCATGTACTGAACGCCCTATTTGAGTGCCGCTTTTCACTACGCATGCTTAGAGCAGTCTCACATTTGTAGGCTGCTAAGACCGGTAATCTTGATGGTGCGGAATGCAGGTTGCAAAAAAACAAAACAAAAAAAAAAAAAACTGCGGGAGCTCGTTTTCAGCTCGCGTCGAGCAGCCGCGACGGTGACGTGCGGGACCAAAAGCGTCGCTGGGGTCGGCATTCCACTGCGTTGCACGGTTGACCTAACGCTCAATATGACGTCTTTTGTGAGCTTCATTCTGCTTTTGTAGACGGAAATCAGAACTATGCCAAACTTTTAACTGTGACGGTGTTGATTTACGAGTGCGATGGCTTAGCTTGCACCGTGCTTTTTACACAACATCAAACTTGTAGCTCGGAACTGATCATAAGTAGCCAGGATCTCAAATCGCGATGACTCGGCGAGGCAAGTCCTGGTCGTGACGCCACGGAACCCATAATGCCCGAATTGCCCTAGAGCGACAAACAGAAACAACCGACACCGACAAGCCTCAAACACGTGCCGCACGCAGGCTATGGTATCTCTTTGGCAGGCTTGCAGTCTCTCGGCGCTCTTGAGGTATGCACGATTGATCGCGAGCCTGCCGAAGACACCTTCGCGTGCATGATGCGCGTGTTTGCGGATTGTTGGTGTCGATTGTTTACGTTTGTCGCTCCAGTGGGACTCGGGCATAAGAGGGCGCCACCGAAGCATCTCGGCGCAAATAGCCTCCCGTGAATAGGAAGTATTCACTGACGACCATAGTTGTATGGGGGACTGCTGAGCGCGTTCTGATGGCGAGCTTCCACGGTTCTTTTGAAACGTGCATTCCACACCATCAGGATTGCCGGTCTTAGCAGCCCATTAATGTGGGCTCGTGCTGAGCGTGCCCTTTAGAAAGCACCCACAGATATGGCGCCCAGTGAATACTCATTAGTTCCCCGTCATCGGCTTCCTCCGTGTCCCACAGAAAAGTGAACTCACGGATGTTTCTAGAGCGTAGACGAAGCTCCGCGTTCGCGCCAGTAGCTTCGTCAGCGTTGTGTACCAAGCACACAACGGAGCAGAGGTCTTGCAAAGCGCACGCTGCAGAGAAGAGCCCACGGCACGTGGATTGAGGGCCTGTCTAGAATCTAGCGCGTGCCGTCCCTCCTCTCCGCCTGCCAGCCTTCCGTCTTCTGTGTTGGCGTGCCTCAGGCCGAATGGGGACATCTAGAGCCTAGATTCAGGAGAGAAAGCAATTCGCACCGTGGAAAGCATTTGCAATGTAATGGCGGACGCCTCCTGCGCCGTGTGCGCATGCGTCACTTGTTGTGTGGTGAAGAGGATATCGAGCGGAGAGGCTGGGTCTAGGTTGAACACGCTCGCAGACGATCGACACTTCCTCCTCCTCTCAGCTTGTCCTGCAAACGCGGCCCACGAACCACCTGACCCCGAAACAGTCTGAAATGCAGGCACACTGAGGAGATACAGCGAGCCTCATTTCCATGCAAATGAAGTCGGGAGACTTGCACATCCCTCGTTACAGGCTCGTCCATCGAAGGCTCCCCGTTTAGGGCGATCGCCCAAGTGGCGCCGCGCGCTTACTTGTCAACGACAAAGGGAAGGGAGGCCCGGCGGCAGACTTCTGCAACTGACCGGCCGAGTGAGGCATCCGGTTTTGTTGACTGAAACGTGAGATTGTCACGGTTTAAGGAACGGGGTCAACTTGAACTTGTCCACCAAAGGATGCTGTTGATTGATTGATTGATCAGTAGTGTCTTTCGTGAGCTTTATTGCACGGCCTCCTTATTTAATGCTTGCACCGTGAGTCTCAAAAGAGGCCGTGCCTTCAACTCAATAAAGGAACTGTCAGTTATAAATAAAGAGCATTCTTCGATCAAAAATGCCCTTGCGGGTTGCTTATGAGGGTGTCTCCCACGATAAAAAGGCTGGAAAACTACCCTTAAAGGAAACTAACTGAGCTGTCACTGGCTATTTGGGGGGGGGGGGGGGGGGGGGGGGAAGAAGGGGGGGGGGGGTACGCTTCTATTTACAATTGAAATGTGTTAGAGCCAGCGCATTCCCGAATTATTTTATGACATTATGGGACCAGCCTGCAGTGTTTCAAAAGTACCGGTAGTTGGTGACCATGGTCTGTATTCTCGGACGACATAACAAGTCAAATTATGTTCCTTTCGGGATTCGCGAGGTGCTGGCTTTGTACCTGAAGGGAAGGGTAGACGCAAAATAAAAAAAATAAATAAAATCATAATAAAAATTAGTATAACGTTAAATAAGATCAGTTTGATTTAAGCTAGCTAAAATTACCAAGTCTTTGCATTAAATGTATATTTAAACCTGGCAGACTGACTGATTAGTCCGACCGATCGCTGATAACAACCCGGAAGAAAGAATTACTTTACATTTAAACAGCTTTTTATTGATGTAGCACCCGCCATACTAGAACAAAAACAGCGTGATTTTTCTGGTTAGCCAGACATGCATTTGCTGTTTTCACCTTCAGATTTGCTTTTAATAGGACGTCATGTAACTGGCGAACGAAGTGGAAGGTAGAAAAAATGCTCAATGATCCGATTTGCTCGAAAGAGCAATATGTTTTTCTCGTGTTCAGTCCGATATAAATATTTATTGTTTGATGTTTCTTTGGATTAAATACAAAACAAATGCGCATAAAAAATAATAAAATTATAGACAAACGGGTAATGAAAATTATTTTCGTAATTATTTTAGAGCGCAGCTCTTAGGCGCCCGTTTCCGGCTTGAGCGGCGTCGCCGTTTCATCCTCCCTCGCATGGGCGCTGCCGTCTTGGAATCACGTGACGCGGCAGCCCATAGGTTGCTTACACTTGTTGTTCGCTCTCCCCTCCGCGCCTTGGTGGATGCGTTGTATTTGTGTTTTTCTCCGCGTTTCATCGGGCTTTGTTGCCTTACTTCGGAAGCTGTAGTCCGATACGTGTACTCGAGGACTAAGACATCACGAGGGTACAAAAGTCCTCATGACAACTGAGGTTTGTTTACTAATAGTGGCGGAACATAAGAAGCACATATATTTATATCGCGCATTTAGGATCAGAAGGCACCAAGAATAGTCAGCGCAAGAAGGCTATCTGTATTTAATGAAAGTATCCTTTTTATTCATAATATATCGAAAATAGTTTATGCTGAATATGTGACGAAACTCGTGCAGGAAATAGACAACGAACGTTTAACTTGTTTTTTTTTTTTCTTAGGCTACAAATAATGGTATGTCAACTTCAGGCGATTTGTTTGTTCATAATATCACACCTACCGTGTATGAGGTTCTCAACCTTTTTTTCAGTGTAAAAAGTAAGCATTCAGTTGGTCGGTTTACTTATGAAGTTTAAGAAATTGTATAAAATGGGTCGCTCGCATTTCGACAGTCATTTAAGTGATTTATTGATTATCTTGAGATAACCAGATCAATTTACGAACAAAAAGTTAGGGCGCAAACAAGCTGGTGAAGGTGTAACATTTTGGACAAAACCCTCCAGTCTCGGTATTTGTCCAAAATGTCAGATCAATCTATTTTATTTTAACACAAAGGTTGGAAGTTCCCGCGTAACTGCCACAGACAACTTAACAGTGGCGAGTTTTAGAATCGCGTGCTCAAAGAAATCACGTCGTATCTATTTCGGAATCCAAACGCGAGTTTGGTTCAGCGCATGCGCAATATTAACAACGCTTCTTTTTTTTTATTTATTTGTGTACGCTGTTTTAATTTTTGCCAGTATCTGGGGTTTACAACATTTGGCGCCGGGAAAAAAAACCCGTCTGCATAAAAATCACCCGAGTCCAGGGCTGTCAATGGCGGATAGAGGTTACTTTTGATGGCTGGCAACGCAGAAATTTACAAAGCGAATCTGTTCAAACAAATGAATATTTGTTCACACAGGCCCGTGAAGTGGTTCCTAGCGCTAGAATTCAGCCAAACTTTCCGAGGTATTTTTCCTGCGCCCTTTAATTTGATTTGACCAATTTTACGGAAGACAATTGCAGATTTAGTTTGACGGGCCTGTCACTTATATCTTGTGTAAGAAAATGTTCATATAAGAATAATTTATTTCCTAGGGCCAATACCACGAAATGCTGCTTATGAGTACTTTAGGACGTTTGATAATTTAGGAAATTTCGTACTCGGCCTGTGAAAATGTCCTCGAGTACTGAATTAAAAAAAAAAAAAGAGACCGAGACGATACTACTTGTTTATATGAATTGTCTGTGTTATTACACTGTACTTTTTAGTCCGCGAAGTTCACTAAAGGTTGGGTGCTCACGAAAACCAAACAGTGACTACTGAACTCGCGAGTTCATCTGTTCTGCCCGATTCAGCGCATTGCCAATCAAGCTGTCCGATATGCTACTTTACATTCCCGTGATAGTCTCTTCATTAGTTGTCTTTTCTAGAAGCTAGTGTCATCGGGTACGGCCGTAGACGATGGTAATCTTTCCTGTGCATTAGTCTGGTGTTTCGCAACCGACAATAATGAGCTACATCAAAGAAGTTCGTAAAAGAGCCCGCAATTTAGGCTCAAAAACGCTTTGTAGTCCTCAAAGTTGGTCAATATGTCACTGTTCCATTGGTTGTGTGCTACAAGGAAAATAATTGTATCACCAAATTAAGCAAAAACTATGTAAAACAGCAACATAATTCCGTGCATGTTCAAACCGAAACCAACCAAATTGAAGCAACCTAATGGCGCCGAGTGCATCAGCGCGCTCTATCCGCCGGTGAGGCAACTACCAAAATGAAAAGGTCTATATGGGACGTTTCCCATAATGACTTTCATACGTGACGTCACGCGTGACGTCACGCGGACAAAATTTTCCCACTAACTTTGTTGAAAAATTTTCCCACTAAATTTGTTGAAAAATTTTCCCGCTAAATTTAGCGGAAAAATTTCCCGCCATATTTAGCGGGAAAAATTTACCCTCGTGACGTCACACGTGATGGCACGTCTGACGTCACACGTGACCCTCCCCTCCGTACCCTCCCCTCCTCCTCCTAAAAAGCTGCGCTCTAATTCGGCATTAGAGAAAATTGCAAACGCTTTTTTTTTTTTTTTGCGGGAAAAGTTTGATATAATTTATCATGTAAAACTGGTCCAATATAAATAACGATTTAAAAGTATGATTGAAATCATCTCGATTTTTATTCCTCACCCTGGGTGGACGTTTTTTTTTTTTTGGGGGGGGGGGTTCGCAGAATACGTTTTTTATGATTTGCCGCCACAAGGTAGTAAACCCATACACAATTGGTTTGGTAAAAATTCCAGGAAATTATATATTACGATACTAACGGTCAGTATTCCTGATCTCAAGAAACTGTCTGCACTTCTTCTGGAAACAATGCAGCCTTCATGTGTGTAAGCCAAATTTCTACCTTCATTGAACCTAACAAAAAAAGTTAAACGGAAATTCTATACTTACGTGCGCTCGGATATTTACCTTGTAATTACTAGCATCATCACTATGATTACTCTCTCTGTGTAAAAAGCAGTATAGCACCTGGCGCGCTCCACGAACAAGCTTCATTGGATTGTGTACGCTTTTAATTGTATATGCTGAAAAGCGCCAGAAAAGAAGATTGTATCGATATTTACGAATGTCATTGAACGAGGCGAGTTTCAGTAGCAGAAGCAGCTAGGTAATATCTAAAGTGCCCGAGGTCGCTTTTATTTTGATTTAAAGCGTGCGTGGTCTATTGGCGACGTGAACGATTGGAAGCGTCGCCGTGGTTAGACTGCCACGATTGACCGAATGCTGACAATGACGTCAGCAAAGGATGTCTCATCGACGGAAATAAGAGGAATGTAAGAACTTTAATTTTGGCGGTGTTGCTTTGAGAGCGGAATGATTTCAGGCTTCCATCATGCCCATTACAAACACCATCGAACTTGTTATTCGCTAGGTAATGACGTCACGAAAGGTAACCTCAGAGCCACAGAAAATTGTCCCTGAGAGAAAACATGAACGCGTGGTACTGAGGTCATGCCACCGCAATGGCGCTGCTGCCGGAGCCAGAGATGCCCAGACGCTTCCCTTCACGCGAAGCGCGCTTTTGCGCACGCGCAGTGCCCACCCTCGGTGTGGGCGAACGCGGAGATGTATTTAAACAGGGTGCTCGTTTATAGTTTTCCCCGGTGCCGTGTATTATGTTCGTGTTCGCCGCGTATAGCGAACACGACCCATTGAGCCGAGGCAACGGCGGGTGGATGCAAGCGGAGGCGCCGGCGGGGGAGAGCGAGCCACGGAGAACCGCCGGACACCTTCTAGAGAACAGACTGGGCGCGGACGCAGACCAAACAAGACGCTTCTCAACAAAATGTAACCTAACAGTTAAATAAATATCTCCTGCATCATCCCGAATTAGAAAGGTCATGAAACGATTTTCCTACTTCTTCCTCCTTAGCTTTAATCCTCAACTCAAATGCGAATTGTGAAATCACGTCGTCGTTACATTCTTCGGCACCGGTGCGATGACTCCTAGCTTCCACCGTGTTTTTTAAGCACACCATAAAACTTGTTATTCCCCAGTGACGATAAGTTCCGTCAGGGCACTCATTGGGCACGAACGCGAATCCGAATATTCGTCGACGGATTTATTGTTAACGAGCGCATTCGTCCAAGTGACGCAGTTCTCGTGTCCAATGCGTGAGCTGGGGCTCGGCTGACGTCAGGTTGGCACCGCTGACGCGCTATGGGAACCGTGGATGTATCATAGTGAAAAGGCGGAGAGCTTTCGAAGGAAAGAAGGCACAAAATAGTCCGCTATATATTCAAATGTTTGTACCGAAAAGCTGGCTGTTGACTTTCTACCCTCTTTCTTCTGGCCAACTAAACAATATGCGATTAGTAAAGTCCCAATTTAAAATCATTTATCCCAACCCAAAATTCGTTTCATGGCCCCTTTAACCGGTATATCACACCCGGTGTGAGCGTGTTGCTCTGAACGGTGTTTTGACCACGACCTCCTCTATACTTACGACCACGTCACTCGGAGCGCGCTTAACGGGGAGTGCTGAAAGTCTCTAAAACTTGAAGGGGCTTTAGGAGCGCTGTCTTTTGATGCTGCCGATACAGTTTCGCGCCGTCTGACTAAATGGCGCCGTAACTCAGCTGTCCGAGGTGGTTCAAGGCGCGCTAGAAATGATTGGGGTAACAGGCATGTACGAGCCCAGCGCGGTCGCAAATTCTTTATGAATGGTTCGCTTTCGCTCCATTATTGAACACTTCTAGCTGAGTAGAAGACTTTGTCCTTTTGTCACCTTTTTTTTTCTCTTCGACGGGAACGCTGCTCGCGCTGAACCGCCAGCATAACCAAGAGAGATGGAAAAAAAAATTAAAGACGTTTACAAATCTCTGTAATGCGAAATTAGAGCTCAGCCATTGAGGAGGAGGAAGGGAGGGTACGGAGGGGAAGGTATGCCTCTCCTTCCCCAATTCAGTTTTCCCGCTAAATTTAGCGGGGAAAATGACGTCACATGACTTGATGTCACGTCACCCATGAACAAATTCAGGTTCTCCGCTACATTTAGCGGGAAAATTGACGTCACGTGGCGTCAATTTCTCCGCTAAATGTAGGGAGTTACGCCGACGCCGACGCCGCGAATCACGGTAACGGGCGCCTAAGAGCTGTACTCTAAAAGAAATTTCGAGAAAGAGAGAGAGAGAGAAAAATAACTTTGTTTGAAGCACCCCGGTCCGGTGCCCGACGAGAGTTACCACTGGTCCCTCCAGTGCAGCACGGACATGCTGTACCAGCAGGGGCAGTAGTGTGACGGCAAGGTCATGTTGGGGAGCGAGCCAGCCTGCCCAGTCACGGGGTCGGGGATAGGGTGCGAGTGTGGAGAGGAGGGAATTTAATGAGGATTGGGCGTGGGGACAATGCCAAAGTATGTGCCCGTTAGAGGGGTGTTCCTGACAGTGGGGGAATGAAGGAGATCCAGGGAGACCCCGCATATGAGGTGTAAAGTGGGGTGTGAGAAGGGGAGGTGGCTTGTGCTTTGCGAAGGATGGAGGCATCCTGTATGCAGGAGGCGGGGGTATGGGGAAATTGTGCCGTTAAGTGTCTACGGTCGCGTAGAACGGTAATTCGTGCCTTGTGCAGGATTTTGCGTGGGTCACGGGGATCATATATAATCGTCTAGCCAGATTTCCGAGGGTCCCGGAAGGGGCCCGTCGCGAGTGAGCACTTGAGCGCGTACGTTACCCTCGATAGCTTCGTGGCCAGGGATCCATCGGACAGTTACTCGAAGGGAGGGCTCGTTGGGTGAAATGGAGGAGGATCTTGGTGTGATGTGCGGAGGCAGTAGATTTCGCAAAAAGGCAGGGGATGCCAACTGACTGTCCGTCCTAATGAGGATGTCGTCGGTAGGGTGGTGGGGAAGGGCCTCCACACCACCCTGACCATATCTGGTGGCCTCAGGTATGGTCAGAAGTTCTGCCGAACAGGGGGTCTGGAACCCGGGTGCGTGCCGAGGTCTATGTGTGTAACGGGGACTGTAGATGGCAATACGAGAGCGCGTTGGGAAATCGGACGCGTCCGTGTAGTAACCTGTTGTGTGAGGCGGGATCTGTGCACCGTTGACATGGTGTACTCGCTTTGCGCGACGTGCTTTGTTGTGCTCCACCGACATGTGTTCAAGAGCAGGGACGACTCGAACGCGTAGGAGCGATGTCCACACCGCGGCCGGGAGGGGTATGGAAGTAAGTGCGCGGCGGGATAACCGAGGTATTGTATGGGTTGCCTGCCCTCTTTGGACGTTTTGATTCGTTCTTGATGTGCTTGGAGTTGAACCATGATACGGTCTTCGAAAGAGTTGAAGAGGCTTGCAGCTTCAATAAGGTTGTTGGGAGCGCATCGGGGGACGCCAAGTCAGTTTTTGCTAAAGCAGTTTGCAGATGACGCGCGAGTATACAAGGGCCTCGATGGCCTTGCGGAGAGCGTGCTCTTTGAGACCGGCCTGGCGGCGTGTAACTCTGCAGAGCATGAGATGGACGTGGTTGATCTGTCTCGTGATGGATTGGAGCCATGGATGAAGTTGACCTGAATAGTGGAGATGGAAGCCACGTACGGTACTGCACGGTTTGCGGGGGATGTCTGCGCCATGAATGAATAGGGAGACCAGGGACCTTCTTTTGTCTGCTGTTGCAACCGAGCGGTTGTTCCTGGGAATTGGAGTACGGCAGGGAGCCCCGCCAGGGAAGGACCTCATCAGGAAGCAGAAATCGGGAAGGACCAGGGAGCAGGAGGGGTGTTTTGTAAAGCTCTGTTTATTTACGCATTGACAGGTTCCGCTTGAGAGTACGCTCTCGCAGCCGCTTGCTGCAACTTTTATAGCGTCGCATTTCCCCATATTCCCAGCAGGGAATCCCCATGGTCAATGCCTCGACAAAAGCGATGGAGCCATTGTTCCTAACGTTCAGGCACACCCCTCCTCTCCTCCTCTCCCCTCTCCCTCACGCACCGCCACTCGCGTCACGCACAACAATGGACCAGACGTCCTTGGACACGGTGTCGCCGGTCAATTTGGGGTGGTCAACGACGCCATCGAAGTCTGGACTGTAGAATGAAGCCTGGATGGAAGGCGTAAGACAATGCTTCCTAAGTGCAGCCGTCTCGGCTTCCGTGCGGTAGGAAAGTAATCCCATAAACGCTTCTCGCTGAGAAAAGGGCGCAAAGCTAGCCCCCTCTTTTGTCCAGGAGCGTCGCAATGTTGTCGGGGCGCCGTGCGTCACGGCCAGACAGAAGCAGCAGGAGATGTGCGGGTTGGTAACGACGTCTCGTGTTGACATTGGCGTCGGTCAACTTCGAACTTGGAGTCGCCTGGCGACTCGATGTAATCCTTCGTTGTATGGCACGTCGTCTCTTTGTACGAGGGCACGTTGGCGACCCCCTTGCGCTTCACGCTTTGCCTCCGGGCAAAGCTCAAGGGAGCCACCTGGAGACGTCGCTCAAGGCCGTGCACCTGTGGCGGTAGGACTGGACGGGTGAAAATTGTCTCCGGGGCCCTTTCACAACAGCCCTTCTGCCGCCAGGAAGAATGCCTTGAGAAGGTGCAGTCCCCACCGGTCCCCTGAAAGACGCGGTCTCACGGCTGGGCTGGCGACTGAAGTCCAGGCTGGGGTCCACTATGGTAATTGGCAGCAACAAGGACCAACCACATCAAACCAAACTCCGCGCTGGCAAGCTCCCAGAACCCCAATCTCTCCAATCCGCCAGACAAAAACCAACAATAAAAATGCCTCGCGAATGTTCCGGGCTGTTTCCTCAAATAATAAACACACGCGCAAAGAAAATAGTATACTCCGACAGACTACTCTAGCGAAAGAAACTTATGAAGACTAATAGAAGCCCTAGCTCTAACGCTCAACCTAATATAAAACGGACCCCCGTGAAAAAAAAAATCACATTACAAACTGTAACGTAACTCACATAGAATATATCCCTATGAAAATTGAGCGCGTCCTCTACAAAGTAAACTATACCGAGGACAAAACCGTTTTAAATTAACTTTATCGCCAACACAACGAGCTAAAGCCGAATCCAAAGAAGAAAAAAAAACGGATTCAATGAAGAAACAAGTTAATAACCTTGCCGAATAGCATAGCCTACTTAATAACATTAAAAGCACACGTTCATCTTCCCCTTTTCTCTCGAAAGTACTTCTTTGCATCTAACCCACGCCCAGTTTGCTGTTGGCCTCACTCCAACTGTTCAAGTTCTCTTTGGACTTGAGTGCAGGCACAAATTTGCAGTCCCGGAGATCTCCCTTGGTCTCCACGTATGACCTAATGCCAGACTGAACCACGGGCGATGAGCTGCGCCTCCGTCTTGAACCTTGTTAAGTCGTCCCGGGCTCATTGTGGCCTCCTCCAGGCTCCTTGCTCGTACTTGAGCTGTGGGTTCGCGCCTTGTTGGGATGGGTGATTGATTGAGTGATTGATTGAGTTTTGTTAACGCAAAAGCATCTAAGGCTATAGAACGCCAAAGTCTGTGACTATTCAGAACTGGTTTCTAGAGAGGAAAGAGGGCTCTAGTGGCCAGTGATAGAATAAAAGGATGTGCATGAATCTGTATATAAATAATGTGGATGAAAAACTTAAAAATTGCAAAGCAAGTTTAAAGTCGACGTAAAAGTCCAGTGCTTTCTAGGAATTCAAAAACATTTGTATGATTTATAAAAGGTTCATCTCCAAGCAAAAGAGCAACGTGTAAAGGCATCTGTGCTGAATAAAACTGGGCAAAGTAGAATTGGCGGTATCTGTGATATGCGGGGCACTCAAGAAGGATGTGCACTACAGTTAATGGTTCTGAGCAGTGTTCGCATGCAGGTGGATTCTCTCGGCGAAGCAGATACCCATGTGTTTGATGTGCGTGGCCAATTCTCAACCGACAAAGGATTACCTCGAAAAAACGGTCCCTATGACGGGCACTCGCTCACTCCTGTAGCATCGGCTTCACAACATGGAGTTTGTTGTTGGTTTCGCGGGACCATTCCTCTTGCCATTTACACTTGATACTTTTCTTTACGGTCACTTTGCAGTCTTGGTAGGGTATGTCGTGAATAACAACCTTCCTTGTAGCACATGTGGAAGCGGCACGATCAGCAGCTTCATTGCCGGGAATACCCACGTGACTAGGCACCCAGCAAAAGACTATCTGCAATTTGTTGTCCCTAGCCGCAGCAACCACTTTATGTTGTAGCTGAGTTATTAAAGGGTTTTTCGCTATCTCAAGGGATATGAGTGCTCTCAGAGCACTTAGTGAATCAGTGTAAACTACAGAGTATGGATGCCTATTTTTGATAATATAGTCTGTGGCCAATAGTAAACCGTATAACTCGGCAGTCAAGATAGTTGCACTGGAATTAATCCTCCACACACATTTAAGTGATGGTCCAATCACGGAACAACCAACAGAGGAATCGGTTTTTGTGCCATCAGTATAAAAGCTGGTGTAGTCTTTATGTGTATTTTGTAGCTCAAAGAATTCCTGTTTTAAGACTTCTGGTGGGGTATTTTTCTTAGTGTACTCAGTAAGTGACAAGTCTGTGATGAGCAGACCATGTTCCCATGGCGCCACTGTTCCCAAAAGCTGAGTAACAGGTGGGTTTGTCTGAAGGCTAGCCGATACGGCCGCAGTCTTGTTCCGCAATGAAAAGGGAGGCTTAACAGCGGGATTGCTTTGGAAGGTTCGTTCAAAACGTGTTCCCTCGACTAGCTCCCGACACGGATGTTGTACTACAGACCGTATCCTAAGGGAATACATTAGAACTAGGACATCTCGCCTTTTCTCTAGAGACATTTCATTAGCTTCAGCCTAGAGGCTCAGCGCAGGGGATGTACGAAACGCACCAGTGGCAAGTCTGATCCCTGCATGATGAATTGGATCCAACATTTTCAGTGTTGATGCACTCGCTGATCCATACACCAAACATCCATAACCTAGGCGTGACCGCACAATCGACCTATAGATTCTTAGAAAGCACAGTCGATCGCAGCCCCAAGTCATGTGGGAGAGAACTCTAAAAATATTAAGGGATTTATGGCATTTTTGTTTTAGAGTTTTGAAATGCTTGCTGTAATAGAGCTTGGAGTCGAATATAAGCTCTAGCAACCTATACTCTGTTTTTATCTGAACTGGTGCGCTGTATATGGTCACGAAGGCGTCGGCATCACACCACGTTTTCGTGAAAAACAAACACAAGCAGTCTTCTCCGTAGAGAACTTAAATCCGTTATTGCCAGCCCACCTTGTCACATTATTAATAGTCAGTTGAACACGCCGTTCACAGATTGCGAGGCTACATGAGGAAACAGCGATCTGCAGGTCATCTACATATAGCGAATAGTGGACTGATGGTGGTATGACACGCGGGATAGAATTCATTTCTTTTAGCAAACAGAGTAACACTTATGACACCGCCCTGTGGAACACCGTTTTCCTGTACAAACCATCGTGAGTGTACAGACCCCAGCCTTACTCGGAAGGTGCGTCTACCTAAATAGCTCTCAATGGCATGGAACACGCGGCTCTCAATACCAATGCCAATCAAGTCCCTCAAAATGCCATACCGCCAGGCAGTATCGTATGCTTTCTCGAGATCGAAAAACACAGAGAGGCAGTACTGTCTATTGACAAAGGCCTCTCGAACAGTTGTCTCCAATCGAACCAATTGATCCTGCGTCGAGCGGGACGAGCGGAAACCGCACTGGTATTTATCAAGGATGCAATGTTTTTCCAGGTGCTGCATAAGTCGTCTATTAATAAGTTTTTCGAGGGTTTTACACAAGCAGCTCGTCAATGCGATTGGCCTGTAACTAGTAGCAGCATCCGAGTTTTTTTCCAGGTTTAAGTAGAGGGATAATTGTAGCCGTTCTCCAAGCTGATGAAAAACGTCCCTCCCATATTCTGTTGAAAAGGTATAAAACCAGATCAAATGTAGACGGGTGGAGATGATTCAACATGAAGTCGTGGATACCGTCAGGACCAGTTGCCGAGGGTTTGACGCTATGAAGGACCGTCTTTAGTTCAATAAGGGTGAAGAATCTATTATACGGCTCCCGCGCACCACCATGGTGCCATTATGGTCCTGGCTTCTTTCTGTTGTTTTCAGCCGAAGAAATAATGGTGAATAGTGCATGGAACTTGAAACAAACTCAAAATGTTCCCCGAGAATATCGGCTTGTTCCTCTAGACTTTCTGGACAGGTTCCGTTGCAGGATAACAGGGGGATGGTGAAAGCATTATAAGATCCATTGATTTTGTTAATTCGGTCCCAGATCGCTTTCGTTGATGTGTAACTATTTATTGAAGTCGCATACCCTTGGAAACTTGTTCTTTTCGATTGCCGGCGAATGTACCGTGCACGGGCCTTCATTTGCTTAAAGTGAAGACGATTGCTTGATGTCGGATACCGTCAAAATATGCTCCATGCCTTGTTTTTTTTTTTGTTTTTTTTTTGTGATTTTGAGCATTCTTTATTTCACCAGGGCTTGGGACGGCGTGGGAGGCGTGCCGAGGTCATATGGATTGCCATTATGGCTGCCTGAAGGATACAATTCGTTAAGTATTCGTTCACTTCATCAATTTAAAGCTTGTCAAGAGATGTTCATGCGAGCAGTGAGAATTCGCTGAATTCTGACCAGTTTGCCTTCTCAAATTTCAAACGGAGAGTTCGGCTGGGGAGTGTCACACCTGGGTTATTTCGTCTTAATACAGTCGGCATGTGGTCAATGCCTAAAGGATTATCTGTAACCTACCATGAAAAGAGTGAAAATAAAATAGGTTCACTTATAGAGAGGTCACTTGATGTAAATGGGTTTGTGGGTGCCCTAATATATGTGGGCTTATTTTCGTTAAACAGACACACATTTGTAGATAAAATACACCGTTCGACAATCGCTCCACGAGTATCGCGTCTAGTACTGCCCCATAAAGGATTGTGTGCATTAAAATCGCCAAGAATAATAAATGGATGGGGGAGTTGAGCGTAGGGTGACCACCTTCCTGCTAGTGAAATGCGGGATACGCGGGGCAGAGGGGGGGAGGGGATTCATTAAGACGCACACAACAAACCAAGGCTCTGTTAACACATTTATTATCCCGTACTGTCTATACACCTGCTAATTGTATAGCAGCAATTAAGTTCAAATGTTTTTGACTACCAGTGATAGATTATTTTTAATGCCAAAGATGTGCCATGTGCCCAAATTGAAAACATAAAACTCGACTGTAGCAGAACTCAATGCGTCAAATGGAAATAAGAAACAGTAAATATTTTTCTGGTTATTGTTTCCTGTCCACGCTAACTTCTATCAACATGGTCCTAAACAAATTTTTAACATTATGTTTTCTTTTTTTACTGTTGCATGTGTGGCTGCTTTCACTTAAAAAAATCTAGAGCAAACTTTTCGCATCGGCATGGTGCTACACAAATCTTTAACACTATGTTCTTTTTCGACCGTTGGATGTGTGGCTGCCTTCACTAAAAAAGAAAATCCAAAGCACACCTTTCGCATTGGCACGGCAATTTGAAAATAATTATAATATTTTATATTTAAACTTTTCGCGAGAACTTTTTTGTGCAATATTTTCCCACCAAAGGGAGAGGAACAACGGTGCGTGCGCGTCGGTCCTCTTGCAAGAACGACGGTCGCTTCCCGCAATGCTCAAATAGATCATAGAACATGGCGTACCATTCCGATTCACACAATCACAGTGTTGTACACGTTCCTCAAAAAAGGAACGAAAGCTCGTTCCTCGTTCCTTCTGATTTTTGGAACGCGTTCCCGTTACAAGTTCCATATGTGAGAAAGGAACTAACTTACAGTTAGAAAAATGGAACGTATCGTTACATATACGTTACATTCGCATTTTGCTGATTACCATACTTAGTTAGATCGAGCAATGTTTTTTTTTATCTATCCCATTAAATGGCAACATACGAATTTGAATGTAGGGATGGCAGGGCAACAGGAGAAGACACACGACAGCAGGGTTCTTTTTGTTGATATCCTCACCTTTAAACATCTCAGCGTTTTGCCATATTCCTGTTTGGGATGGGCGATTCAGACGAGCCAAATGTACTGTTACCCTACAGTGCACGAGGTTTTTACAACAACCTCACACGTTTCAATCTAACAAAGTACCTTGTTCGAACTTAACGGTGTCTTCTCGATGTTGGCGTCCGCAAGAGGAGCAAGTAAAGAAGACGGTGCGGCTTTTGAAGGCCAGTCTAGAAAAATACAAGTCCTTCTTCGTAAAGTGTAGGTTCGTTGTTGTGTTTGAAGGTTGGGGACAAGGGGAGAAGTAACGATTAATTTTTTGTAACTTTTAAGTGACCAATATTTGGGACACAAGGGTGCGTTCGATGTCAGGTAACTTGTCCTTTTGTTGTAACTGTAGGCCTGTTTGTGGAAGTTCAGTGATGGCTTTAGTCGGCCTTAGATTTCTGGGTGTATGAGTATTCGCGGAAGAAAAGTAAGCGGATAAGATTGAAATGTCCCTCTTTTTGTGTCTTTTCCTTCGACTAAACGTTTTGCGCCTCGTACCGCACTCTCGGGCACTGCAAAAATAATAAATGTCCACTGGCTCTCCTGCACCAGACTGTTATTAAGCGAGGACTACACAAAATAAACCCTAAGTAACCAAAAATTTAACGAGACCCTGCTCTTTGTAAAGATATAGTTTTTATACTTGTAGAATTTCCCTTTTAGAAATAAAATACAAATTACCCCATTGGACGAAAAAAAGGAACGCCGTTCCTTTTTCCGTTGCAGTAAAAATGTAACGAGTTCCCGTTCCGGTTCCACCGATGAAAAATGGAACGACGGCGTTCCTTAGTTCTTCCTAAAAGGAACGCGTTCCAGGAACGCCGTTCCGCACAACACTGCACAATCACTAGCGACCTCCGCACTTCCCCGTGTCCCATTTTTCGGCAGCACCACGCGTTGCGGAGTGAATTTTACGACAGTGTGAAATGCGGGACATTTTGTAGATTTGGAACTTTCTCGGCGGGACACGGGACACGAGCCGTCAATGCGGGACAGTCCCACAAGTCGCGGGACGGGTGGTCACCCTAGTTGAGCGATGAGTGACTCAAGGTCTTCCCACCTTAAATGAAAGTTTGGAGGAATGTAAAGTTAACAAAGAGTTATCAGACGGTCTGACAGAATGCGAACAGCCACTGCTTCCAAGGCGGTCTGCACGGGAACCTCAACACATGCAGCTGATTTTTGCACTACTATGGCCACGCCGCCAGAAGAGTAAGACGAGTGATTTCTATCCTTGCGGAAAAAATTAAAGTGCCTAAAGACACTTGACTGACTCCCCTTCAGGTGAGTTTCCTGGAGACACACTGCCAGTGTACGATATTCCTCCAAAAGGGAGCAAACATCGTCATAATTATGTAGGAGACCTCGCCAGTTCCATTGAATAAGACTCATTGTCGGTTATAAGTTTGCAACTCAGGACCTCGAGTTCGTAGCCTTAGCGCATAAGCAGCTAAAGCTGTAATGCACCACTCACAAACTAGGGTTCTAAGAAAAAATCTAAAAACGAATTTAATAAAAAGCGAAAGAGGACATGAATGGGTGTGGATGTCAACAGGAGGGCAGTTCCGACCAAACCTTCGGGGAAAAACAAATAAAGGTAGTGCCCCAGGCGAGGGAGTCGCCAATAGTCCTCTGGCTGATCCTTGTGGAGCTGCCCCCTCTGACCTCCAAGGGGGTCGAGACTTTGGGCCAACGCCACTGGCGAGGGAGTCGCCGTTATTCCTCTTTCCCAACTGATCCCTAAGAGTGAGTAAGGCAATGCAGGTGAGCGACAAAGAACAGTGATGCTGTGAGGTGTATGAAGTGTTAATGAAAATTTTTGGGAGTTGAAACAGCATCCACGACTAAGCACTTGCTACGTGCCAGCTTCTGGACCTGTCGCTTTAGTCTTTTTTTTTGGGTCCTAAACTTTTGACGAGAT
Source organism: Ixodes scapularis (assembly GCF_016920785.2). NCBI lineage: Eukaryota > Metazoa > Arthropoda > Arachnida > Ixodida > Ixodidae > Ixodes > Ixodes scapularis. The sequence goes on along the minus strand of NW_024609836.1, from coordinate 30,652,922 downwards.
TTTACCACCCTTCGGGGCAGGTGGAGGCTCCAGCGGACTGCTGGAGACACCCATTGCCTCAACCTCGCGATACGAGGAACATGAAGGGCGCCGCTCAAGGCACTGTTACTCTGTCGCCACAGTTTTCTCACGAGGACGTGCAGGTAAACGGCGCGGGGCCGTCGCCTTTCAGGATGCGGTCTGAGTTGAATCCCTCTGTTCTTGAGGGATTCCAGGTAAGATTTTGGGGGCTTGAGGTCTGCGCGGGGCAGAGAGGTCTAAAAGGCAGACCTGTGTCCCCACGGAAGCCGTTGTCGGTGCAGCCCCCTTGCTGACCGCAGCGGCGTAGGTGCCTCTCTGTAGGAATGAGAGGCGTTTTCGGGCCTCAAAGTAGGTCAGATTTTCTTCGGTTTTCAGTGTTAGTATTTCTTTTTCTTCTTTAAACTTTGGCCATGAGCGGGAGCATGCAGGGTGATCAACTGAAAATGTCACGCATTTGGAGAAATCACTTGCACAGTTGTCAGTAGGGGTGATCATTGCTTGAACATTTTCCGCAGGTTGTCCGTCCCCTGCAAGTGGCTGCCCCATGTCCGAAACGTTGGCAGCTAAAGCAACGTTTCAGATTGGGGATAAACGGTCGAACCTTGCAGTTGAGATAGCCCGCCTTGACCACGTGGGGGAGGGTCGTGGAGTTAAATGTAAGCACAAGGTGCTTCAAAGGCTTCTCTTGGTCACCTTGACGAAAGGTAATACGCCTCACTGCAATCACACCCTGATTGCTGAGTCCTTCAGGGATCTCATCCTCAGTACTTTCCAACAAATCATCTTCGGAGATCACGCCCCGAATGGTGTTGAGAGATCGGTGTGGCGTTACTGTGACTTTGTGATCAGCTATACTAGTAAGTCCAAGGAGCGCTTTACTTTGTTGCTCAGTTTCAACCTCGACAAGGAGGTCTCCAGAGTGAAGCTTCTTTGCTTTGTAAGATTTTCCAACACATGATTCTAGGGTTTTTGCCACAAGGAATGGGGAGAGCTTTCCAAGTGGTAGTTCGTATTCGCAGTGCACTACTAGAAACTTTGGGAAGTCTTGAGTATTATTAGTAGTCTTTAGAGGAACGATGGCTTCGGTGAGAACTCTTTTCAGAGATCGATCAGAAGGGAGTTTTGCTTTGGAACCCATAAAACATGAGAGATCTTCGACATCTGCGGTGTGCCGCCCACCATGGAGCCGAACATGGGACAGGGTAACGGCACATAGCAAAAATGGCTTTGCTGTTCACGTTACTCCAGTAGCACCTACCCAGATGCTATACCCAAGAATGGGTCTAGACTAGCGTCCTTCTCCACTCAAGGTTGGCCCTTGCCGCCAAGAAGGTGAAATGGAAATGGAGAGAAAAGAGAGAGGAGAAGTATAAGTAAAGGTGAGAGTGAAAGATCGGAGGGGATAGTAGAAGAAAAGGCGACTAGACTGAATGATCCTGGCCGGGCCTTACCAGGACTCCCGTCTACGAGAAGCAGGGGCCGAAGTGGTGTATTGCCTCACCCGGGGGGCCCCGAAGGGTCCAAACCTACCGCGGGCTTGACTCAACCACCAGGATGCCCTTTTCCTCGGACACGGGAAAGCCACGCACAGCCCGACGTGGGCAGGCAAACCCGCATGGCTTGGGGTCCGTGGAGACGCCACTCTCCAAACACCTGCTTTCACAGGTGCCCCCTGCGGGGTTGTTGGGATGGGGGTCCTGTAGTTTTCCCCCTCTCAGTCTCGAGGACCACTTCCCCTTTCTGAAGTGGCGCTCGTCGCGCTTTCCTTGACACTTTTTGCAGGAAGCGTCGCTGCCAGATCGTACAACGCTGATTTGGCGCTTCCTCTTCCACTTGGCCCTGGCCCCTTGCTCATTACGGCGCCCAAATTCTCGGTCTCAGGTTCACCATGCCGCGAACACTTTGATATCCTCGGGTGGACTTGCGTCGGGTGTGCTTTGCCCTGCCCGGGCTCCTGTGTGTCTCCGGTGGGTGCCTTGCTTGTGCAGCCGCCGCCGGTTGCAGGTCCCTTGAAAATCGGGATGACCGACTTGGTCTCTCCCGTCCTCCAACCTCAAGGACGACTCGCTGCCGGACGCGCAATCGTCGATGTTCTCCTTGCACCTGGACTCCGTAAGTGGCCTGGAGTACGGGCTCCGCTACCGCACCATGCAGGACTGGCTGATCTCGTCGAAGGAAATCCCAATCTGGACTGGTGAAGGCGAGCGAGTTGAACATGAATACATAAAATTGAAAGAATAAAACACGGAGGACAAGCACAGGACAACCACTTTCTTTCATTTAGCAACGACGTTTATTTTGGGCAGAGACATTGCAACCCTGAACGAGAACCCGACTAAGATAGGTTGATAAGGGGGAAGGCTAACTGGGAGATGGAAAGGGTGATATGGGGGACGGAAAAAAAAACTGGGAGATGGAAAGGGAATAGGAGATAGAAAGGGAAAACCTAGAGGCACGGGCAGAGCTACCTTGATGGTGTGTATTTACGGGGAGTTGCGATAATTTTCAAGTTCAGGCCTGATGAACTCTAATTCCCGTCTTGATAAGGTTACTGAGGTCGATGAAAGGTTGTTTTTTGCGTTCTGGATGAAAAAGGATTCGATGATTTCACGTCTGTGGCGATTGCGGTGTCCCCCTCTTGTCTTGGTTCCTGCGAAGTCAGGCGCGCATCCAATGCATTCGTTCGCGTGAACCGCGATCGGATGAATGGGGTTGTCGGTTCTTGAAGTGGCTTCGTTTTCGTGCTCTCTTAAGCGGTCATTGATACATCGGCCGGTTTGTCCTATGTACTCGGCTCCGCATTTGAGGGGAATCGAGTAAACGTTTTCTGTGCAGCAGGTCCAGAAAAGCGTGGCGTGCTTTTTTTCGCAAGCCGGCTTGGCTTGCTGTCGGTTGATCATGTTGCACATGCTTGCCAATTTGAATCTACTGGAAAAGACAACTTTCGTGTCATAGCGTGATGCAATGGAACGGATACGATGGGAATTATTATGAATGTATGGTATGCTGGCTATATATCCTTCGACTGAAAGCCGATTTTCTAGTTGCCTTCGGGTTAATAATTTGGTGGAAAACGGACACGAGGCGTTCCACCGGATATCCGGACCTCAGGAGTTGTCGAGTTTGGCTCTTTATGCTATCTGTTGCCGAATGTTGACAGGATTTCGTTTTAGCTGATGTGATTAACGTCTTGATGATACCTATCTTAACAGTATTTGAATGAGCACTCTCAAAAGGGAGCACCGACTTTTCTGAACGCTGACTGAACGCCCAGCAAACGCCTTCGTTGGTTTTTTTCAATCACAGCTCTAGAAATTGTAGCTCTTCCGAGGATAAATCTTCCTTTTTGAATTTTAGTTTGCCTCCTACGCTTTCGAACGAGGTTACGATCACCTCGACTTTATTGGCTATAGGGTGAATGATCAGGTAGTTATCCACGTAGCGGTCTACGGTGCATTCCGAGCTAGTGTTTTTGAGCTTTACCTGTATGGTTCTATCGACATAAGACAGGTAGATTTCATCTTAATATGGGTGCAAGGCAAGACCCTATACACACCCCGGATTTCTGTATCCAGATTTTTACTTCGTGCTCGATCATTGTTGATTTTAGGTAGAGTTGCAGAAGCTCGAGGAAGCCGGAAAGTGACACTCCGGATGAGTTTTGGAGGCTACAGATTTCGTGTTCAGTGATGGCTTCTTCTACGGATTCGAGAAGAGTTGGAATGTCTAGATTATAGTACATATCTTCTATGTCTAGGGTAAAGAAGTCTAAGTTAGGAGCACCAGTATGAACCGGTTCTAGGGCGTTGATAAGCTCCTGAGAGTTTTTGATTCGATAAGGTAGTGAGGGATGTAAGTCGGAAAGGTGTTTCAGGAGAAACGTGGCGAGGTGCTTCAGCCAGCATCCTCTCTCAGATACTATTGTGCGGAGGGGGACGTCCGGCTTATGCGTTTTAGCGGCGAAGAATACTTGCAGATACTGGATGGCTGGAGCTGTTACCAAATTTTTAATTTTCGGTAGGTTTAGCTGAACGCATAGTTCTTTCAGATTGCTGCGGAGGGATCCTGAAGGCCTCTTCTTAATGGCTGTGAAGTTCTTTTCGACTGCGGCTTTGGCTTTCGTTTTGTACATTTTGTCATCAATTACTACGAAACCTCCTGTTTTATCCGCCTGAAGGAGCTTGAGGTTTTTTTCTCGAATTTCCGCTACTGCCGACGGAATGTTGACACTTTTCTTTGGCCGGGGGGCTGAATGGTAGCAGACTCAACGGGTCGCTGCCCCCAGGAATTCCTGTCGTTCTTGCTCCGGTATGACTGGTGCAACCTGGTGGACGGCTGCCAGGTGGTCGACCTTCGAGATCGGAATATCTGGTGCGAACTTAGGTCCTCTTGAATAAAGAGCCTCTGTGTCAGAGGAGTTTTGCATCTGTTAGGTAGGTCGGTGGGGCGAACTTGGTGGTAGGGGCTTGCGTGCGGCTTTGCAGATTGAATTGGGAGACGATCTTGGTCGAGGACGACTCTAAAAGTTCTTTGGCAGCTTGCTGCAGAAATATGTAGGAATGATGCTTCACGTAGGCTGGACCAAACCACTTGCCCATGAAGCAATGCTGCACTGCTGATGTGACGCTTAATTCTCGGGAAACTTCCTTGCGTGATAGTTGCATTATCTTGTGGCTGGTTGTCCAGTTCTGGCTGTTGAATCCAAGGGCTTGGTGCACCGATCGGCCCACTCTTTGCTCTTGCGCTCCTCTTGTTCCTTTTCGCGGCTCTCTTTCCCTCTTACCCACTCCACAGCCTCTGTGAGATCCTCATCGCTGACGTCTGTTGTCTGAATGAGTTTCATGATGTGTGGTTTCTTTTTTTTTTTGTGCCCCAAATCGATTTTTAAATGGGCACAAACCTGTACCAGCTCTGGCACACGCAAGGTGTTGAGATCTATGACCTACTGAATTTAGTGGCACACCCATCACGAAACTCGCGCCAAAACGGACACTTTCCTGTTCTGACGAAAACTGTTTTCCCCAGCCCCTCACAACAAAATTAAGAACTGCAGGGTCTGGCCAATCAAAGGAAGAACGTGGCGCCGGTCAATTTTGGGTGGTCAATATCGCGATGCCCGTTGCTAATTAGGCCCCGTGTTGGCACTTCGTCGGTCAGCTCGATAATCCCTCGTTGGAGGCCACGTTGTTCCTTTGTACGAGGGCACGTTAGTGACCCTGGCACCTATCCAGGGGGGGGGGGGGGGTGGAGGGGGGGGGCATAGGGCCAGGGCCCTCACCTTCCCTCCACCCTGCCGAGATCTTCCTATTTGCTGGGGCCTGCTCTCCCCTTCCCCCTCGTACAGCATTTTGTTACAGCAATGCCCTTAGTGGCCGTCGTTATGAAGGGACGTGGAGGAACGCGGGGCGGGCTGTTTCCGGAAAGGGCTATCGACCTCGTGTTGTTGATGGAGAACCGCGACCTGTGTTCCTGAATTTAGAATAGCGCACCTCCTTGATGGAGGCGGTGGGAGGGTTGGACGCTAGTGTCTACGAGACGCTGGGTGGCTTTATCACGTTGTTGTGATAGCTGTGTTTGTTAGATAGATGGATGGATATTGGCTATGCCCTTTGTAGCCGGCGGTAGCTTGAGCCACCTAGCCTGAAAAGATGCTTTCCTTCCCCACATAAATACCCAATTTCTTTTCCTCTACATCCCTGCGACTATCACCGGGCCGGGGAAATGAACCATCAGGCTGATCTTTGGGGGATCGGGCAAATAGCAAATGAAAAGAAAAAAACAAAAACAAAAAAAGACAACCGCATCTCCAAGTGGTGAATGATGTTGATTGGGGCGAAGCTCTGCTGGTGCTTGTCTGCGTAGACGCTGAGCCGCAGCATGCCGAGCCTTTCGTTTGTTTTCATCCATGTCACGCTGCGGTCAAATGCTCAAATGCGTATATAACCACGTTCCATACCACACATCGTCTTTCTGACATGGATGCAAAAGAACGAAAGGCTCGGCATGCTGCGGCTCACCGTCTACGCAGACAAGCACCACCAGAGCACTGTAACCAGAGCTTCGCCCCAATCAACATCATTCACCACGTGGAGATGCGGTTGTTTTTTTTTTTGCCCAACACGAGCACGAGAGCACGTGCTCACGTGCTCGTGAGCACGAGCACTCGACGCCGGACATCGGACGGACATACGGACATGGTTAGCCCCTAAGGAGCATCGCCCCTAAAAAGGAAAGCGCACCCCCGCCTTCTCCCCCCAGCGAGGGAATCCCCAATTTTCTTCTGGTTGGCGACCTCCTCGTTGGGGTTCCTTCTGTGACAAGTATGTAGCGCCCCCTCCAGTCCACCCGTCTGTGGCCGCCAGGCTCGGCGGGCAACATTGATCACCGCAACAATAAACGCCGTGGCGCGCACGCCGCCCCGGTCAGTCATCGTCCATCCTCATAACCTGGCTGCAAATCGTCTCTTCTCGGCGGCTGCTTCGGCCCCCTTCGTCCACGTTCTCGAAGGATCGTGACACTGGCGACGAGGAACCGTGGCACTGGAGGCGAACAACGTGCACGGTTCGGCCGACGCCGCCGAGAAAGTCGGAACACCGCCACCCGCTCCTGTCGCCATGCCGCTGTACGGGAGACTCGAGCCGTTTTAGGGAGATGGGTCCGTCTGGCCAGACTATGAAGAGCAGGCCTACGTGTTCTTCCGGGCGAACGACACGCCCGAGGCGAAACAGCGGGACATCTTCTTGGCCAGCTGCGGGACCCGCGTCTTCAGTCTCCTGCTCGACCTCCTTAAACCGGACACACCGCACGTGAAAACGCTGGGTGAGCTGTTCGCCACGCTGCGCTCGCACTTCAGCCCGGCACCGTCCACGCTTATGGAGCGGTTCCGCTTCAACAACGGGAGCAGCCAGGACGGGGAGACCCTCGGGCAGTTCGTCGCTGCGCTATGACGGTTAGCGAACACCTGCGCCTTTGGCGACCAGATGGAGTCGCTACTCCGGGACCGTTTTTTCTGCGGCATCGACAACCCCGCCATGCAGACGCGACTCCTGGAGCTCCTCGACCCCTCGCTGGACGACGCGGTGAAGGCAGCGCAGGCGATAGAAGCCGCAGCAAAAGACGCCAGCGAGATTGCGCGTGCTGCCGGCTCCCCGTCGACGGAAGCAACGGAAGCGGCGGTGAACAAGATGGCGGCGAGGAGCGGTGCCTGCAGCCGCTGCGGTGCTGCCCACTCCCCCTCATAGTGCCAGTTCGCCCAAGCACAATGCTTCACGTACGGGAGAACTGGGCCCCTCGCACGTGTCTGCCGAGGGGGGAGGACGAGCGGCGGCCAGCAGCAGCAGCAGCAGCAGCCATGGTTCAAGCCCGGGTTCCAGGCCCGCGGCCAGGGTGGCCGTCGCAAGAGAACGCGGCGGGGACGAGCGGCACCAGGCCTGGGTCCCACTTCAGCCAGGGTCCACGTCGTGGCCGCAGTTTCAGAAGACAACATAGACTCTTGCTCGCATTGCAGAGCTGCGATCCGCCTCCAAGCCTTTGTGAAATGCAACGTAGCCCGGTACTTTTGCTCAGGGGTGAAAAGATGGCGGTAGCGGGAATCCATGTACACTGCTGCACAGAAGATGTTCATGTCAAGAAGTTGTCGCTCCCTCTTTTTCATTGACTGGACAAAGGCCTTTGCTAACGGCGACGATATCTTGGAAGTGTCCATGAAATATCTCAGCCATGCGCCGTAAAAATCTCCTACAGTCAGCTGTTCGTTCTGCAATGTCTTAGTCGCCACTTCTGCCGGGCGAAGCGATACTGCGAGCATTTCGACTTCCACCCATACGTTTTCAGCCGACCTGGAGATTTCTTTTTTTGAGAGCAACTCTCCAGCGAAGCCTCTCAGTTCAAGTAGCCTGGTGAGCATATGCAGCGTGGACATCCACCGCCTTGGACAATCAACCATTGGTTTCTTCAATCCTAGCTTTCTGATCAGGGGCATAACACATTGGACACGTAGTTTCTTAACAAGTGCACGGCTTTCTCCGGATTGCGCTAAAAAAAATATATATATATTAGTGAAGAAAGGTAAAAAACACAGGCGAGCTGGTGAATGGTATCCATAATAAACCTGAGACGAAGGAAAGAGACTTGGTTGTACTGTCCGTTTTTTTATTTTTCCTTCGTCTCAGGTTTATTATGGATATATATATATATTTCAAATTTTTGGTTTCTTTTTTTTTTTAGGTGACATATGTTTTTTGTTACGCACTTTTGACGCGACCTAGCTTCGGGTATGAACCGAAAACCGCATGGAAAACATATCGGTTCCGCTCCGGAGCGAAAAAAAATTATTTCGTTCCGGTTCAACTCCGGTTCGAGAGAAAATAACGTTTTTTTCCGATTTTCGGTTCACGGTTCGGGTTCGGTTCAATACCCTGCTTCTATCAAATACGAGTGGGCTCCTGAACCCGTTTGTCACTGCCCGGGTGTTCAGTCGCCAAGGAGGCCACTGAGGGCGACCGCCCCATGTGGAGAATTGACGAGCCGCGGGCCGAGTGGTGTTGGCCGAGCGGCGTTTTGAGACGAACGCAGTCCTGTCCGCTCGAGGCGAAATTCGTGCAACCATAAATAATAATAATGATAAAAAAGAACTAGCCGAGAGCAATGCTAGGAACAGGGACGCACGCGGGGGCGACGCGTTCCGGGAACCGGTTCCTCCACGGGGGACGGTCCCCAAAAAGCAACCCACACTGCGCCTCTCTCCGCCCGGCGATGGGGAAAGGGTGCAGGGCTGCCAGGCCAGCGGTCCGCGGGGGAGGGTGGTGTGTGCAAGCGGGGGAGGCCAGCCGCCAGTATAGCCATTTTCTCTCTGCTCGTGGGCGGTTCCGGTTAGCCCACGAGCCGCCGTGCATATTTGGAGGGGACCAATTTCCTCCAGGAAAGCCATGCATGCATGCATGGCTTTGAGGGCTCGGCCCTTGGTCTGTTTTGATCCGTGCAGTTTCTTCCTTGGTTCCGCAGGTGAACCAAAGTTCGGCGCTGGCCGCCTTCAGCACCGCTCGAGCGCCATCGTGTTCAGCGCAATCAAGGAGAAGGTGGCCGGTGTCGGCTTACTCGCTGGAAAGCCTGGCAGTCGGAGTCAGCGTCCCACCGCATGTTGCGCATGCGCACCGGGATTATGGCACTGCGGGTCCTGAGACAGTGGATTGCGGCAGCTGTCCGGACTTGTTCCTTGCGCCTCTTCGTCCGTCCGACTTCAAAAGCATCCAGCGAGCGAAAAATACGCCGAAGACGCCGGCGCGACGTCATCATGGACGAAACCATGACTGTGCTCGGGATTTCTCAACGCGGCGGGTGCTGCTTGCGAGTTCGTGGTTTTCGCTAAACGTGCTTAATGAGACTGCATATGTGTCCGTGAGGTGCACCTGCTCGGTTTTATTAGGTGAACTACCGTACATCAGGAATATACCCAGCGGCATTGTGAGTACTTTGAAAGATATTTTTCTTTGTGATAAAGAAGTCAGTTGTCCCTGTTAGATGTGATCTCTTTCGTTTACAGCTCCTTGCGCCGGGTTTAAACAAACGTTGCATTTTATCACCTTTTTGAGTTATAGTATACATGTAAAACTAAATGTCTGCAATAAATTTTCAATCATGTTTTGAACTGCATTTTTGTCGATGGTTCACAGTCATTTGGGCGTCTAAAGGGTTGATGGGCTATAGGGTCTGACGGGTTGAAGGGCTGTGGGGCTAAAGGGTTATCTATGGGGTATCCCTGAAGGGTTTCTCTGTAGGGTATTTTTTAAGGGTTTTGAAGGCCTGTGAGGTCCCATAATCCTTCAAGGCTGACAGGCCCTTCAGAAATATTTTCAATAGGGCGGGGACCACCTGCAGAAACTGCACAAAGTCCTCACACGATTGCAGGACGCCGGTCTCAAGCTGAGGCTAGACAAGTGCGTGTTCCTGACCCCCAGTGTGGAGTACCTGGGACACATCATTTCCCAGGCCGGCCTGGCCCCGGCACCCCACGAGATTGAGGCCGTGCTCAAGGCGCCCAAGCCCAAGAACAAGAAGGAGCTTCAGAGCTATGTCGGCCTCATCAACTTTTACAGGAGGTTACTGCCCAACCTGTCGGCGCATCTAGAGCCGCTGCATCGTCTGCTTCCAGGCAGTGGGCCTGGAAGAAGGAGCAGGGCTTGGCCTTCCAGCACAGTAAGGAGTTGGTCATCCAAGCTCCAGTGCTGGTGCACTTTGATCCGGCCAAGCCTGTGGTCCTCACCGTAGATGCGTCACCGTAAGAGTTAAAAGCCGTCCTGTCGCACCGGGGTCAGGATGGTCAGGAACGCCCTGTGGCGTTTGCTTCTCGTCGGCTTCATGCGGCAGAGCAACGCTACAGCCAGCTCGACAATGAAGGCCTGGCGCTCATGTTCGGAATCGAGCGCTTCCATCAGTACCTGTGGGGCCGGAAATTCGAGGCAGTCACGGATCACAAGCCGTTGTTGGGGCCGCTGGGGCTTGACAAGGCACTTCCAGTGCAAGCCTCGCCTCGTGTTGTACGCTGGGCCTTGATGCTGGCAGCCTACACCTATAAGCTGGTCTACCGCCCTGGGAAGGACCTGGGACATGCCGACCAGTGTTGCGGAATGGGCACCCCCATTTCATTCCAATTCCATTCCGGGGAATTAGAGTTTTAGATAATTCCATTCCTTTCAACTCCTAGGAATGGGGACCAGTGTTGCGGAATGGGCACCCCCATTCCATTCGAATTCTATTCCGGGGAATTAGAGTTTTCGATAATTCCATTCCTTTCAACTCCTAGGAATGGGGACACTGAGCCCATTCCCACTCCTGGAATGGCTGAGTCGCTCCATTCCATTCCTCCAATTCCTAAACGTTAAAAGTGTCACTTGACAGCTGCATTATGTTGCTGGGTTGGGCAGAAATACTCAGAAATGTATTTGGAAATACAAATACTGGGATAGATGAAAATAGTTGCTAAGATACTGATACTCAAGTCTCAAATATATCTATAAAAATGTATCGTGATACCTATCGGAAATACATCTTAAAAAGAGGCAAAAAGTCTTTGGAAATACAAATACAAGAATATATTTTAGGGAAGGCAGAAATATAAATACTGATAATACAATACATTTTTCAAATTTCTTTGAGACTCCAACTGAGGTGAGGCTTAAAGTTGAAAGTGGAAGTTTCTTTTTTTTGTCTTGAAATTACTTTTCCGCAGGCTTGGTATTTCGCCTTGAAGGTAGTGGTTCCGGACGAAGAGTCCTAAATGGGTTTATAAAACGTTCCACCAAGGATTGACCGCGGTCCCTTCCCTGGCATCCTGTCTGACTGACCAGTGGTGCGAAAAGACTTCGACCTCTAAAATAAATTCCATCAAAACATCACCACCTCCCCGTCCAATAAGGGCGCCCCTGTCAGCACTGACCACATGACGTCACGGTGGGATGAACTAGTATTCTTGAATCTGTAGGTGTTGCCTTGAACATGGAACTTTACCCACGCTGCTGTATGAAAGGACAATACATACTTTCGTTGTAGCTGACCCCCGTAAAGACCATGCAGGCAGTTGCATTTGGAATTTTCGAGAAAAGTGGACCACCTGAAGCATCCTGAAGCACATGTATTATCTTCTGTTACGGTTCAAAAATCGATACGGTGGCATCCCTGTTGTGACGGTCCTTTCTGCCGACTCTCCGCCTCCAACGCATGAATGGCATTCTTCAAGTTTCGCCTAGCATCATTCAAACAGAGACCTCGTGGATTGTGACCTGATATTGCCGGCACAGGTGCGAGCTCTTCGAGAAACAGCGCGCTCGGGACGAGTCGAAAGTGCACGAAGTCTGGGTCCGCTCAGCGAGGCCACGTCTGGCCTCCTTCCTCGGTATCGGATCACCAGAGCAGCAGGTCACGTTCATGTCGGCTGATGACGTACCAGCCGTGCAATATTACAGGCGCAGACACATTCGGATATGTGTTGAACTTCACTGGTGAAAGGTGCCACCGCCGTCTCCCCCTCCTCCCCTCCCCCCTCTGTTCTTTGCTTTGACACTTGTTTTTTTTATTGCATTTTTTTCTTTTGCGCATAAGTCTGGTAGGGCCTTACGCGGGTTCGCAGTTTCTTGCTCATTTTATTTCTGAACAACCGACTCCCTGACTGGATCGGTATAGCTGAACGTAAAAAAATAAATAAATAAATAAATAAAATATAAAAAACCTGGCCCATTCCATTCCCATTCCATTCCGGGCAAAAGGCATCTAATTCCATTCCCATTCTATTCCCCTCACCGTTGCCGCGCATTCCATTCCCATTCCATTCCGGGGTCGCGAAAATGCGGAATGATTCCGGAATCATTCCGACTCCGGAGTGGCAACTCCGCAACACTGATGGGGACAATGGGCCCATTCCCACTCCTGGAATGGCAGAGTCGCTCCATTCCATTCCTCCAATTCCTAAACGTTACAAGTGTCACTTGACAGCTGCATTACGTTGCAGCGTTGGGCATAAATATTCAGAAATGTATCTAGAAATACAAATACTGCGATAGATGAAAATAGTTGCCAAGATACTGATACTAAAGTCTCAAATATATCTATAAAATGTATCGTGATACGTACCGGAAATACATTTTAAAAAGAGGCAAAAAGTCTTTGGAAATACAAATACAAGGATACATTTTAGGGAGGGCATAAATATAAATACTGATAGTATAACACATTTTTCAAATTCCTTTGAGACGCCAACTGAGATGAGGCTTTAAGTTTGAAGTGGAAGTTTCTTTCTTTTTTTTTTTTTGGTCCCGAAATTACTTTTCCGCAGGCTTGGCACTTCGCCTTGAAGGTAGTGGTTCAGGACGAAGAGTCCTAAATGGGTTTAAAAAACGTTCCATCAAGGATTGACCGCGGTCCCTTCCCTGGCATCCTGTCTGAATGAGCAGCGATGCGAAAAGACTTCGACCTCTAAAATAAATTCCATCGAAACATCACCACTTCCCTGTCCAATAAGGACGACCCTGCCAGCACTGATCACATGACGTCACGGTGGGATGAACTAGTATTCTTGAATCTGTAGGTGTTGCCTTGAACATGAAACTTTACCCACGCTGCTGTATGAAAGGACAATACATACTTTCGTTGTAGCTGACCTCGTTGAAGACCATGCAGGCAGCTGCATTTGGAATTTTCGAGAAAAGTGGACCACCTGAAGCATCCTGAAGCACATGTATTATCTTCTGTTACGGTTGAAAAATCGATACGGTGGCATCCCTGTCGTGACGGTGCTTCCTGCCGACTCTCCGCCTCCAACGCATGAATGGCAGTCTTCAAGTTTCGCCTAGCATCATTCAAACAGAGACCTCGTGGATTGCGACCTGAGATGGCCGGCACAGGTGCGAGCTCTTCGAGAAACAGCGCGCTCGAGAGGAGTCGAAAGTGTACGAAGTCTGGGTCCGCATAGCGAGGCCACGTCTGGCCTCCTTCCTGGGTATCGGATCACCAAAGCAGCAGGTCACGTTCACGTCGGCTGATGACGTACCAGCCGTGCAATATTACAGGCGCAGACGCATTCGGATATGTGTTGAACTTCACTGGTGAAAGGCGCCACCGCCGCCTCCCCCCGCCCCCCTCCCCCCTCTGTTCTTTGCTTTGACGCTTGTTTTTTGTATTGCATTTTTTTCTTTTGCGCATAAGTTTGCTAGGGCCTTACGCGGGTTCGCAGTTTCCCGCTCATTTTATTTCTGAACAACCGACTCCCTGACTGGCTCGGTATAGCTGATCGTAAAAAATAAATAAATAAATATATAGATGAAATATAAGGAACCTGGCCCATTCCATTCCCATTCCACTCCGGGCAAAAGGCATCTAATTCCATTCCGTTCCCCTGAACGTTGCCGCCCATTCCATTCCCATTCCATTCCGGGGTCGCGAAAATGCAAAATGATTCCGGAATCATTCCAACTCCGGAGTGGCAACTCCGCAACACTGCTGCCGACGCCCTGAGCCGCTTGCCCCTGCCGGATGTGCCTGCTGCCGTTCCAGAGCCAGCTGAAGTTTTCCTGTTGGTGTGGGCCTACCCGGGGTACTCACCAGGACTGCAATAGCGCAGGCGACCAGCCGGGACTCGGTCCTGTCTCAGGTGGTCAAGGCGGTGTCCCGAGGGGAGGAGTTGGGTCACCAGACCTACAGCCACAAGGCCGCCGAGCTGAGCTTGGAGCAGGGCTGCCTGCTGTGGGGTTCCAGGGTGGTGATTCCACAAAGTCTCCGGACCAAGGTCCTGCAGTAGCTGCATGCGGGGCACCCTGGCGTGAAAAAGACCAAGTTGGTGGCACGGTCGCACGTTTGGTGGCCTGCCCTGGACCAGGACATCGCGCACCAGGTGCAAGGCTGCCAGGTCTGCCAGGAGAATCAGCAAGCCTCGCGCCACGTGGAGATCACCTTCTGGCCGTTCCCACAGAGGCCCTGGTCCCGCCTGCACGTGGATTTTTCGGGACCCTTCAAGAGCCACCACTCCATCAGCAAGCGCGACCATTGCGGCGCAGCGGCAAGTCTTCGTGGCGCAGGGATTGCCGGACATTATTGTGTCCGACAATGGTCCCGCTTTCACCAGCGCCGAGTACCTGGACTGGCTGCATAAGAATGGGATCTACCGGATGCTGGTTCCGCCGAACCACCCTGCTTCCAATGGCGCAGCCGAGCGGGTGGTACAGAGAATCAAGAACAAGCTCAAAATGAGCCAGCCCGGGGATTTCCGGACGTAGGTGGCCCGGGTATTGTTCCAGTACCGGACCACACCCCATGAGGTCATTGGCCGTGTCCCCTGCGAGCTTCTGCTGGGCCGGATGGTCAAGACCTCCTTGGACGTCTTGCATCTAGACCTCCGGTCCACGGCGCTCCTGAAGCAGCTGAAGTAGAAGCTGGCTGCTGACCAAGAGTGCCGTCCCGGGTCTTTGCCGGAGCCGGGAGCGCCGGTCTACGCCACGAACTTCCGTCCTGGCCCACCCTGGTCCGCCGGACATGTGGTCTCTCCAGAGAGCGCCTCGTCGCTACTCGTCCCCATGCCCGACAGGAGCACCTGGCACCGGCACGCCGACCATGTCAGGCCTCGCTCCGGGACCTGGCTTGCACCCTCGGCCGCCGCTTCGGAAGACCAGCCCACAGGGGGACCAACGACACCACCAGTCTCGGCCAGTGGAGCACCAATCACCACGGAGGCGACAAGCGTCGCCAGTCCTGTCGCACCAGTTGGACCGGTGCCACTCTCAAATCCGGTCCCTGCGGCTCCACCGGATGGAGCGCGACCGGTTCAGGCAGCGGCCGGCGTTGCCACACCTGGCCCGTCGACACCAGTGACCAGGCGGAGTACACGGCATTGAAGGCCACCTGACCGTTACCCGCCGGGGTAACCTTCGCCGTCGACCGGCCAGGACTTGGCACGACCAGACACAAAATCTGTCGGCCGTGTGTATTGTTATTTATTTATTTTGTTTTAAGAAAAACAATCTGGGGGGAGGAATGTGGCAAGTGTGGAGCGCCCCCTCCAGTCCATCCGTCTGTGGACGCCAGGCTCGGCGGGCAACATTGATCACCGCAGCAATAAACGCCGTGGAGCGCACGCCGCACCGGTCAGTCATCGTCCACTCTCACAACGAGGCTGCGAGTCGTCTCTTCTTGGCGGGTGCTTCGGCCCCCTTCGTCCACGTTCTCGAAGGATCGCGACACATTCCAAAACCCAGACCCACTGAGAGGCCGGGTTGAGACTTTGAGCTGGAGCCACGTGGGAGGGAGTCCCATTTTCCCCTGTCCTCCCTGTTTCCAGTGGTGCAAGTTGCTTTTACCAATTTCAGTTTTCCCTAGTCTCCTTACACTAATGCTCTGACCTCCTTTTCGGTACCTCAACCGTTTTATAATCCACCCTTCCATCTTCTCCACCGAAACCCAGGGCCTCCTCTACGTCTGTTTTCCCCTCAGGGAGGGTAGGCTTAAGCCTCTTGTACCTCAAAAACAGGTGTTTCATAGTTTTCCTCTCCATTCCACATACGCAACAAACTGTATTTATATCTTCGAACTTTGCCCTATAAGTCTTCGTTCTTGGTGCCCCAATTCTGACCTCAAACAGTGAAGAGCTCCCTCGAGAATCATCAAAACATGTTTCTTTTCTTCTTTCCTGTTTTTTTTAAGCTATACTTAGTTAAAGCTGATTTCTCCTGCATACTTCCCACATCTCTCTCTTTCTCTCTCTCTGCATCCTTAACTCTGTTTTTTTCTGACTTCGTTTCACTGCCCACCTGTAAAAATTTGTTTCCGAGCTTTTGAGTCCGTTTCGTCCAATTTCTGTTCAAGCTTTAATATATAGAAACTTATATACCTTAGCTTCCCGCCTCATCTGCTCCATATCAGTTGGCCTTTGGTCAAACTTTACTTAACTTGTTGCCTTTCTGCTTTCAAAGGATGCCCAATTCATATCCCACTGTACCCCTTCATTTGTTGTGTTTCCATGTGCCCCTAAAGCTAACCTGCCTACACTCCCATTTGCCTTATCTTTAAGCCCTTGACTGCACTTCAGATTCCATACACAAGACTGCATTACCGAAAGACAACCCTGGTACCATAAATCCTTGCCATTCCCCCTCACAACTTCGTATTTAGTAAAGTTCCACAGTGCTTTGTGTTTTATACAGTTACAATATCTTCAAGTTCATTCAGATATTTTCTTCCCTCAATTAACCATACACCCAGATATTTGAACTTTCCTACAAGTTCTATCACAGTATCTTGCGTCTCCAGGGGTTCCCCTTCGCGTCGTTATGAACTGGTATCCCAGACTTGTCCCTACTGAAGCTTAGGCCTAAAGTGTCCCCTTCCACACCACAAATTCTAATTAGTCCCTGCAATGTCTGTTGACTCTCTACTGCAAATGTCATCTGCATATATCAGCCCTGGTAAAACTTGATTTACTCTTTTTCCCTCCCTCCAAGTCAGATCAAATCCTGAATTGCATTGCTCTAATCTTTTCCCAATTTCACTAAGGTATATCAAAAAGAGGAGGGGAGACAATGGGCAGCCCTGCCTAAGTCATCTTTTTATTGCTGCTGTTTTTGTGGTTTCGGCTTCCCAAATTATAACTACCGTATTATTTGCATATATATGTTCCAGGAACGTAACCAAATTGTCATTTAGTTCATCATTTCAGTTGATCCCAGAGTTTTGCCTGATTCAGAATGTCATATGCTCCTTTGATGTCCAAAAATACCAACCATAACGGCCTTTGCGTTGCGTTGCTATCTTTATGTATTGCGTGATTACCAATAAGTTATCCTCCAGAATTATATCTCTCTCAGTGTGCGCTTGCCCTCCGCCCATTCTTCGTTTTACAATCTGCATAGCTATTCGGTAGATTACTGATGTTACTGTGATTGGTTGGTACGATATAACGCTGTTTTTGCCTCCCTTGCCCTTATATAATAGCCTCATCCGGCTTAATTTCCAATCATTGGGTACATCCCCTTCCATAATTATTTGGTCAATCACCGGTCTTAGCTTCAGTTTGCTTATTTTGCCTAACATTGGAATTACTGTTATTGGTATGGCGTCGGGGCCTGTTGCAGTTACAGCCGGGACCTTACCTTCTGCTTTATCCCATTCCCCTGTGGACATCTAAGCTGTTTCACTATACTCCTCCTCTTGTGCTGTGTTGTTGTTACTGTTCCCTTAAACCCGATTTGGTTCTAGTTCCGAAAAAGCTGCTTCTATTGTACGTCTAATGTATTCTCGTGCCTCTTCCCCTGTACCCTTGTCCCGTCCTGTGTGGTCAGTATCTGTTGGCATTCCTCCGTTATTTTCTCCTATGCTTTAACATGTTCTCAGAACCTTATTGAGGCATTCCTATCATTCCGATTTACCTCTATCATTGACTGCACTACTGCCTTCCCAATTTTGGCCTTGATTAATGGTGATGCCTCCCTCTTTTTTCCTGAAAGTCCCCGCCATCTGGATGCTACTTCTGCTGGTGCGGCCCCCCTTTTCTTTGCCCATCTGCGTTCCCAAGATGCCTCCTGGCGTCGCGCTATGGCTGCCTTAACTTCTTTAACTCACCATCTTATCGGTTTGTGTTTTAGCATTCTTCCTCCTTACTTAATTTGGAATTTCTCCGGTTCCCTCTTGAAAATACTAACTAAATCCTCCTACGTCCATTATTTTTCTGGTTGCTTGGATACTATGTTCTCAATACGCTTAGATGCTTCTAGTAAGTGCACATCACTTAAATTAGTGATATCCTTTCGAGTTTGAATGAATATGTCTGTTTTTAATGTGCCAAATGTGATCTTGATTCTCCTATGGTCACTCCCTAAGTTTTTCGTGCCTTTCTCGTCATTTCCATACGCCCTAATTTGTTGTATAGCTTCCGAGACATTAAGCAGTAGAAAATTGTTGAGTGCGAGTTGTTTCTTTCCCACGTTATTTTTCTGTCACATTTTACCTCAGCGTTAAGCAGTACCAGATCAAGGGCTTCACAGAACTCGTCTAACATCCTCCCTGTCGTATCTGTATGCCCATCAATGTCTTCCGAGTGTGCATTCATGTCCCCTAAAATAATTATTTCCTTTTTGGTGCCGATTTCTCTAATGTCCCCTGATTTACACACTAGGTGTGGCGTGTTTTCGTCCCTTGCATTGTTCCCCGTTTTCAAATACACAAAACCGAGTAGTGTGTCCATTCCACCAATATTGCCTTTAACCCACATGTGTTCCCTGCAGCTGTCCGTACCCTTTCCCAGTCCTGCCCTTTTACCAACACCCCCATCCCCCTCCCATTCCTCTTTACTCAGGTTGCATCCCACCCAAGAATAGCCTGGCATATGTAGTGGTTCCTCCATATCTCTTAAGTGTGTTTCTGCTAGTCCATATACCGCCAAGGTTTCACTGACTAATTGTCCATAATTTTCTCCCACTTCATTCCACTTCTGCCCCCCTACATGTTTATGAACCCTACATCAAGATACTTGTTTTTCCTGTTTCTAGGAGGCTCCTTCCTACCCTCCCTGACCCCCCCACCCCCAAAAAAACCTACCTCAGGGTCCTCATCTATTCCAGAACCCGGCGAGCTTCCAAAAATGCCCTTGCTCTCCCTCCCATTCGTGACCCATTCAACCACCCCGTGCGTGTCCCGTAGTGCAGCCAACCCAGGTCAAATGGATGAGCTTTCCCCCTCTGTTACAACTCCATTACATCGTATCCTAACTTCTCTGCCAACTGCTTAATTACCTTGTTTTCCTCTGCTACCCCCCTGCTCTGTTGCCACGCCCGCCTCTGAACTTCCGGGATTGTGCACAGCACAGTGTGCACCTTCTCGGCTGCTTCCCTAAGTTTACTGACCCCCCCCCCCCCCCCCCTCACCAAGTTCCTCGCTGTGAGTACGTCGTTCAGCCCTGCATGAACGACAACCGGGTTTTCCCCTGTTGGTTGTCCCAAACCATTTTCTTAGCGCTCTCCATGACCTCGCTCATGCACTTTCCTGGGTGGACCCTCACCTTAACTCTTTCTTCCCCCCACCTTGCTCGTGATCCCTGTTACGCACCTGCTAATGTTGGAACTACCCACTTTGATTACACTCTTTGCCTTTTTCTCTTTACGGCACCCGTTTCTCCACTTCCCTGTTCTTCCCCGCCGGGTTTGAATCCTTCTCCTCATCCCCGCACTCCTGGCCTCTACTTGCTTGTTGTTCTCCAGTAAGGTTACCCCCTTCTCCTCCTCCCCACCCGCACTGTAATGGAGCGGAGTCTTGCCCCTCTCCATTTCAGCAACTTTTTTTCCGTAGTATCTCACACTCCGACCTTTCCTTTTCTGCCTTTTGGTCTGCCTCCTTCAGCTTGGCTCCCCACTCCCCCCCGTAGAGCTTCCAACCTCTCCCCTTCCCTCGTTACCTTCTCCCCATTTGCTCTACCTGCGTTTCCAATTTCTGCACCACTACCTCATGCCTTTCCTCGTCATCCTTCATCTTCTGCCTCATCTCCTCAAATCTTCGCATCCATGTCTCTTCCATCGTCTCTCGTTTCTCCCTTTCCTCTCCCATCGCAACGCATACCCGGCACTGAAGCTGCCACAGCTCTGCCTCCGGCAGCGCGTCGAAATCCGTCTCGTACAAGTAGCGCCAGCAGCCACACCCGTCACATGTTACTAGTGGCTCCTCTTTGCTCCGCTTGCCCGTCGCCCTCCTCGTTTTCCCTGCACTCTTCTCTACCTTTGTCACCCTACCCGTATTCGTACTAGCCCCCTCCCCCTCCCCCCCCCCCCCCCCCCCCCCCCCCCGCGCTACCCGTCTGCTTCGCCATTTACGATGCTCCAGCACTCAGTCCACGTGTAACCTAATTTACCCTGCTTCCAGCCTTAAATACCAAGAAAGTTACCCCGCTTTCGCCTCTACTACATCAGAGATAAAAAAACCTACAAACTAAAAACTACGAATTACAGGCTAGGGTCCGCACCACAGGCACCCGGTAACTGCACACCCTGCTAAGTGAAACCCGTTTAGAACGAACCCATGTACAGCGAATTATTGTCGATATCAAACTCGCGGAAAATTTAAATAAAAATGCATGTAAAAAGTACTTTTTATAACGAACACCATATTGGCTATATCGAACTTTCCCCCCGCGTTGGGCACCTGAGGGACGTCGGCGGGGGCTCCCCTCAGTGGTGACAGAAAGGCTCACACACGTGGGGCGTCTTAGTAGGGTCTTGGGCAGGTGGGAAACGCTTGCTGCAGGTGGGGCAGACCGCATAGTTCAGCTTGATGGGACAGACCTCGGCAAGGTGTCCTATGGTAAGGCATGTGGTGCCAAGCTAGCTTCCCGGACCGGGGGTGGGGGATGCGTCCTCAAGGCGACCCGATCGAGGAATGCGTATTGGGGAAGTCTGGGTCCCTCCGCGGTGACCAGGATAGTGTGTGTCGTTCCCACGCGTCTGGACATGAGTGAGAGTTGCCTGCTCTAATTCCAGAGTGCATGACAGAGTGCCTAGACTGAAGAGGGAGTTAATTTCAAACCATGGACAGCGCTTGCCGCAGGAGGCGAAAGCCTCCTGCGGCGATCGGTCGCAAAGTGAGCACGCGTTGCGTTTTCGCGTGGCGAGGAGGAAAGCAGGCGGAAACGTTTGCAGACGATCAAAGATTTCGTCATTTCTCGCAGCTCGCATTGCAAATGCGGCCTAAAAACCACGTGACCTCGATCGAGCAGCTGGAAATTAATACAGGCTACCTAGAAATGATGATGATACTGCGGCTATTCCCCTTTGAAACGGGAGGACTCAAACAAGGTTTGTGCCTTCCCGAGAGCAATACAGCTGAAATACAGCGCCATTTCTCGGCAGGAATGCAAAGCAGCACGGTCTCTAGGCGGGCTCTGTAGTACTCACGTGTGACGCGGTTCTGAGTATTGGGGAGGAGATCGAACAGGCCACGCCACTACCGGTACGCTCCAGCTGTGGGGACAATAAACCGTATTTTCTTGTTGGTTTTTGATCCGAGGAATCGAAGATGACGATTTCAAGGTTGTTCCACGTGCGACTAAAGCACCGGCAGGCCGAAGCGCTCGTGCCCAGATCGTGTTAGGTGAGGTTAAAATATTTTTTATGCTGTGTTAGTAAACACCGGGCTGTGGGGACAAGAACTTCGATAAACCGCCATTTATAGTTCGATCTCCTGCCCAACAGAGGAGGTCGTCGTTTTGACGCGAATCGGTTACCGGAAGTTTGCTCACATGTGGGTGTGTTGCGGCATACGCACCAGCGCCACTCGATCAGAAAAGAACACCTCATCTTGAAAAAGACAAATTTAGGAGCAGCCTGCCGGTGACCAGAAGGAAATGCCTGGGCCGGCTTGCCAGAACAGCGCCTCAGCTGAGAGTGGGGGAAAGAAAGCACTGCAAAGGCTGGGGCACGCGAGCGTCTTGAGACGCAATTTGGGTACCGCTCAGCTCGTGTGTTCGCTTTGGCGTTTTTTTCTTTACCCAATCTCAGCTGAGACGGTGTTTCTAGCCAGCCGGCCCTAGTATTAACGGACAAACAGGCGAGTTCTGTCGTACACTTTATTTCAAAAATGTTAAAGCGCTAAAACATTCACGATACTTTATTTATCCACTCTCAGAAGGTCATCCACAGTACAATAAATATCCGAGTGATCAGTGAAAGGACAAGCGGTGAAAGAAAGGGATAATTTTGGTTTCTAAAACAAACCGTGAACAGCTTATTCGAAGAACACTGCCATCTAAACTTAGCAAGTGGCCGTTGCCTAAAGCGAAGGTACGAAGGTAGGCACCACCAGAGATCCCAAAATGCGACGCCAGAGGTCCTCACGAGGCCGCGCAACTCGAGTGCGTCCGTTATCAGGTACATGCTGTTTTTACTTTTTAATTAAATTAACAAAATCAAAGTAAACTGCAACCGTGGTTTTCCTGTAACGTCTTTTATATTTGCTGTATGGGTATATGGCAGGCACAAAATAACGTTCCTCAAGGCGTATCATTAGGTTGACAAGAAGCCCTCTGGAAGTTTCCGGTCTTGAAAACAGCGTTTCATTTTGATAATGCCGCATTTGCCAAGGATAAAACAAATTTTTGTAGAGAGGAACTTCGGGTTTTTTTTGTAAAATAACAAAACCGTTGAACCGTGTATAAATAAACTTCCAGCCTTTCCACTCTGGTGAGGGAGGAAGAACAGCAGAGCTGTAGAGCCTCTTCATGTTTCAAGAGTAGCGCAAGGTGCGTCGATGCACGAGGCACATGCAACGTGCAGCTCTTGGGAAGATCATGGCGGCACAGCGCAGCATTGAGTACAGAACACTGTAGCACTGAGCTAGATTTTAGACGCCATGAATTCTCCAGAAGTGGCGCGCGGCACGTGCCTCCAGCATTTATACAACAATGAATGGCGCCACTCTTCCCAGGATAGAGGGGCTTTACGGAGCTGTAGAGTGCCTTCATACACACGCGCAACGGAGCTGTACTATATGCCGCCATCTGTGAGCGACGGCGGCAACCAGACAACCGGAAGGGCGGCCGTTTAGTTGCCTCCGTCGCTTATAGACGGCGGTAGCTGTCCAGAGCGTTCTGTGGAGGTTTATTTGTCCACGGACACGAAACTGAGGAAACTAGCCCTTATCAGCTCCGCTGTAAAATATTAATTTCCAACTGTTTACCCAGTACCAGTACTAACTGTGCACAGTGCACAGTTAGTCCACTGCCAGTTTACAACACTGGCAGTGGACTAAAACTGGGGACGGGCCAGCATTATTCCCACGGTAAGTTCATGATACAAAACCTTGTACTTTGTATTACCCTAAGTGCGAAAGACGTCGATGCTAAAGACTATAAATACGAGCATGCAGTCTTGAAGGACTCTTTCACTGCACGAGCGCGCGAGCATAGCAGGTCGATACCAACTAGAAAGGAAAACCTGTGCCTTGTTGACATTTAGCGTTTCCAAACTTGTCTTTTGATTCCTAAAAAAAAAAATACTATAAAGAGGTCCCATGATAAAAACCGGACAAAATATTTCTCGTGGGACTTGACATATTGACAAGGCTTTAACCATCGTGTTCGCAATCTCTTTGAATTGTTCAACTGCAGAAAAAGACAAAAAAGATAAACCAGTATACTACTCAAGGAGAACGAACTATTATGCCACAATTGTGGCGATCAATGATTGACGGGTGATTCACGGAGATCAAGATTTCTATGATTCGCGCTCGACCTGTCAAATGCATAAGTTTCCAAACCAACCATGCTCATTCTGTGCTCGGTTAATC
Source organism: Ixodes scapularis (assembly GCF_016920785.2). Taxonomy (NCBI): domain Eukaryota; kingdom Metazoa; phylum Arthropoda; class Arachnida; order Ixodida; family Ixodidae; genus Ixodes; species Ixodes scapularis. The sequence continues at coordinate 30,629,099 of NW_024609836.1, read as the reverse complement.
TGATAAGTGACGCATACCGTGGCAAGACAAAAGTAAATTGAGTCTATCTCATTATCACCGGCAGTTGGTTGCACCGATTTCAGTCGGACATTCCTTCACGAGCGAGGGCGAAACAGCCATTTTCCCACGTTCATTCATGAACAAGTAATACATTTTTGCTTCAGATACCACAAAATGGTTAATTCGTCGCAACCTACCTCGAGCTAAGCAATGTAATCGCGACAACATTTCAAGCTTCTAAAAGGTTTTTCTTCAAACTCTTGATTCAAGACGACCGCATGCAAGTGGCGGGCAGGTGTCCCAAAATCAGAAACAACAGGTGAAAAAATATCTCGCTCAATCTCGACCATGCACACGAACGCAGAACGACACCACACGCGGGATGGTAGATGACAAAGATGACACACACCAACATTCACCACGATTACCGGCAAAAAAAAAACAATTACTCTAATAATATTAATCAGGCAAGCATCGTGAAGTTTAAACGTTCGCAAAAAAGCAATAGATTTTTTTTACGTTTTCAAAAAATGAGAAGGCCCTGCCGTTCTCATTCTGCCGGAGGCTATGCGGAGAGCAAGTCGTCTGCTTCCTGCGCAGGGGTTGCGGTGACGTCACAAAAACGCCGAGCTCTGATTGGCTCTGATTGAAGGATAGTGGGTAGACCTCAAAGCAAGCTGCCTTGAGGTCTACCCGCTATCCTTCATTCAGAACCAATCAGAGCTCGGCATTCTGACGTCACCACAACCCCTGCAAAAGAAGCAGACGAACTTGCACTCCGCATAGCGTAGTTTCTGCTGTACCCCAACGCTGTCAAGGCTATTCGCGCGAGCGCGTGGCTTCGTTCAGCGTCCCCTTCGTACGAAAACAGGGTCGAACGAGACGCAAGACGAAGTCCCCTTTTATCGAAACAGCGCTGGGCTACAGCACTGGGAAAGCCACTGTAATTTTGACAACGTAGAACGGAAATGCGCCCTTCGGTATCGTATCATCTACCAGCACAAACGTCTCAAATTAACCTACTAGCTGCCAATTCAGCTAAAACCCACAAAATAAACACAAGATGCTTCGTGCGGGTTGGAATTCATGTTAGCAAGACCCACTCGCGTTTGCAGCTTGTCCTATAACAGCCATTATTTACAATCTCTTTAAGCCAGCAACAGCGCGTGACATTCACATGTTGTTTGCCAGCGCGAGAGAGGTGTCAGTATAGTTGTAATGTGAGTTATATATAAAGAAAAGAAGTAAGCGTGATTTTGTGTTTTGTATTAAACGCGAACAAGTATTACTATTTAACGTCTCCTGCACCAAAGCAGATGCAGATTATAACAAATCCGAAAATGTATAAATGCTGTCATGAGCGCGTCTACTACGACGCTACGTTATAATAAAAGTCTCGCTCCTTGGCATATCTGCCACGCTTAAAGTTGACACTTTTCTTATTGCACACCATCCCTCGCGCCGTTCAGCCGCTTTTCATAGAGAAAGAACGTCAATATCTGTCACACCCTATAAAAAATAGAGACCCAACCAAGCGATGGGTCTCGTTCATCCGACGTACACAAAAGTGGGAAAGGCAGGGAGGACGTTTTATATTGCGGAGTCGAGTGACATTTTTTTTTTCTTCCCTTCATCATTAGCCGACGTACACTGCGGAACTCTGTTAGCGCGAACAGGACTTCGGCGCTTTTTCGTAATTTACTTCGAAAATGGCATAGCGACCGGAATATAGCCCTTATAGGTCAGTACCCCACCTGAGCGCTTTCCACCACTATAGTAGTTTTGTTAAAAGTTTTTCAATGCTGAGACAGAAAAAAAAAAAAAAAAAGGACAGGCGATGACTTGTTTTGCGCTAACAGTAGGCGTTGCGGGGTGTACACTAGACCCTTTTCAAAACTCCATCGAGCAACACTGGCGGTCGCCATTGCCTGGACACGAAGCGCGCGATTGGATACGAGCTCTCGCCGAACCATCGCCGAACGCAGACGTCACCCTCGTGTCCAATATACGCTCAGAGCATGCGATCATTAAGCAAAAGCAAACGGACTTTTGAAAAAAAAAAAAAAAAAAAAGGTCTAATGCGGAAGTTACGAACTCTCTTCCCCTTCACCTTACGAAGGACAGATACCTTTAAAGCTCCAGCCAATCCAGGGCTTTAAAGGTATCACGTAATTAGGCGCCCCGGGAGTACGGCCTGCCACCGGGTTCTTGTCGGCCGCATTGCTCGAAATGAAATGACCGCAAAATCTAGTCCGATATGTCTACCGAAAGGACTCCCAAGGTGAGCACACGCATTCACAGAAACCGCAGTTCCTTCGAGTTTGGTTTGCGTGCACGTGCGTTGGCACTTGAAGTGTTGTCGGTTCGAGCTAGATTTTGTCGTCCTCTCGTTTCAAACAATTTTGACACTCGCGTGCTCAGAGTCGAGCATTTTGAGCGTATCTATGACACGGCGTCCTCACATGTTCACATGGCTGTATATGCCTGCGTCGAGCCGTGACTCGGGCTCGCAGTCGACGTTGCGAGCCCCAGTATTTCGTGTGGGTTCTAGCATATGAATGCGCTCTTGCGATGAAATGGAGCATGAAGGTCACTCGATCGGGGGAAGTAGAGATGCTCGTGATATTGGCTGGTTCTCGAAGTCAACGGCAAAGGCGGATGGAATAAAGCGTGGTTGCCGCCACTGTCGTCGCAGATACTCTACGAGAGGAATACGCCTCACTCCGGGACAATGCAAATTACCTTGGCACGGACAGGTTTTGCGTAGTTCGAACATCGAACGGCTGGATGTTCCGCAGCCTCGGTTTTTTTTCCCCCTTTTAATTGCAAGGGGTGAATGCCCTTCCATACTGAAGTTACATGAACCCTTGTACTCAGCTTCCCTTCTTTCAAACAACCTCAACCACTAATATGCCTCTTTCCCACCCCAACAGACGACAGCGTTTTTGAGCGCGCCGGGAGGGGAAAAATACGACTGCGACGTCAGCGTTTAGTTGTTTTCACTGGTTGAAGACAAGCCTCCGCCGAACGCTGACGCTCCTGTCCAATCTGTGCCCAGCGTTTGCCCCGTTAGATGGTGTCACGCTCCAAAATGGCGTCGTTTGTCAGCAGCGGAAAGAGGGAGAAAAGGGTATCGCCCCATGGAGAGGATGAACCGGCCTGTGGAAAAAAGGTTCGCGTCACTTTTCTGTACGCAGGCGCGGGGTCGGCTATTGGCGTCTGTCGTCTTCCCGAGTGCCAGTCGAGACGGCCGTCTCGCCTGCCTCGGCGAACCCGGTGTTTCGGTGTGCCGGCGGCAACCTTCTCCCTCGGCGCCGCACGATTGCGCGACACCGACGGCAGCGCGATGTGCGTGCCTACTCGGATGCAAGACTAATGAAAAGGAGCGGAGTGGAATGTACTATCCCTAGTAAAGTATTTGCTTGTCGTTTCGGTGGCGTTGGATCCGTCGCTAGAAGCCTGGTGAAACGCACGGCTTCAGAGGTCGAGAAGAAGGCGGGAGGACAAACAAACGGGATGATTTGATGTATAAACGCAGAAACTGCAACGGCGGCCCCACCCATCACGATATTCTCCACATCAACGGACTGCTCTTTATCATCCAGTTAGCGCGAAAAGACAATGGCATAAATTAGTAACCACGCGGGTTTTCGCTAAACCAACGCGGTCCCTCGTGCACGTGATGATACCCTCGTGAAATGTCACGAGACTCAAAATGTCATTGGCCACGACACACGTGGGTACAGCCAGGAAAAGCGGACGGCGATGTCGCGCGCACTTCAGGCGCAGGCAACTCTGGAGTTGCCGTCGACGGCGGCTCGCGTGACGTCGGTCAGCAGCTTGCTGAGCACGCGGCACTTGTACTGGAGCCTGGCGCTGTTGTGCTCCGCTCGGCGGCGTCCGTCTTCGGCCCACTGGAGAGAGCGCAGCAGCCGGGCGTTCTCCACGTACAGGTCCCGCAGCAGCGAGTCCGTCTTACTGGGGACGACGCCAGTCGGCTGGCCGGGGGGATCGCGGAGTTGGACGTGGTCGTCGACACGAAAGACGAGGTTCCAGCCGGGGTCAGTCACAGGTCATGGTCGGTCAGAGTTCACCAAGAGGACAAAGTGGGAAGGGGAGAGAGGGAGAAAGAGAGAGAGAAACGAGATGCGTTAGACACACCGAGAAAGAGGCGTAGGAGTTCAAAGACAGCACGTGATGCATTTGTGAGTTAGTAAATACAAGTATACGTAAGACAGCACAACACAATTGTGGTCGTTGACAGAATGAGAACGACCGGGAGCAGCCGAAGAACGACGGAAGGCAACCAGCGCGTGCTGGAGTCTTGGCGTTCGAAAGAGACGCCCTACTGTTCTAATTCTGTCAGCGACTTTGCGTAGGATGATCACCAGAAGAAAGACGTCGGCCGCTGTGTCAGGCAACAAAAAATATAGAGAGGAAAAAATACTATCAACGTAAAAAGATAAAACAAAAGATAAATAATCCCTGGATTAGACAGTGTGCAGTCATATACGCAGTACGATTAAATTAGTATTTTACTAATTAACATATCATTTCATTCTCGAGGCGAACTAATGAAAATATGTACGCGACTTAGATATATCCTCAGAATTAGGCATTACCTACATAGCATATTTTCGTGCGTAACAAACTGAAATCGAAGCTCACGTCAAAACTGGGATATTTTGTGTCAGTTGATTAAGCAATTAGGGTCTCCAAATCGAACCGGAGGGGGGGGGGGGTATAAGGTAAAATCGCAAGCTCGCAAAACGCGTTTGCTGTACTGACAATACGAGGCACGCCAAACAGGTCAACTACGGAACAAAGACGGCGGACAAAAGATTTCGCTAAAATATATGTAGTGAGATGTATCTTTATTAGCAGCCACCGCCTACAACGAACTGCAAATGTCCCACATACTTAAGTGCACATTAAAAAAAAAAAGATTAAACAACCGCTTGCAGAATTATTACTACCCCAGAGTAGAGATGATGGTTAAAACGGACAAGCTAGTCGTTACTAAAGACTAGGAACGCATTGTTGCGAAACCACTGATTGCGTAATGAAATGCATTTCCAAGAGGGCCATTTCGCTTTGACTTCGTTGTTGTGTGTCGCGAAGTGGCGTCACAACCTTTCTAATGTCCAGTTTCATAAGTTTAAAGGAGCGCTAGACTGGATTTCGGAAGAGTCTTTTTATGGCGGAAATTCAACCTGCGTGCTCTAAGTATCCTAGAAAACGCATCATTACAATGGTCTATGACCTTTTTATTTATTAAAACACGTCGAAATATTGCGCTACGCCCCTTTTTTTTAGATATATCCAAGGGGAAGAGCGCCTGTCACAATAATTGATCGCGTTTTTAATAAAACAACAACAACAACAACAACATGCCACAATTGTACTTTTTGGTTCTCTAGGATGTGCAGCGCGCGCAGATTAAATTTTCGCCATAAAAAGACGGTATCACAATCCACCATAGGGGTCGTCGCGACTGAATCGCAGCAATGAGAATGGCCCAGGAACCAGGGGCTAAAAGGAGCGCAGCGAAAAGGCTAGAACAATAACCAACAAATGAGTCATGAAAAACCTAGAAGACATGAGCTGAATTAAAATACGCTTAAGAGCAATAACATACTACCAAACATCAAACGAAAAAAATTACGAGACAAACAAAAATGCATCAATGTCCCCCACCCACATTGAGCGTCCAGCAGTGCGGTACGTCAACGGTTCTCTCGACCATGCGCCATACCGTTTTATCCTGCTCAGCTTGACCAAGTCTGATCTAGTCTCTTATCACGATGGCCAAATAAGCCCTCAAGAAAAGAGGAGCGGGTTACCAAGTTGCAAATAAATATAATAAAAATTAAAATTCGAATGCAAATTAATAGACTAGGGTAATCTTGGAAGACACAAAAACCGAAGCATGGCAGTAGAAGTTGAGCAACAGAGGGCAAGAGTCGTTGCTGCAACGCCCGTTCAAACTGATCTGCCATGTCCACCTGCAAAGCCTGCTTCGCACAGCGTTTGGTTGGCAACCGAATGCGTTGCGCAGCCTTGTGCGGACTTCTGCAGCCTTTTGATCAGTTACGACGACCAGACACGCTGGCGCCATCTATGAGCCAGCCTTGAACCTTCATCTAACTAGAGTGAGGGTTTTGCAGTATTCGCAAGATCAAATGCAAGTGTGCTATCTATATGAGAAATGACCGTTTATAACATTGTGAGAAAAGATTTTAAAACTTATGGTGAAAGAATGAAGCGAAAGGAAATGAGGAAGTAAACGCAAATCGCAAGGGTTCCCGGACTAGCCGATAGATGGCGCCTGTGTGCTTTCGCTTCGTAAGCGATCACAAGGTGGAATGCAACGCACTCGGTTGTAACCTAGCGCAAGCGCGTGAACAAGCTCCTTCATGGGTCAAGCGACGCTTTGCGCGTCACGCGAGAGTTCCCGTGGCGCATACTTCGCCGCGAAAGCTGCCGTCGTTTACGCGGAGGTCGGTGAAATGTTTTCGCCGGTCACTATTTCAGCAGGATTAATTTCCCTTAGTCAAACCTTAAAGGTTTCGCACGGCAACGAAAGTAAGCTAAATGCACCAACGTGGAACGACCTTATAGTGGAAAGTATGATTCCACTCATACTCATAAAAGGGGTGATTTTTTCAAAGCTGGCTCTTTGTCACCGCGAAACTCATGGAGGGGTTGAGAGCGTAACAGGGTTTGCCAGACTCAATTTAGAATAAATATATTTTTCGTTGTTTTGACCGGTGTTAAGTGCAACGAACATTGTGGTAACAAACGCCGGCAAGCATGCACTCTCTCCAGTCCCTCAGGGCGCAAACGTAATATTGTCAATGCGAAGCGGTCCTACGGCTAGTTGGGCTATAGTCGCTGAGAGGATGGGAACGACAAGGAGAAGCTTCAGCTGTGCCGCCTCCAGCGCAAGCTTTCTACCTTCGACAACGCAGAGGCGTCTCCCGCACATCACGCACGGCCGCGTAGGTAAAGCACTACGGAAGGCATGAAGCGCGTACTGGGGGCCGGGCGTTCGAAAGACACTCCCTGTCGTTGTCATTCTGTCGGCGACCATAGTTGCTTGTCCATGTTTAACGTAGTACGCCAAAACTAAAAAGCGCCGTCTACTTTTTTTGTATTGCCCGCATGTTTTTGGCATTGTACGTTAAAGATGAAAAGAAACGGCGGAAGATAGATCATGCAACGCGACAGTCTATAGGGAGGTTACGGAAAAGGTACGTCAGGTTGCGGGGGATAAAGGTTAGAGAGACCGGAATCGGGGGGTTCACGCGCTCGATAGCATCCTTCTTGCGAGACCGAAGAAGAGCGCGCAAAGCGAGAGTGCCGGCCGGTACCACCACCACAGCAAGAAGGAGACCAGTCCGAGGAGCCCGCCACCGGTACCAACCTCGGCCGCCAGGGGACCCGAGGACGTCTGGCGCTGCTTGAGCTTGGCCACTTCGTCCTTGTGCTGAAGCTCGGACTCGAGTCGCTCCATCATGTGGTCCTGCTCTGTTGGCGGTGGCGGCCGTCGTCGTAGCAGACGTCGACGGACAGCAGTGAGTGAGCAGGTCGGAGGGAAGGGGAGGGGGAACGAGCGGCACGTTAGTCGGGTAGCCTACGGGCGACACAGTTCAACACCTCCTATGGTCGGTGACAGGTGAAGAGTGCGGGCTAAGCTCCCCCCGCAAAGCCCTCCACCCTTTCCACTTTACTTTAGCAGAGCGAACGCGGGAGGGGAGGTGACGAGAGACTTGCCTTCTCTCCAGCACTCGCTCTGCCAATCTTGAAAGAGTGGAGAGCTTTGCGGAGAGAGCTTGTCGCACTCACCTATCACCGACCATATAGGGTGTCCAAAGCGGATATTCCGATGTAAAACGGGACGGAAAAATTGGCCCTACACATAGAAAGCTCAATCTGTCTCCGAATGTGCAGGTAGCGGGTGGGTCAGTTTACCGTGTGAAATTTCAAGGCGCAGTTGTCTTCCTGTAAAAAATAAGAGCTAACATGCTTGCAAAAGTGAAGGTTGGGCGCGTTCGCAGACGACCGAGTTAGCGACGCTACTTACTTGTGGCGCCATCTCCCGATAGGCGTAGCGAGGAGGTGACGCGCTCTGTTGTCTACTCGCTTCGCGTATCGAGAGATGGCGCCACAAGTAAATGGCGTCGCTAACTCGGTCGTCCGCGAACGCGACCGGCCTTGACTTTGGCAAGTATGTTAGCTCTTATTTTTTACAGGAAAACAACTGCGCCTTGAAATTTCACACGGTAAAACTGACCTGCTCAGGGCATATTCGGTGAACGTTTGAGCTTTGCATTTGCGGGCGCAAATTTTTGCGCCTCGTTTTGCTGCGGAAGGTTCGCTTGCGACACTCTATGGATAACAAGACCGTGGTGCTGGGTTTCATAAAACATCTACTGGAGGACAGAGCGGGGCAAAGATTCGACACGACAGCTGCGTCAGAGTTCGGCTAGGACTAGTTTTCTCACCGATCCCCTCCTTTTCTACACATGACCAACAGGTCTACGCAGAATTAGAGATACAATAAATCTCTCCATGCATCTATCACTGATTGAACGTGCGTCCCAGCCACGTGATCACAGCCGAACTCTGACGCAAGACTCGTGTCGTATTTGTGCCCTGTGGTGGCCTCCAGGTGGTGACGTAGGACATTCAGCACTACGACCTGGTTATCTAGGAGGCGTTGCACAGCTACGGTTGCGGCGGTCAATGAAGTGAGTCGTCGGTTAAAATAAGTAGGGTCAGGGTAGGTTCAGTGTAACGCAGTTCCTAGGTATGAGCTTAATAACGTGCTATGGTACCGCGGTAATGCGGGACGCGAGATCAGGACAGTTTACTCAGCCTTTGATTGCGTAAGACTCCAATTCACGACAAAGGACATGTAAAATGAAGATGGCCGAGTCTACAGCCAAAATGCATACATTTAGAACAGGCAATGACAGACAGCGTAGCAAACCAAAGGGTCACACGCCCAATGCACGCGCGCTAGTTCTAAAGTGGCAGGAAATAGGCTTGATCGGCGTCGACATGAACCATCCTACCTTCTGCTTACTTCTTGAAAGCAGGTGATACATCAAATGTTTTCACGGTGGCCTCGCTACCAACCGACATTTAGAAAACAGTGTTCAGCTATAGCCTCCTACAAAGCCTGGCAGATCGCCACGAGAAGAAGCCGCCGAAATGGAGAAGGAGGAGCGGCCACGTGACTAGCGCTGCGTTGCGGCGAGACGCCGAAACACACTTCTCCCGAGCGAACAAGTGTGTTTCGGGTACTCACCGCTGCAAAAGCTGTGCGCTAACGTCCAGGCTCCACGAGAAATGGCTCTATGATGCTCTGTGCTACCGGACCCTCGCGCTCCAAATCTGCGACCGGGCACTCTATGGTTCCGTCGTCGAACTGCCAGGCTTAGTAAGTATAGCGAAAGCTATAATTCAACTTAAGAAAAAAAAAAAAAAACAGACAAGGGGAAGAAAGGTATAAACAACAAAGGACTAGAGACTAGAGTGACTCACTCATTCTGCGAAGCTGGTCTTCCCAGGTCTTGCGGAGCCGTTCCTGCTCGTGAAGGTGCAGCGTCTCCAGGTGGCTCTCAATGGCGGCGAGTGTCTTGCCGATCAGCTCTGCAAGCTTGTCCTGGAGGGACGACGCGTGCCCCGGCATCAGAGGCGCTGACGCCGTACCCTGGTTGCCCACGACCACTGCCCCGTCGCCGTCTCCGGCGTCCTTGGTGATAAGAGAAGCGCCGCTGCACCGCAGACAGCCCCTGAGCAGGACGCAGATGTCCTCGGTGAGCTGCGCCGTCAGGTCCTGCTGGGGCTTGCGAGCTAGGTCGTCGCGGTCTCTCCAGCTGGGCTGCAGCTTCAGGTTCCGTTCGAGGCTCGTCTGCAGCTCCCGCTCCACGTCGGTACGTACCTGCCCCAAAGCGAGATCAGGGTTGAAGGACCACTGGCTCCCAGGACTTCCCTTTGTGCTACATATTTCTATGGTTGTTAAACTACAGAATGACAACTGCTATGGTAAGAACACACAAGCCGGCGACAGTTCGTCTGCCAACCCCGACTTGTGCATTTTGTGTTTTTCTACATTTTCCTCTGGTCACTGACAGATTAAGAACGACAGGGCGTCTCTTTAAAATGCCAAGCCTCCAGCACGCGGTCGTTGGATACCGCCGCGCTTTTGCTGCGCGTGCATGAGACGCCGAAAAGTTATCGAAGTAAGATCGTTCTCATCCTGTCTGTGACTCTAACAGCCTGAACAAATAAACGAATAACTTTAAGCACTTTTTGTTTTCTAAAACACCCTAAGCGAGGATATTTGTAGACACATCTCAACGTCCAACTTTAATTGAATATTGCTACACGATCGTACCTAGGGACTGCTATGGTGACCGGCGAAGTAGCGAAACCTCACAAGCTCATCGAAAGCAACACGCGACGCGAATGACGTCCAAAAGCCCACACAAAGCACCAACCTTGCGGACAAGGTCCTGTTCCACCTGGTTACGGACTTCGGCCAACTTGGTTTCGTACATGGCCTGCAGACTCCGCTGCTCCTTCTTCACCAGAGAGTCTCCGGGAGACGCGTCACCCAGCAGGCCCCTGAGCCGCTCCACTTCTTTTCTGGTGGCCTCAAGCTCAAGACAGATGCTTCTGCGATCCATCTCCAGACCGCGAACAGCACCATCATGCGCTGACTCCTCGCTAGGCCTCTTCTCGGCCTCCCGCTCCTTGAGGCGGGACAGCTGGTCTTCGAGCGCGCGCCTCTGCTCGCCGAGCAAGCCCAGTTCCTGCTCCCTCAGGGCCAGCTGGGCTTGAGACTGCTCCCGCTGCTGGACCATCTGGTTTTGCAGTGACGTCACGTCCGCCCGGAGCCTCTCGGCCAGCACGTTGCGCATGCTCAGTTCGTCCTGCAGCTTGGCGATGGTCGACTGGGCGCCGTCGATGGAGTCCTTGTCCACCTCCGGTTGACTGCTCAGCTGCGACTCGAGCTCGTGCACGCGAGCGCGCCACCGGTCGTCGGACTCGCGCAGGGCCTGCTCGAAGCGACCGCGGAGTTGGTCCAGAACCTCGCGCTGCGCTTCTGTCAGGTCGTCCACGTCCCAGGGCAGCCTGTGCGCGTCTGCAGAAAGCAAGAAAATAAAAAACGTTCTGAACACCTATTTTTATGCTGTTAAAAGATTGGCAAAGACCTTTTTCTACAAAGCTCTATAATGCATAAAATGCTGTATTTAGGAAGCGATCTCTTCAAATTCTTTAGAAAGCATTAAATCGTCGTTTCGGAGAGTGAAGAAGAACGTACATTTCAATCAATTTCCCAGCTATATTCAGCGGAGAAATTGAATTGGGTCATAGGTGCCGTGACTCCAGGCCACGTGGCGAACATTTCGCCGCTAAACTTAGCGGGGAAACTGAATGTGTTTAAGTCGCGTGACAGGTCACGTGACGTCTATTTTCCCGCTAAATCTAGTGGGAAACCTGAATTGATGTATAGGTCAGGTTACGTCACGCCATGCGACGTCCACCTCTCGGCTAAATTTAGAGGGAAATGCACTAATAAAACGGATGGCCGGACGGACAAAACCTTGGGATTAAAGGGGTCCCGTAAAAGCATTAAAAAATTACTGGATGTTTGTCCGACGGATATTCGGGTGACAGAATGAGCAGCGTCTTTCGAGCTGCACTGGACGTTTATATATGAGCTTCTGTGAGCTCGTCCTACGTAGAAGACTATGAATAACATGACCTGTGGTCACATATAGTGACGTTCCGTCAGACGAAGTAAGATGCCGTGACGCCACGTCATATGACGCAGCTTTACGCGACGTCGCATAACGCCAGAATGTCACGTAACACCGTGATTTCCGGTGTCCCATCGTGGCGTCACCTGACGTCGCGTTAGTGTCGCGTCACGTTTTGTTACGGACGCCAAAACGCGACACTATACGTGACGTGGTCACATTGTTAGTGTCACATGATCGCCGTCACGTTGAGACGTCAGGTGACCGCCGCGTCAGGTGGCCGCCGATGAGGTGACGCGACCACCGTTCGCTAGATTTAACACTTCCGCAACGGCAAATCGAGCGGCGCAATAAGTCCGCTAAATATCGGCGGGCGTGTAAAGGTTTCTCGTGACGTTCTTTCGTAAAGTCACGTACAATTCATGTAAACCAGCCATATAACACATTCACATTCTGTGTTAAGCTCTAGCAATACACTCAGCAGTATACTTTAAAAAAAAGTTTAAAGGTGTCGAGAAAGTACCAGTACGTGGAGGGAATAGTTGCTCACCAAAGCAGCGCCGCCTTCTTTGAAACACCAATCAAGGATTAAAATACAAAGAGTATGTCAACCCGATACTGGAAACGAGTATGACCTTAGAGGCCGGACTCGATCGAGTGAATATGTTTGAAAAAGTGAAGAACTTCTCCCGGCGGCGTTCACTTTGCGCGGGGAGTATGAACAATGACTGATGTGCCTCGCGCGAAGCAAGCGTGCAGCCGGGAGAAGTTCGATGGTCGTTCACTGCGTACTGTGAACAACTAAATTTTTGCGAAGACTTTATCTGCACCACTTTCGCGAGCTGAAATATATCGCAACAAATGGGCAACAAATATACATTATCCAACGGTACCGAATACACAGCACATCACTTTAAACGGCCAAATTTTGTGGCCGCAAACTCATTCCAAACACCCCCCCCCCCCCCCCCCCCCCCCCCATTCAGGTATACCGCGAAATAGCGAGCCCGCGAAAATAAATTTGTCGTTTACGGTATTCGATTCATGGAGTTCAGCTTTCAGGGCGACACCTTAATTTACGTGCTTCCAGAAGTGAAACAAAAATTAGTAGCACGCTTGCACGAAAACAACGTGGTCAAAGAGGCGCATGCATTCTGCCTTCTGTCCAGAGACCAACCAATAAACGGAGAAGCAGAGGAACCGAGACTATACAAACGAGAGGATGAGAAACACAGGGAGGTCTCTCAGTTGCCCCGCATCCAGCGTGAGCTTCCGAGCTTCGATGATATTTCGGCCTCTCGTGAGCTTCGAGCGTGACGGCGCAGCCAAAGCACGACGGAAGGCAAGGAGCGCCTGCCGTTGTCACCCGGTCAATGACTATGGCTGGCACTACTTGTATAATGTGTAGGCTTCGATCGAATTGCATTCATACACACAGTGATACTTTGGTGTGCGCATTTAGTATGCTGGTTCTCTACTTCGGTGGAGGTGGAATACGTATCAGCGTGTAAATGTGCGCGTAAACTTTCGTAAACTCATCGAGCACGGCCACGTTCACGTGCTATCTGTGTAGACACGGGTATGTGAGCAGGGCGTTGAACCGGAGTCGAAAACCGGATCAAAACTTTTTTTTTTGAGCGAACCGGAACAAAATCAAAACCGAACATTTGATGGTGATCCCGAACAAGCACAAAAGCTCAAATTCATGAGGCGGAGTTTCTCGTCTGTCCGTCCTTTTTTTTTTTTGTCCCCTCGCTCGAAGGTTACCATGTCTAACCTTAACCAAGTCGCCTGCCTACTGGTTTTAACTTCACTTTTCTGAAGTTCCTCGTTTGGTTAAGTACACAATCACCTTTCTTCATTTTTAAACAAAACGGAAGAGTGCCCCGAGCAAACGTCTGTGGGAACAGAACGTATTGAAAGATGGAACCACAGGAAGAGCTCCAAATTTGCTCCCAGGAAAATAACAATCTTATAGTATGTTCATTTTAATAAAATGTATTATGTATTCTTTTAAATTTCGCTCACTCGCTTGCATAAGACCCTTTTCAAAAGTCCATCAAGCAACACTGGCAGTCGCCATTGCTTGGACACGAAGCGCCTGATTGAATCAGAGTCCTCCCCGAACGATGACGTCAGCCCTCGTGTCCAATACGAGCTCAGCCGAGTTCACGCTAAACGATGACGCAACCCACGTGTCCAATACGAGCTCAGCCGGGTCCCCGCCGAACGATGACGAAGCCCTCGTGCCTAATACGAGCTTGGCGTCGCCGAGTCGGCGTAAACCTCCGGCCGACGGCGCGATGAGGATAAAAATGTATCGTTTATTTGTTTCGTTACTGCTAACACCCCCTAATATAAAAAAAAAAAAAAAAAAAAAACGGCCGGGTTGGGTGTTGTGTGATTGTACCACGGTTTGTTTACCTTCGCTGGAAATGTGACTCAACAAAGTGTTAGTGCGTTCGAAGGGCCGTACATTACCACGGGCTGACATTAACCAGTGATTGCGATTAGGAAACTTGACACCGGGAAGTATTTTCCACGCTTATTTTATCAAAAGGTTCTTCATTCGCTGACAGAGCAGATAGCCCTAACCGAGGAAAAAGAGACCGCTGATATATGTTCGGGATTTATGCCACCGTATGGAGTGTTTCTGTCCGGTTCTTTACTTCGTGCAATTTCTATTTCTACTGTAAAATTGAGTTAGCACCGGCAGTAGCTCAAAGCGTCTTTTGTAGCGTGGTGTTGAGATGAACTGACAGCGCTTAAAACTGCGAAACTAACACGATCGGCCTTCATAACAATCGGTGGAATAAATATTTTTCAGCGCTGTCTATTTGCCTATCGCCTGCTATGTAATCGCTTCATTCCCCAAAACGTCCTGGAGATTTCAGAATCAATTCAGGAGTCTAATAGCGGCTGTTTCCAAGTTCCAATCATCAAAACACGTGATCAGAGCGGACGTTTTAAAGCTTCGGCTTTTTAATCTTTGCTTTCCTAAATAATTTTTAATATATGTTATCAGCGGGTGAGTACACATGCCACTTGATTTCACTCGAAGCAATATGAACTGGTCTCTCGGCTGTTCCAATTTCAACATGTCTGAACGTTCACGGCCGTAGCTGCGACCACTTCGACAATCGCTTTCCGTAATTACGCCATTAAAATATTCATAAAATTATTATAGCTGCACGCCAGCCTTATAGTTATTGTTAAATAACGTTTTCCAAGCCTTTTTTGAAAACAATCTCTTAAAAAAACTCGCTTAAGCGCGGCTTATGAGTTGTGAATGCGAAATTATGAACGTCGTTCTTCCGCCGCCTTAATTCGTCTGCGGTGTACTGGCGTGGATGAACACGTTTCGCTACTGCCGAGGTTGCGGCCGCCGACAGTATAGACCCTTTTCGCAAGGGCGCCGCCATCTTGAATTGTCGTCACTTCCAGTATGGGCGAAAACATTGTTTTGCCGTCGCCACGTCAATAGAAGCCATTTAGGACATAATCGTAACCGTCACACATTCTCGTTTTGCCTCCCCTCTATTTTTTTACTATTTGCAGGTTGAAACGTTTTCATATTTTTTCGTCGCCCATACCGGATGTGCCCACTTGGCGGTCGGGAGCGAGAGTAAGCGGAAAAGGTCTATAGATGTCTCAGGCGCCGCCATGTTCCTGCAAGCGTCTCCGTCTTTCCGCACGCTTTCCTTCCTGCCAGGCGAAGATGCAATACATGCTCAGTTGCAAACGCTCTCTATGGTTTCAGTTGTTCCGAAAAAATTGTGTTGCTTGTATGTTTAGACAGCCTTAATGCTAGTATGCCTCAACGGGTAACTTGCCTCTTAGCTGTAGATGAGAAATTTAGCCAGTACGGTACAACCGCTAACCTGGGGTCTTTAACGTCCACCACACAGTAGAGATTATAGAAACGTGTGCCAGTACGAAACTCATCCAGATCGAAACGGGCAGGGGATGGGGATCGAACCCAGGATCCCTGAAGCAATGGTCATGGTGAAAGCTAGCTGGAGTCGTTCTGTGTTTTGTCCCTTGTCCGTATCCCTGCAGTCTCGGGTTTACAACTATGCCCAGAATCCCTCTCACACATCCAAGCGCTCTAAATACGCGCTGTGTCCACGTCGTCTGCTTCAGCTATCTCGGTCTGCTTTGCGTTCGGCGATCGGCGTTCGACGTCTGCCTGCGCTTCGCGAACTTTTATTTACTGTATCTGCTGTCTGCGCGGCACTCGCTGCACCGTTAGACAGCAGCAAGGTATGTTTCGTGCGCTAACCCTTCCCTTGTATTTTCCCTAATTTGTCAATACAGGTTTTTTCTATCCCTGTTTTCAGTGCAAATAGCATATCAGTAAATAGAACATAAAGTAACAGCGTAACCTGTGTCGTGGATTCCTTTAGCCAACACAAAGTTACGTCAGAAATTTAGTCAGTGCAGTACAACCGCTAGCCTGGGGCCTTTAGCGTGCATAGTGAACTAGTGATACACGAACGAACGCCGCCACAATGCTCATCCAGATCGAAAGAGGGAAGGGGTGGAACCAGTACCCAGCCCTGCAGTGGCAGCTTTCGCCGTGCTCCGATCTGCGGTGGATGAACACACTCGCCCACCAATCCCGGCGTTGTGGATTCGGTTTCGATTTAAAACGGAGGTGACCATACATGCGTTCATCGCCACTACCGCGAGCGTAGGGCGTGTCTCGTCTGCGAGCACCAAAACGCATGCAGTCCGCTCCTTCCGAAAGAGCGAAACCTTCAAACACCAAACAGGCCAATGAGAGTGTCAGAATTTACTCATGGCCGCGTGCTGTTTCGAATACGCGGGTGGTACGGCGCTAGCGTACCGCACGTGTATTCAGAAGAACCAGAACGGACGGAAACGACCCTGCTTCAGTGGCGCGCCTAGCGGCAAAACGTTGCACTTGCGACGACGACGGCGGCGGCTCATTGTTTTCCGACTTCTTTTGCCAGGCACTGAAGGTATAGAGGAGGCACCGGTACAGATTAACTCACTGTTTATAAAAAAAAGTCCGCGTCTCTCCACACCAGGTGTGGTCCGTACACATACGGAGAAACCAGGTTAGAATGAAGCGAAAAGTTTATAGCATGCGCCGCACCGACAGCAGCGCTACATCAGCGGCATGCATTCGATTGTAAGAGAGGACGGTTGCGTACGAGAAATTCCCCGAGCTTGCTTTTGACCAGCTCGCATTAGTCTTGCACTCGCGGAGAAAGGGGGGAAACGTCAGAGTTTACGGTAAACACGACGAGACCGTGGTCCCGCACGCTGCGAACCGCTATTAAAGCGGTGACGGGGGGGGCCTATATTTTTTTTCTTGAACGGTCGAGCGTGTCCACGATTTTACGAGTTTGTAAACTTAGCACTCCAGTGTGCCGGTTGTCGACGAGAGAAGCTCTTCGGGGTTGTTCGCGATCGAAACCAGCGCGCGATTAAACTTTACTGGGTGATAGAGCGCTTCTAAAGCGCTTCTAAAAAAAAATATATATATATACGATTAGGCGGAATAACTCGACATTTATTTCGCTAATATAATAAAATAGGATTACACTCCAGTACCTATGATGATGATAATGAGCAGGCGGCACTCAAGCATGCAAAATCGATTTGTCGACCAAACTGTTAGCCGGCTGTTCTGGGCACTAAAAATAAACTTTATTATTATCAATAATTATTATTACTATTATTATAATTATTATTATTATTAATATAATAATGATAATAACTATTATTACTGTATATCAGTGTCATAGCAGATTATTTTTACGCATTTAGAATAGGAATGGTTGTTCGCGTCTCTGTTCTATGCTTTTTGTTTATCCTGGAGCTTGAACTCCCCTTTAAACCTGTCATGTAAGTGTCAGATCCAAATGTGGACCGCGGTCCTCCTCCGCACTTGAGCTCTTTTCTCACGTGAGTTTGTATACATATTTAATTTTTATTGAAGTGTGAGAGCACGACGACTTATAGGTTATTCCTAGACACTGCAATTGATCAACACTGGTTGATTTATATATTGGTAGATCGATAATAATTATTAATGTTATCGTTTTACAGTACCTCCCTTTACTTGGAAGAAGGGAACTTGAGATGAAACTCCTCGCCATGTTTGAAGGAAAGGAATGACCAAGTCTCGCTCCTACGGGAACCGACATCGGCTTCTCCCGACAGGACGACGATTAATTACAGCCAGGCTAAGCACCACGTGTATCCCAGCGCCGAACGAGCCTAGCACCTCGACGGAGCGCGCACGGGCCGTAGAGAATCGCACGAATCGGCAAACCGAGTTACGGGTGACTGCGGTTGCTCCCACCGAGTCGCCGCAAAGGTCATTAATCATCACCCTTGGTCTCGAACGCCTAACGCAGCCAGGCAGTGGGCCACCGCCTATCCGACACCCGCTGAACCGAATTACCCGCGCCGACTGAACGACTTTGGCTTCGACTACCGCTTCGGCTGTACCGTGTGAAACAGCTGTCCAGACGCAGCCAATTCCGTAAGAGATTCAAATTTGCCTCGATTTAAAGGGACACTGAACTCCTGCTACAACCCCCCCCCCCCCCCCCAACCACCCCTTATACGCACAAAAAAAATTATTTTGAGTGCTCTGATAGCAAGTCACAAAACAAATTTTTCACGAAATAAAATAACATAAAACGAATGACTGCGGCTTCGACTACCGCTTCGACCGCATTGTGGGAAACAGCTGTCAAGAGTCAAGACGCAGCCAATTTCGTTAAAACCTCAAATTGCCTTCACTTTACAAAAAAGAAAGAACAATTAAACAATCTCCCCCCCTCCAAAAAAAAAAAAAAAAGACAGCAAAAAGTTTAGGTGGTTGGAGAGGACACGCATGTCAAAACAAACTTTCCACAAAAAAAAAAAATAAAATTAACACTATATTTACGTTCCAAGACATTATTTTAATTGTGCCTAAGTAAGCTTCACACGTGTCACAAAACAAATTTTAACAAAAAAAGAAAAAAAAAGAAAAGGCAATATTTACGTTGCGAGACACATTTTGAGACGGGATCGATCCCGTAACATACTTCAATTTTGGATGTCCACTCCAGAATAGAAGTATAAGTGCCCGAAAAAGTGCCCAAAAAAAATTTATAAGTGCCCGAAAAAAAAAAAAAAGTCACAATATTAGGGACTGAGGCTATTTTCAATTAAGTGCATTTCCAAAACATACTTCTACTTCGAGGTGTAAACCTTGAAATAGTATAGCACGCTTCGGAATCGCTCAAGTCTTGTAACGTAAATATTGTCAGAATTGTATGATTTTGTGGCATAATGTTTGCTACCCAAACACCTAAAAGTTTTTTTTTTTTTTTTTTGTGTGTGTGTGGGTGGAGGGGGCGGGGGTAGTTTTTTTTTCTAAACTCAGAGCGGGAATTCGCAACACACCCACCCACCCACCCACCCGTGGGTGGGTGGGTGGATAAGTTTTCTGTGACGGTTAGTGGACTTCTTTGACGCCTAGATTGCCTGACTGAAAAACACGCTTTAGTTTACTAATAAATTCAATCACTCATAGGTAATTTATAACCTAATTATACCCAATGTTTGTAATTTTCTTAGAGGATCGTGTAGGCAGAAACAAATCCGACATTAACAGTTTTATTTTCTCTGAGATGCGTAATTTTTGCAAGAGCAATTTGGCCGAAATACCTTGTACAATACTGGACAGTTTAACAGACTAACAGGTCGATACCTTAGTCGTATATTAACGCATTAATCTAAGCATCAGTAGGTTAAGCGACTAATTACGTAGCCCTATAAGACATTTCCCATCACAAAATAACGGAAACTAGCAGTGGCGCTATTTGAGAAAAAATATCCACGTAAATGGTAAAAAAAAAAAAAAAAAAAAAAAAAACTGTTTAAACAAAACGGAGCAAATGTCGTGCACGAAAAAGAAAAGGAAACGAGTCCTGTTTGGACAACTCTTTAAAGGACGCAACCTTACACCATGGCTTGGGGGCCAAATGCGGTGAGACAACTTCAAGTCCTTTTTGAGTTTAGAGTACATGCTGTAGTCATTTGTTCATTGTTCCTTTCGGGTGTGTTGCCCTAGCGTTGAGCGCAACTTCCACTGGTTTCGCGTGTGACTCCAGGTTTCGTGGGTTTCTCTGAGCTCCTTTTGAGGGTGAGTGCTGCTGTGACTCTCCTCGGGGAACTGTAAAGGTCAGTTCACACTCTTGCAGCCGAGTACGACCGAGAGAGACCAGACCGGTTTTTAAGCCTCTGGCGACGTCTTAAGACCAGCTCCGCTGCAGCGCATCCGGTCCTAAGAGGTCGTAAGAGGCTTAAAAACCGGTCTGGTCTTTCTGGGTCGTACTCGGTTGCAAGAGTGTGAACGGACCTTTACAGGGAGGGGGGGAATATCTAAACGGGTAAACAGCACCTAGGACAGGCGCTCCTCAACCGTTGGTCCGGTTCCTCCCCGTTGCAGGATAGCATCTGAAGCTTTCAGGCCCGTTCACGCTCTTGCAACCGAGTACGACCCAGAGAGACCAGACCGGTTTTTAAGCCTCTGGCGACGCCTTAGGACCAACTCCGCAGCAGCGCATCCGGTCCTAAGAGGTCGCAAGTGGCTTAAAAACCAGTCTGGTCTCTCTGGGTCGTACTCGGTTGCAAGAGTGTGAACGGACCTTTACAGGGAGGGGGGGGAATATCTAAACGGGTAAACAGCACCTAGGACAGGCGCTCCTCAACCGTTGGTCCGGTTCCTCCCCGTTGCAGGATAGCATCTGAAGCTTTCAGGCCCGTTCACGCTCTTGCAACCGAGTACGACCCAGAGAGACCAGACCGGTTTTTAAGCCTCTGGCGACGCCTTAGGACCAACTCCGCAGCAGCGCATCCGGTCCTAAGAGGTCGCAAGTGGCTTAAAAACCAGTCTGGTCTCTCTGGGTCGTACTCGGTTGCAAGAGTGTGAACGGACCTTTACAGGGAGGGGGGGAATATCTAAACGGGTAAACAGCACCTAGGACAGGCGCTCCTCAACCGTTGGTCCGGTTCCTCCCCGTTGCAGGATAGCATCTGAAGCTTTCAGGCCCGTTCACGCTCTTGCAACCGAGTACGACCCAGAGAGACCAGACCGGTTTTTAAGCCTCTGGCGACGCCTTAGGACCAACTCCGCAGCAGCGCATCCGGTCCTAAGAGGTCGCAAGTGGCTTAAAAACCAGTCTGGTCTCTCTGGGTCGTACTCGGTTGCAAGAGTGTGAACGGACCTTTACAGGGAGGGGGGGAATATCTAAACGGGTAAACAGCACCTAGGACAGGCGCTCCTCAACCGTTGGTCCGGTTCCTCCCCGTTGCAGGATAGCATCTGAAGCTTTCAGGCCCGTTCACGCTCTTGCAACCGAGTACGACCCAGAGAGACCAGACCGGTTTTTAAGCCTCTGGCGACGCCTTAGGACCAACTCCGCAGCAGCGCATCCGGTCCTAAGAGGTCGCAAGAGGCTTAAAAACCGGTCTGGTCTCTCTGGGTCGTACTCGGTTGCAAGAGTGTGAACGGACCTTTACAGGGAGGGGGGGAATATCTAAACGGGTAAACAGCACCTAGGACAGGCGCTCCTCAACCGTTGGTCCGGTTCCTCCCCGTTGCAGGATAGCATCTGAAGCTTTCAGGCCCGTTCACGCTCTTGCAACCGAGTACGACCCAGAGAGACCAGACCGGTTTTTAAGCCTCTGGCGACGCCTTAGGACCAACTCCGCAGCAGCGCATCCGGTCCTAAGAGGTCGCAAGAGGCTTAAAAACCGGTCTGGTCTCTCTGGGTCGTACTCGGTTGCAAGAGTGTGAACGGACCTTTACAGGGAGGGGGGGGAATATCTAAACGGGTAAACAGCACCTAGGACAGGCGCTCCTCAACCGTTGGTCCGGTTCCTCCCCGTTGCAGGATAGCATCTGAAGCTTTCAGGCCCGTTCACGCTCTTGCAACCGAGTACGACCCAGAGAGACCAGACCGGTTTTTAAGCCTCTGGCGACGCCTTAGGACCAACTCCGCAGCAGCGCATCCGGTCCTAAGAGGTCGCAAGAGGCTTAAAAACCGGTCTGGTCTTTCTCGGTCTTACTCGGTTGCATATGTGGGAGCGGCGCTTTATTTATATCCGCGTTAAACCAGAATAACTAGACGTACAAGAAGGGAGCGAACGAAGACGGCAGATATCGCAGGGTGCCGCCCCTCCTCCCTCCCCTTCCCCCCTGTAAACATCTTTTGATTATTAAGAAGTTTTAGTAGACCGTTCCGATAACTCCAATAACGACACCCGATACTCCGACACACCCGTGCAGGGATCGTATCGTCACCGGTTATCGTATACCGGAACGATCTACTAAAATTCCCCATTAGGGAGTTCTCGCGGAACGTTTCTGCCATCCCGCAATGCTCCCCGCAAACCGCTCGGAGATCCCGAATTCCGCACAAACAAAGCTGGCGGCAGTGTCTGCGCTGCAAAAAAGGCGTAGCAGAAAGCGAAAAAACAAACAAACAAAAACGTCAACTAAGGCTTTTGATTACCATATGTTGCTTCACAGGGGGGGGGGGGGGGGGGGGCGAAGGGGCCGCAATCCCCCCCCCCCCAAAAAAAAAAAAAAAAAAAAAAATTCCCAGAAAAGGGGAGGGGGGGGGGGGGGGGGGGAGTCGGCGAGGTTAGCGACTCTCGGGTTTATCAATATCAAACTTCGTGGAGAAGTTGTAAAAAAAAAGGAAATAAAAAAGGAAGGGAATGCAATATGCCATTTAAGACATAGAAAAAATAATAAAACAATGTGTAGTTTTAACGTCGTTTATCTAATATGACTGGAAAATAATCAATAAACGAATATCTTTCTTTACTTCTACTTTTATTGCTTCGCGAGTGCCCCATGTCCCTCTCGCGGAGCCGCCAGGGCTGGTTTGTCGTCGCCACGGAGCGGGCCCCGTGTCCCCTGTCTTAATTGTTCCTCGAGGACCCCGCTCTGGGTGCGCACCATGCGCTGTGCCTCGCTCGAGCGCAGCGGGGCCCCTCAATGTTTTGTAGCCTTTTTTTTTTATTTTGAGAAGAAGCGTCGGTACTGCTCTTGCACCCCGACGAGGGGTTTTTCCTTGAAGCGGTGTCCGACTGACGGTCGACAGTTAGGGCGAAGGTTTTTAAGAGTTTTCGGGGGCCTATGCGCACGTGTCCTTTTTTTATTGGATTTTGTATTGTATGTGTTTGTTTTGTACCGCGTGGCTCCCAATGGTCTAAAAAGGGCGATATCTGATTGGCTACTCGGATGGCGGGAAAAGTCTTAGAAAAGTGAATATAGGCGCTAAAGGCGCGGGATTTGCGGTTCAAGGTTCGAGTACGGAAGTTGTCATCGGCAGTTTGAGTACCGCGCGAGATAGGGGCGCGAGTGTGCGACCTGCTGCCTCAGGACGAGAGCCAAGTGCAATATGTGAGTGTGTAAACCACTTTACATCGTCCCTTTGTTGCGTTGTGTGACTTCCTCGACTTTCTTTTGTGAGTGGACTTCGGCAACCTTAGAAATCGACACCAACGAACAAATCACGTGAGATTTTTGTTGGTTAGATCAGGTTAAGATAGGGAGTACTTTATGGTGGAGCAGCTTTCCAGTGCTTATCGTTTATCCATCAAGATGTTTCGCGTTTCTACTTATGCATCATTGTTTTATCAGCCCCGATGACTGGAGGCTTTGTGCATTGGAGTCGTGCTTCATAAAATATTTGTTTTTATGATTCTTGTTTTCTGCTTACTCTGGTGCCTTCTTTTGACGTGACTTGTAAATAAAAAAAAAGTGAAATGCAAATGCCTTCCTGGTGGGGGGTTTCCGGGGCATCATTTTTATGTATCATAATCATCCCAAAACCAATATGACAACTTTATTTTAATTACTTAATAGAAGAAGGCATAGTTATTAGAAAAAAAATGAACATCCATTTATTTTCTTTTGGAATTTCTTTTCTTTTTATCTTGTCCCCCTTTACTCTCGTTGGTCCGGCCCCCCGCGAAATGAAATCCTGCGTACGCGACTGGTTGTTTCGTACGCTTGCATTTAACAATGTTCTGTTACCGCGGTTCCTGGCAGCGTTCTTCCCGTCAAAAGTAATAAGTGACTGCCTGCCGACCAGGGAGATGCAAGAAGGGAAGCAAGCCGGTTGGAGCGGAAATGGCGTCGCCATTCGGGAAACAAGGAGAGGGGAAAAGCTAGGGGAAGGCGTCCCGGACAGAGAGAGTGAGAGAAATGATTTAAAGAGAGAGAAAGAGAGCGATCAAAACAGACAGCACGGTGAGGCATAAAATATACACGGGAAAGACGAACATAAAGGTGCGAAAGCAAAGAGGGAACGAAGAGAAAAAAAGGGGTGCGAGATTTCTAATACGCGAGTAGCTGCATGTTCATCCCCCGAAAGCCGACAGCGCGGTGAGAGCTACGTGCGCGCCGGACCAATCAAACGGCCCCCTTTGATCACGTGACTCCATTCTCTGCGCGTCGGTATGGGCGGGAGCATGATCACGTGGCAAAACGTAGACGAACCACTTGTCCAACGAGGACGTAGCTTCCACCGCACTGTCAGCTTAGAGGTGAAGGGAGTATAGTCCCCGTGCAAACGAAGACGTTAAGAATTAAAGCGAGGGAGACCGTAACGGCCGGCGCCAAACAAGGGAATCAAAACAGGGGAAAAAAAGAAAAAAAGAAAAAAAAAGAAGACATCTACCTTCTTCTTCGGAACTTCGCAAAGTGGACTCTGAGGTACGAACAAGAGAAAACCCCGGATGTCTACGTTTTCCTCTCTAAAGCGTGTTTCTTTCTTTTTTTTTTTTTCCCACGTGTGTGCGCGTGCGTGTCATATTTCCGTTGGCGGCGAAGGCGGCGGCCGAGTAACGATGATTCAGCGCGGGAAATGGGTGCCCGCGCGGCCCGCGCCCGGTAATAACTCGAGAAATAGACGAAAAAATACAGAAACAAAAGAGAAAAAAAGAAAGAGAGATAGCGAGGGAGATAATAATGGTCGGTAACAAATCTCACCCTCGGGAGCACCGCTCACTGGGAATCCGGTACGCCGGCGGATCTTCTCGGCCACTGGGTTGTCATCGTCCGATTCCTCTGCACACGAAAAAAAAAAAAAAAAAAAAAATGAAAAATAATATTACGGTAACTACATATCGACGGAATCACTAACAAAAGGAAGGACGAGCGAGCGAGCGAACGAACTCCGCAGGAACCAAAATCGTAAAAACCAAAAAAGTTAAAAAGAAGAAGAAAAATAAATTCCGCCGCAGAACTAGGAAACAAATGCGCTAATATTAAGGCGATGGAGACGACGAGCTTTGTTCATGGTCGTCATCTTCCCTGACATATTTCTCCCAGAGGGCGTTCAGGTGGAACACTCTGTACTGTGTTCGCTCCCGAAGCTGACAGTGCGGTGGAAGCTACAGCTTGCTTCGCTGGACCAGTCGTGGGGTTCATCTTTTGCCACGTGGTCACAAACTCTCGCCAGTACCGACGAGCAGAGAGTCACATGATAAGAGGGAGGTAACTGATTGGTCCGGCCAGCGTGTAGCTCCCACCGCGCTCTCAGCTTTCGGGTGCGCGGAGCAGAGGAGGAGGAGGAGGCAGAGGGGGAGTCAAGATAAACGCCCCTCTCCGTCTTCATTTTGGCGGCGAGGGTGTCGCCCCTGGGACGCCCAACAAGGACGCAGTCACAAAAAAAGTATTCTACAATTGATCGGATATGAAGAACGATTTTTCACGTTATGGTTGCCTTTGGTTCTTGCGGCTCGACAAAAAGAAGGCGACTGAGCAAGAATAGCCGGGCTGTTTTTTTCACCTCCTTCAGTTTTTTTTTTTTCTTTTTCTCACTGGAATTCTGGAATTAATTTGGAAGTTGGGTCATTCATTCCATCTCATACGTCCCAGAGGTTGCGCTCGATCATTTCCGATTTTTAAAAGAAAATTCGTTGCTTTTTATCCCAAGGTCCTTAACCTTTTCCTAAAACATTTTCGCCGAAAAATTTTTGTTTTATGGGAGAGCGTAATTTGAACTTCTAGAAAGGGGTGTAAAACTAGGCATCAATCAATAATTGAGTAAAAATAAGATTTTCTTCGAACCGCTTCACAATTTATGTTATAAAATCCGAAGCTTGCTATGGTGTGATAATTATGCTATTTTTACCGTTAAAATATGGTTTGATAATAATGCAATTTTTATCGTTAAAATATGGTTTGATAATTATGCAATTTTTATCGTTAAAATATTTTTAACCTCAAGATGCACAAAAATTAGCACTTTTCTTATTTTTTACGTAATTTTCGCTTTGCGCCCGGCGATTCAAACATTTTTGTTGCCCTGTAGATATATTACAAATATAAAGAAAAAAATGCCTCAAGCCGTACAACAAAATACTTCCCAAGCAAAAAAAAAAAAAAAAAAAAAAAAATCTAAATTGTAGAAAAAGTCCATTTTGCTGCCAAAACAGTCGCCTATTCTACCTTGAGGTGGTCCAAGTAAAAATACAAAACATAACGGCTTTACAAAAAGAATCCATTGTCTTTCATTTCTGAAAGCTTAATCAAAATGCTTTTTGTCCAAATCGAAGAAAAAATAACTGAAGTTGAACTCCCGCGTCGCAACCTGGCAATGCTTCGTAGCGCTTGTTCACCGCACAACACGCCACCTGAGAGGAGAGGCTTCGCGCGCAAGCAAGGGGATTTATGGCCGGGAACGTGATTTCCGCAGAAGGTTCTGCAAATGCGTATTCTTGACTCGCAATCGCCTCGTGTGTATGTGAATAGCAGGCTCGTTGCGCCCTCTGTACCCGATGTCAGCTCCCTCGCTCCAAAACGAGATGCCTAATACGCGTCGGCATTTCCTGGCAGAGACTTCTCGTCAGGAAACGTGATGACGATACAGCGAGATCCCTACTATAATACTCCGTTTCACCTTATACCACGGAGTGCAGTGGCAAGCTACGGGAAATCCCAACCAATCCAGCGTTGTGCGCGTATCACATCACGCGCGCGTCGCCGTGCCCCTCTCGAAGGTCACGTGACACTAATACGGGATTGGATTGGCTACAGTGCCGCGTAGCGTCCGCTGCGGTACATCGTAAGGTGAAACGGTTTTGAAAGGACCAACTGTAAGAAAGAGCAGAAAAACGAGGGGTATCGTTTCGAATGACTTTGAAGGAGGCCAGTCGGTACAGGCAAGTCATTCTGCGATTCGTGCAGATACTGATAAGTGCAAGTTGAGCAATCTTATTTAATTTTCTCGTCTAGGGTGATAGTTGTCTCGTGTTTACTCATCCTAATGTGCCACCGGCTTTGTTCAGTTGCAACGATTACGGCATTACCGCTGAGTGGGATGTTTTTGCTTCATCCCACGGGAAGAGTGCTTGTGACGGAGGAGCGAAACACGAAGCGTTTGGCAGCCAGGGCCAGTCTTCAAAGTTCCCTTCAGAATCAAAATTATGACGCCCTATCAGCTGGTCACCTGGGCTAAAAAAATAGCAGTGGAGATATTACAATTATGTGGGTTTCAAAATAAATGGTCAAAAAGAAACGAACCCGACTAATTACATGTTTCAGCTCAACGGTCCCTGTCCCCCAAAGGGACCCAGCGTTTACATCACTTCAAGCCAACATCACCTTAGACGCCACGTGCTGGATTTACGTCCTGTTCAGAGCCACGGGAATTTCCAGTTTTAAAATCGTTTTTAGGCTTGTTGTCCTAATCCAGAAATTTTCTAAATGAAAACTACATCAGCAGAAAGAACCAACAAGCCTTTGACTGCTGCGTGACCATGAACATGGTGCTGCTGCAATCTGTTCAACACCATATAGTTCGCGTCGTTTTCATATCGCCTACTCACGAGGCTTTTATGCTGCTGTTTATGTGCGTACTGAAACTGACAAGAGGAACAAATGGCGGTGTGAAACAACTGATCTGCTCGTAAATATGCTGCCTCGGCAGCGCTAAAAACAAAACAAAAAAAAAAGCAGATATGACAGGTTGTGCTAGATCACAAGAGAACTCCACCGCAGACGACGGTTGCAACTGCAACGATTGGAAAGCCACGGAAGCAGATGCAAGCCTTTCCCCACGAATATCTCTATACAGTAACACTTCGCTCATGACAAACAATCGCGCGTTTCGTCCGGCTACAATGTTGACAGTGGCGTGAAGAGGAGCTAAAAAACCAGTCCGGGTTTTGACGCGGGAGAACAAGAAGGTAAACAGGAGAACTTTCGAGCGTCTGCCACAATACCTCAGCTGAACACATTCATGCGCGACCAGATAGTAGATCAGTCAAAGTTTTGTGTAAAAACTTCGAGGAGTATTTGACACGGTCTGGCGCTTGATCTACGTTGCCTTGGTTACGTATCTCGGGAAGGTGTGACCGTCCTCATAATTTCGCTAAAAAAAAGTATGAAAACTTAAATTTCTTACAAAATACTAGTTGTGATGAAAAAAAAAAAAGTTCCGGGACTGATTCTCTAACGTAAAAAGAGAGGGCAGCACAGCGATGCGCGCGCAGCAGTCGAAGCAAGGGACCTCCGTGTCTCGTTATACTAAAGGGCGTCACTCTGAACATCTGGAGCTGCACTATGCTCGAGTTTTTGTGACCACGTGGACGGGCACAATGGCAATTTCACCATAGACTGCAAACCAGAGCGAGAGCGAACATCAGTTCTGCATCAAACTCCACAAATATAAAACAAAGACTTTTGAAATGTTTCAGCGGGATTGTGTCAAAAAGCGGTGAATTTGGCGAAGTGTTTTAGGTGGCACTCGCGCTTCAGGAACGGCAGAACATCGCTGGAAGGCGAAGAGAAGTAGGGCGACTTTATCAGACCTCTCCTTGACTTCAGTGACGTTCTGCCATTCTTGAGGCGCGAGTGCCATTCAAAATACATCGCACACCACTGCTTTTTGACACAAGCCTTCCCAATCATTTCGGAGGTCTTTGCTTTAGATTTGCCGAGTTTGACGTAAAATATATGTTCACTCTCGCTTTGGTTTGCAGTCTATGGAGAGATCGCCATTATGCTTGTGCATGTGGTCAAACAAACTCGTATAGCGCGGCTCTAAATGTTCCCAGGGGCGACGCCCTTCGGCATAATAACGCGGAAAGGTCTCTGAATTCGACTGCTGCGCGAACATCCCTGTGCTGCTTTCTCTTTTTACGCAAAAAAAATCAGTCCCAGAACTTTTTGGACGCACCTCGTATATTTATGTAACTACTCTACATCGTCTCACCGCAGGATATGTTTCGACCCTCAAATCAAGAGGTTGAACAAGTCAAGCGATCCAGTATAGCCCAAAAGGCACAACTAAGGTCTCTCTAGGTCCAGCGAGGCAAGCGGTCCATTATGGGTCAAGAAATCCAATGAGCCCAAGGAGTCAGGAGATCCAACGTGTCAAAAGATCCAACATGAGGCACAACCAGTCAAAATATCCAATATGGCTCAACATGCCCTACGAGTCAAGAGACCGAGTCAAAGGATCACATATGGGTCAAGAAATTGGACGAGTCAAGAGGTCTAACACAGGTCCAGAGATCTAACGACTCGAGAGATACAAAGAGTCAAGAGTTCCATCAGGTCACTCGAATCGTTGTATCTCTTGACCCGGAATCCTGCCCGGGGCTCACCGGAGGACGAGGCCTCGCTGCCCCTGCGCTTCAGCCCTCCCCCGGCGGCGCCCGGCCTCGAGTAGTCGGCCACCCAGGAGCCCGACCTCCGATGCCTCTTGCTGTGCGCCGAGCGGGACGAGGCGGCCAGCTGCTGACGAAGGGTCTCCAGCTCCAGGCTCAGCTCGTCGTTGCAGTCCTTCAGCTCCTGAAAGAAGCGGTCCCGTTGCTCTCCCACGCAGTTCACTTTGCTCTATGGCAGAAGTACGGTGCTTGGGGTCCGATTTTGGTCAAGCTGAGAGCGCTCTCGGCTGCTCATTGGACGTGGCGCCACAGCTTGCCAGTAATCAACCGTGATACGTTTTTGACAAGGTCACCAGTACACGATCGGGCAGTATTTTGGTCAGAATGTCTCACTAATTATAAACGGCGAAAAAGGTCTCGCGGCCTCTGATGAGCTTGTACAAGGTATCACAAAGAAAAAAAAATATCTACAGGGTTGTTTTTTTTACCGCAAAAATAAACTAGGCATTGCCGAACGCTCATCCTCCGTCCAAAGGCAGCGCTAGAGGTCAGAACCAGACGCAAAAGTTTCACGCCGATCCGATAACTTAGTCAAAAGTTATAAACGATTTTCTGAAAAGTTTAACGGGAAAATGGCGGCCGACAAAGTTTTCAAATGCCTGGGGCTCTATGGTACCAGAAACCCAAAACGGGCAAAAATTGGCTCAATTTTCCCATTGCACTTCTCAGAAAATCACTTTTAATTTGAACTTTTGAATAAGGTATCGGATCGGGCTGAAACTAGCACTAGAGGTTGTGACCTCTAGTGCTACCTTTGGGTGGAGAATGAGCGTTAGGCGAGGCCTATAGTCGGTGACAGGTCAAGAACGAACGTCCGGCGATATTTGGCACGCACCTTGTTCTGTTTCTGCGTCGACTCCAGTTCGTGAAATATCTTCTGGCAGTGCTCGTCGTTCAGGAACGCCTGTCCGGACTCCAAGTCGGCCACCTGCGGGCGGAGCACCACGAGCTCGAGCGTGCATCGGTGACCGTTCGAGGGAGCCCAAAGCCCCAGTCGCACTAATCTCACACCATACAAACGACAGGATTACAGACGTATCTGCGAACGCACCTCACGCAAGTTCGAAGCCCGTCTTCTCTCATACAGCTTCGGACGTACGTTTAAAGGCCGATTTTTACGACCAATGTGACATTGTGTCGTGCAATGGCCGCCGGTGGTGGTGCCACCGACGGGCTCGCGATCCGCGCTCCAGGCTACTACAACAGGACCGACATACAAGGGAGCAAAACGCCTCATACAGTCTCTGCAGACTGGCTTCTATACGATGTGTTAGCGCCGTGACGCCGGCTTAACGGCCGCGGTTTAAACAAAAGCGAGCGCGGACGAGACGAACAGTTACGTTAACTATCGGAGCGCAGATTAGACCCGAGCGTCGGCGTTCGACTGGGACTCGTGCTAGCACCGACTAAACGCGAATATCGTCCGGATGCAGACTCTTTACTCGTGTCTAATTTGCGCTCCGCGCTGGTATCTAAACTGCGTTTTACAGGTTAATATCCGACCTCAAGCAACGCAACGACCCGCGGAGTCAAGCGAGCACGGCCAAAAGTATATCGTCATGACGCTCGTCGGCTTTGTGCGTTTGCTACCAACGGCTGAGCAGTCACGTACAAGAAAAACAAAGAAAGACTTTCAATCTTTCCACTCCGGGGAAGGAGGAAGACCAGCGGAGCTGTACAATGGAAAGTAATGGCCGGCCGCGAGTCGGCAAGCCAGAGAGGAAAGGCTGCCGCCATCTATGGGCGACGGCGGCAAACAGATAAGTGGCTTGCCGCCGTCGCTCATAGATGGTCGTAGGTGTCCAGAGTTCGGTGTCTTCATTTCTTTGCGGGGGACACAATCCTGGGGAAACTAGCCCTTAACAGCTCCGCTGTAAAAAAAAAAAAAAAAAGAAAAAAAAAAAAGAAAGAAACTTGGGGCGCTTAAGCTTCGCCTTTAAGGGTGGAACGCGATAGCGTTACCGGGCCCCGTTCGCGAAGCCTTCTCGTATAAACCCGCACTTGTTCCCAAGCCGTGCAAGCGTGTGTGCGCGGTCTAGTCGGTAGCGTCACGTGACCCCTGAAGTCGCACGTGGCTGTGACGTCATGACGCTATCCACTCGCTAAATTTAGAGGAAAGTTTTCCGCTAAATTTGGCGGGAAATGTTTCCGCCAAGTTTTGCGGAACGCCACGCGTGACGTAAAACGTGGCTGCGGGCGTTGCATTATAAGATTTTAGGAACTGGATTGGTCTGTAGGTCACAGAACGTGCATTTTCGGGCTAAATTTAGCGAATAATCGAATTGGCTTATACGCCACGTGACGTCGATTTCCCGCTAAGTTTAG
The DNA here is from genome assembly GCF_016920785.2 of Ixodes scapularis. Classification (NCBI taxonomy): domain Eukaryota; kingdom Metazoa; phylum Arthropoda; class Arachnida; order Ixodida; family Ixodidae; genus Ixodes; species Ixodes scapularis. The sequence continues at coordinate 30,597,267 of NW_024609836.1, read as the reverse complement.
TGGGGAAACTGAGTTGACGTATAGCTTGCCGTCAATTTTTTCAAGGCGTACAGGTCACGGGACGCCACTTTCCCCACTAAATTTCGTGGAAAACGGACCGACGGCCAAAATATTGGAATAAGGGGGGGGGGGGGGTAGCGTTTAAGAGCAGGATCGCTCACATTTACTGTGCTCGATTGGTTCAGCCAGTGATCGCAAACGTGCAAAAACGACGAGCGCCGCGACGGTGCACTTCTGCGCCGCTTGGTTGGCTCCGTTCAACGTTACTAAAACACTCAGTTGGGAAACTCATCCTTTAAACCCGGACCGCTCGCGTCCACCGAGACAAAACTAGATACGATAACAGCGCCGCCCTTTAGCGACGAATCCAAACAAGTTCATTTATATAGCTACTGCGAAATAGCACCGCGAGATGGCGCCAGCGGCCCTTGCGCGACTCGACCTAAAGTATAGTCAGAGTACGGAAACGCCCAGGCTCAGTGGCGCCAAAATGGCAACTAATTTTTTTTTTTTACTGTGGTTATTATGATAGTTTTGAAAGCCTGTTTTTGCGTAAAAAGAAACGAAAAGGCTCTTTTCTTAGGAACGTTTATTGGAGTTAGTACAGAATGACGGAGCGTGATGTTTTCATAAAATACTAGTTTGCAAGGTTTTGCGGCAGAATATTGTTTTTATACAGCCATGCCTCACCGGTGATTTCAGGTAGCGCGACCCGACCTGGGCGTTTCCCAACTTCGTTATGGTGATGCGAGGCGCGTCCGCTTGGGAGACGGGGGGTTGGCATCTTCCACCGTGTATGTTTCGGCGCCAAAATGGCCGATGAAAGCCAAACTAGAACGGTCGCAGTGGAAGCCATCGAATGCAATACCTGAACCAATGCATGGCTTGCACTGACGTCACATCGCATACTTTTGACCACCATGTAAGAGAAGGAGAAGGAATCTGCTTTTGTAAGAAATTTGAGTAACGGCTTTATCTTCTATAATCTTCTGGGAGCAGGGTAGCGACGTCTGTGCAAATCCGGAAGGCAGAAAAGAGGATCCTGTTAAGAGGGGAGCTCCTTCTTCCTCTCTTCTCTGGTGGTCATAGGAGCGATCTTTGAATGATGTCACGTGCAAGCCATGTATCCGTGGAGCCGTGCAGTTCCCGGAGTAGCCGCTGCGTTAAAAATGGTGGCGTTGCGATCGCTTTAGTTCGGTTCTAGAGTACGGATCTGAGCCACCTTTTGAAGGCAGGCTCTACGGCAGTTTCCCAACCGAGTATAGTACTAGTAAAGTGGGCTGCATCCGATAATAGTGTTGTCTGCTACCGGAAGCTTAAGAAGACACTCTCGGCTCACCCTCTGCTTGAGGTGGGCGACGCCTTCCAGCTCCTTCTGCTGGCTCTCGCCGAACCTGTGCAGCTCGCTGTACCGCTCGGAGAATTCCTGCAACTCCAACTCGAGGCGACCGTTGTCCTGAAACGTCGTCGGCGTACCTTCAGGAGCTGTCGGCGACAACAGCGAGATTCGCGAAACCCGTGCCACTCAAAGCGCCAGTTTTCAGCGAGTCTCCCAGGACAACGCGATTCTGGTCAAGAGATCCAACGAGTCGAGAGTTCCAACGTTAAGCCTTTTGACTCTTTGAATTTCTTCACTCGTTGGACCTCTTGACTCGAAACCCGGACAACTACCAGTGAGCGATCGCCCGTAGTTAAGTCTATCACCCCCAGGATATTATTACAGACGCCGCTGATTGTTCGTCCTGTTCCCGAGGACACATCGTATCAGAATAGCGCCTTTAGCGCAGAGATGTTTCGGTGGCGACCTCCTATAGTTTCCTTTCGCGACGTCACTAACAAGATTTGCCTCGACGTCATTGGCAGGAGTTGTCTCTGCCTCGCCCTGATTGGCAAGATTCGCATCGCCGTGAACCGGCGATTGGACAAGCATTATTATAATACAGGAAGCAATGGTTTGATCAATCCCGAACTTGGACCACAGCGACTATTTTGGTGGCACACGTCGCTAATTAGGAATAAAGGAAAGCTATGCGGTGCTCAAATTCGTCTGCTTCTTCCTCAGGGGTGGCGGTGACGTCAGAACGCCGAGCTCTGATTGGCTCAGATTGAAGGATAGTGGGTAGACCTCAAGGCAAGCTACCTTGAAGGTCTCCCCACTATCTTTCAATCAGAGCCAATCAGCGCTCGGCGTCGTTCTGACGTCACCACAACCCCTGCAAAAGAAGCAGACAAACTTGTGCTCCGCGTGGTTCCTGCGTACGCGCCGTGGGCTGAAGATGCGACCAACAACCTTTAGGTTAAGCGACCTGTGCTGAAGTCGCCGAACCCGAAAAGTTAATTTTATTACTGACTTTTTTAGTTGGGCCCATACGAGCATAAAATACAAAACAGCATTACTAAGAACAAAAAACTATAACAAGAAAGCTGATGTTAGCCACCGTTTCAAACAGTAGCAATAAAAAAGAAATGTAAGCGCAATATACTGGGTGTTCAAAATTAAATCTTAGAAATAAATAAAACAAAAAACAACAAGGACGATTGAGGCACGTGAAATCAGTCTTTGCACCTAGGTTAGGCTCCCAGGCGGATGCTAAGCGCAAGAATAATCATAGAAGACAATTTTCTGGTTAACTAAATTCCATTATTAAACATTTTAATGACTGGAAGTAAGTCTGCATCTGCCTATAACTTCAATGCGGCCGTATTCTAAAACTGTTACATTCCGTCAAATTCTCGTAACCAGCCAGTGTTCCGAGATATGCGTCATCTGATTTGCCATTCCATCTGGTTAATTACGCGTACAAAGTCGCGGAGATCGGCGCAAAAGCCCCCCGCTGTGTGACGTAGCTCGTTGGGCATGTATGGCAACAGACGGAGAGAGAAAGAGAGAAGAACTATCATCAGCTCCGTCCCGTTGCCATACGGAATGTCATATGCAACGATTTGCGTCACGCCGGGAAGGTGTAACTAGACGGATTGAGTGGCAAACTTTGCGGACGTATATCTCGAAACATAGGCTAATAACGATAATAATCCCCGGAGAAGGGAAACAAGGGGTACAAGGGACAAACACAAATCTCCAAACGCAGCCAGATTATTGGTGCGCGACTAAAAAATCCGCCTAAGCATAATCGAACCAGGGATATCTCATTTCCAGGGGAGCGCTCTACCAACTAAGCTAACCAGGAGTTCGAGGCCACTCGGGTAAACCGGTTATAACAGCTGCCACCAGTCTAACACCAACAAGGGTGAACGGCCTGCATATTAAGGTTATGATGTTCATGCAATTACTGGGAAGGGGCAGCAAGCTGGACAGGAATAACGGCGCTCGGATGCATTAATTTCATCAACATGGGCTCATTACGAGCATTTTAGAAATTGGATCTAAGTTTCCAATATAAACACACACCCGAATCACATTACTTTAAAAGTTTATTAATACATTTTAGTTTATTAGGAAATTGACAGGTAAAATTATTCTCTCGCGTCTTAACCCGATTGGCGCCATTTCCCTGATTATCCCCTGATTGGCCTTTTTTGAAGCATGCCAGGATTTACCGCGCGTGTTAGCGTGCGCTAACACAAGCAATAAATTTAGCGCTAGCCTGCGCTAAAATTTCGTTGCGGTATCCTAAAACGATCCAGTTACTCTATAGGGCAGAGCGGTTCCCACCTGTTGCAGGGCGATGCACTGCGCCCGCAGCCTGGCCTCCTCGCTGCGCAAGGTGGCCATCTCCTCGTGGCTACGTTGGTTGAGCCTGGCCAGCTGCGCGGTGGCGGCCTCCCGCTCACGCTCCAGCTGTTCCTGCAGCTCCCGCAACTGCTCCTGGTGCCGCTTCTCCAGGTTCCTGCAAGGAGCCGTCAAGCCACGCAGGCCCAGCCCGGCAAAGCGACGTTTTGCTGAGGCTTTGGTCTAGACACTTGGCGGGAAAGTCGGCGAGGAGTTTGGCGGTCGCGATTGGCCGCCGTCGCGCTTGACCCTGGCACCGGCCAATCATGGCCGCCAAACTCCTCGCCGATCTTTTCGCCAAGTCTCCAGATTAGAGCCCCTGGAGGCTTCAGAGCATGGTGAAAGAGAGAGGTAAGCAAACAAATAGGCAGCGTGCAGGTGAGCTGGTGAGGGCTAACCATGATTAATTATACCCGAGACCGTGGTAAGAAAAGGGAGACATCAAACAGTTGTGGACGAAAAAAAGGGAAAAGACGACGTATTAAACCGAACTGCTTCGTTTATTCAGTCCCATTCCTTATGTCGCCCATAACATGGTTCACATCCACACCAAAAAAATATGCAACAAATATTCCAAAAGCCGGGAGACGTCATTATTAAAATAAGAGCACCGACTTGACACAACAGAAAAAACAATTTCATTAGACGTTTCGCCTCCTCTCTGGGAGGCATCTTCAGTAGTTACAAAGAAAATGCAAGGTTCAATCTTGTGCATGCGGGAGGCATCTTCAGTAGTTACAAAGCAAATGCAAGGTTCAATCTTGCATTTAGCGTTGACTTGAGGTTGAACCTTGCGTTTGCTTTGTCACTACTGAAGATGCCTCCCGCATGGGAGGCGAAAAGTCTAATGAAATTGTTTTTTTTTCTGTTGTGTGAAGTCGGTGCTCTTATTTTAGTTAGCAAAATAATATAAAAAAGCTGTTTGATGTTTACATGTAACTGTTGTTTCCCCTTTTTGCCAGTCTCAGGTATAATTAGTAATGAGGATAGATTAAATAGATTAGATACATTAGATATGTTAGATAGATAAGATATATTAGATAGATAAGATAGATTAGATATATAGATAGATAAGATAATATAAGATAAGATAGATAGATAGATAGATAGATAGATAGATAGATAGATAGATAGATAGATAGTTATGGCAAACGCCGTACTCATCTTTTTCCGACGAACACGTTAGACAAAGATGAGCTAAGCCAACACCACCTAGATAACGAGGCCACAGTATCGGATGTTTTGCGTCGCCAACCAGGGACCTGCGCTGGGTCCAGCTGAACGTGTCACAGCACACGAGTTCTATCTGTGTCCCGCGATAGCCTCCGGAAGGTGACGTAGAAATCCAGCACTATATGGCCTTGTCATCTAGGTATTCAGTAGACAAGAGTCGCCAAATCCCAAACTATCTGGTGGTCACCGCCATCTTAGTGCTTTGTGTAGAGCGGACGCCAGTACCGAGAAGCTAAGATATGAAAATGCGACTTCCTGAGCTTTATAGATGCGGTGTCAGCAAGCTCACGCATGCAGTACAGGTTTTTCCTTTTTTGTCGCGGACCGTTTTAACATTTTCGGAGGACACACATGCGTTTCCTGCGTTTCCAGCCAAAGTATCATGTAACTGGAAGCAGTAACTTTAAACACCAAAATGGCCAAAGGGTTATTACTCTGAAATATATATAGCTTTTACTTCGTGGTTGTACAGGCTAGCTAGACTATAATAGAGCAGAAGAACTGCGGAGAGAAAAAAGAAAAGAAAAAGAAAGCGTGGCGAAAAGAACAAGACAAGCGGGAAAGACCCCCTTTTCGAAGGGAGTTACATGACAAACAAACACAGGAAAAGAAGTGCTAATGGATGCTCGTTTGGGGACAAGAGAAGACGACAGTAACCGGCACAAGCCATGATGATGCTCGCAATCGATGATTCGCGTTGGGTGTCCGAGGGACATTGGAGCAGTTCCTTCGTGGCTTTCGGGGTGAAGAGCCGTGGCTCTAGAGCACACCGCCAGCGAAACCAGAGACGGCCCATCCACAGCTTCGGCGTTACGACACTGGTCCGTAGGAAGAAACCCGCAATATCGTGCACGGAGTGCGCTGACGGCGCAGATACGCGGAGACGAAGGACCCAGAATGCTGAAGTGTCAGCAGGTCGCTCAGGTAAGACCGAGCACAAACAAGGTTAAATGCCGCTGAAACGTTAACTAGAAATACGGTAATACGGAAGCTCTAAACAAATAGGGGAGTAGAAGTAATATGTCTCACAGCGAACGAGGTGTTTCAAGCTTTCTTTAATCAAAACGATTGTCTGCAGAACAATCTCAAAGGTCTGCTTTTTCTCCACCGGATAAAATGCTAAACGGCGGTCGGGAAGATTGTACGGTGTTTTAATAGGTCGTTCGAATCGCTCCCATAACAATATCCGGTATAGGCCGCTCACGTTTTCTGCGTATGCATTGTATCGATATTGTTATCGAATATCGCTATCGGAGGTGTCGGACGATCTGCTAAAACTCCCTACTATCTTTGCTGACTTCGTGCACAGTTTTGCTCTATAGAAGCTTTACACACGCGCCAAGTTAGAGCCGCCGTTGCTGACCTCCTCTCGTCTTACCCAGATACTAGGCACTGAAACGGGCGTTGCCGAGCCTACACAAAGGCCAAAGCTGGGGAGAAGGACACCACAGAATCAAACGTGGCAGTAACCTTGCCTGCAATGGTAACGATACGGAATAAAAGGAAACGGAATTAGAGGAGGCTAAAACCAAAGGTCCGTTATGGCGGCGCCCATGAGCAGCTGCTGCCAAGCGTCTATACATCAATACACAGCCCTGGCGTCACGCCGATACGTTGGCGCTGCTGTCAGCAAGGCGCGTGCTCAGAGACTTTCCCTCCTGGGGATGTGGTTTCTGCGCATGCGGAGTACCCGCATCCGGTGTGAGCAAACGCAGATATGTTTGTAGACAGCGTGCTGGCCTATACGAAGTACCTAGAGCCTGCCAGTAATATGTGTTCCCCGTAAATGCAGGATCCACGTCAAACGAAAGTGCACAGCGGCGGGCAAACTTTATGAACAGCTCTCGTCTTTCGCAGCTATACTTATTATTATTTTTTTTTTTTCGTTTTCGCAATAGAGATAGGTTGAGGAACTGCATGCTCCGCTTTCGGAGCAAAGAATCGTGACGGTCTCGAAGTTTTGACTCCAAGTACAGCGGGGGAAGCAACCGTGGTTCTTGCAGGAGACGCGGCGGGCATGGCGACTACCAGGGTTTCACCACGCATGCGCCGGCGGCACCACGTATACGCCGTCGTGTGCCTCCCGAGGTCCCTCAGAAGTGAAATATCTGCTCAATGTTTTCGACACCAAGGAAGCTGACAATAACGTAACCGGGATAAGCTATGGCGCATTTCAGGAAAACCAGGACTAGAAAGGGGTATGCTCACTTTGTTAAGAAACGTGTACACGAGTAAGAAAGTCATGATGATGCGAAAAGCGCCTGCAGTATTTCAAATAAATGAATCAATAAATAAATTGGAGCGAAAGCGCGTTATTTCTCGAGGCAAGGACAGACGTGTTGAGAATGGAAACTTTTAAGTTCAAATACCAAAAAAATTTAATATATGTAAACGACTTAATCTTTAAGAGGACTTAACTTTGGCGAATTTCGCGACCTGTAAAATATCAAGAAAATGTAATTACCCGAATATACCACCCCATGGTAGCGATTTTATAGCACATCATTTTAATCGCGAACATTTTGCGGCGCGAAATAATCCCAAATGCCGCACTTTACAAAACGCGCAAAATATCGAGCTAGCGATGATAAAGTCATTACTGGGAGGGAATAGAAACGCCTTAATTCCATAACTGTGATTATGTAATGGAAAGGGCTCGCACTAAGTGGCAGACCGATTCAGCGTCCCGGCATTCGCCGAGGACAACGCTAGAGAGAATTTCGTGAGCGGGCATCTTACGCCAGTTTTCTCTCGCAGGCTTTCTCCAGCTTGGCGTGATGCTCATCGACCTCCTGCGCCAGCAGCGCCGCCCTGGTGTTGGCCTCCGACACGTTCACACGTAGACGGTCTCGTTCTTCCCTCGCTTGCTCGAAGTTCAGTCTGGAAGCAGCGGAAAACACGGCAAACACTTTCAGGGCCTTGCAACCAAGACGTCAAGAATATTTCCAGTTTTGCTGGAAAGAAAACTGTCATATTTCGAACTCTGTGCAGTCACTGCCAGGACGAAAATTGCAGAGCGTCTCATCAGGATGCTCGGCATCCAGCACGCACTCATTGCGAGCTCAAGACTCATTTGCGAGATGAGACACACGACACGCTAAAGTGTTACCGAAGGTAGCAAGTTCGCACCGAAGGAGGAAAAAGACCTTCCTGCCGTTCTCATCGTGTGAGTGACTATAGATCAGGGGTGGCCAGGCTGACCCGGCCTAACAGCCGCAAACAAAACCACGAAACATCCAAGAGCCGCGTGGGGAGGGGGGGGGGGGGGGGGGGCAAACTTTTGTCCAAAGCATTAAACGAAACTTGAACTAATTTTCAATCAATCCGAGTCAAAAGCAGTCCAACGTTACGTAAGGTAGCAGCAGCACAAGACAACCAAACCGTGACCTGTCTTTCGATTTAAAACGCGTTCCATTTCTCTTTTTGGGGAAGTGCTTATGTGACCGGGAGGGAGGCGGGGGAGGGGAGGGAGCCGCTATCCGACGCAGCCGTTGGATCTGAGTCGTTACCTGACGTATGGATAGAAAATGCGTTTGCTCACAGCCGCGTCGGCTCCAACGAAACCGGTTTATATCCCGTTTTGTCGGAGCCGACACAGCTGTTGCCATAGCAACCCTCGCACTCTGTCCGAATCGACGTAAGTGTGTGAACCCCCTTTAATGTACTTTTCGTTTCAGTTTGTCATACAAATATGCTAGCTGGAGCACACAACTAATGAAATAGTGCTACTGAGTCACTTTGAGAACTCTGTAGTGGTTTTAAATAAAAATGAATTACTTCCCTATTGAAAAAATGTCTGCGAGGCCCACTAAGATTTCCTGCGAGGGCCTGAGAAGCCTTTTAGGATATCCTGAAATGTCTGATGGGCCCACCAGGCTCCTCTAGTAGGTCTGTGGGGCCCATCAAGATATCTTTCTGAGAGGTGTGCGTTCCTTCAGGGTCGTTCTAAAAGGTCCGCGTGACCTGTCAGGGCCGTTCTAAAGGGTCTGTGAAACCCACCAGACATTATCGGGAGTACCTCGCAGATTTCATCCGAAGACGGTAGTGCGTAGACGTGCTGTGTTCGTTGGCAGCCCGCTTCGGCGACGCGAGTGCGTAAACCTGTTGTGTCGCTCTTTATATTGGTTCATTGCGTAGACGCAGTTGTAAGCGAATATTGCTTTGATCGAGACTCATTGAGTGCAAACGATGCCCATATAATGCCGCCCATTGAGAAGAGATAGAAGTCTATCAAGCTAGCTTTATCGAACGATCTCGCCCCAAGAATTCGGCGATGCGAGTTGGCCACCCAGTGGCCCAGCCGCCCACCCAACAACTAAGTGAGCCAAGCCGGTCCAAAATGTGTGACATCGACGGACAGCAGACGAACTTATACGTATTGCTTATTTTTACTTATATTTCCTAGCACTGCCTGCGTGCATACAGCGTTTCAATATTTACGAATTCATGGCCCACCAGCCCGTGATTGTTGCTTAGGTGTATAATATTATAAACAAACAAATCAGCTGATGTTGAGGTTACCATTATTGCGAGCGTCAGGTAAAATAAAAGTTAAACATTCGTCGCCCATCTCATATATTCTATATCTAATAAAAAAAAAACAGCACCGTTCTCGACTTCTTATGAATGCAAAGCACGATGCTTTCAGAGAATATACATACTGGCTTCATACGATGATCATTCCTGAGCAAACCTAAGCTGTCATAGGTAATTGGCATTTGAACCGTTGTGCTGTCCTAGAGTCACCTACATACTCAATCTGCGCAAGTACTGATTCATGTAGTCCCTCGAACCTCCTCACATGTATCCGGCCAGCCGACGCTGAAAATAGTCAGAACTTGTCGTAAAATCAACTGCAGAACACAATAGTGGAATGCAGTTAGGTAGCAAATATAAGCATCAGACGCCGCTTTACAGAGTAATGCTAAGAACGCGATGGAACGCGATGAGAAGCACGAATAGAACGGCTTCGCCAAGGCGCGGAGAGGAGAGCAGAGCGACGAGTTGAAGCCACCTTATGGCGGCCGCGTCACGTGAATCCAAAATGGCCGCGCCCGTGAGACGGAAGGTGAAAAGGTCGATAGCAACGGTTAATATTAACCGCTTTCCGCGACCCGACTAACACTGTCAACATTATCTCGACGAAGAATGTATTTCGGGAAGTGTCCTATTGGACGCCCCTTAACGGCGAACTAAATAGTGGTAATGATATTACTAATGGTAATGGCTAGTCTACTCACGTTTACTCATTTACATATTTCGCCTCACAACATCATTTTAATGCTCGTGCACGAGAACGTGCAGTCCATGCACACTGAACAAAAATAATAGCAAATAAAATCTACTAAGAAGACCTCCACCTATCATCTTTATATATATCTATCTAAACTGTTAAGGCATTAAGCGGCATGTTACCGGATATTCATACTCAACATAATTTTCGACGTTCCTGAATCGTCTTTGTATGACAGACATGACCTACACGCTTACGGGATTCCAAACATTCACAAAATGGAGTTCACACAACCAAGCGCGTCCCGCGCTCCGGTGTCTAAGCAAATCACTTTAGGAAACAGGAGTGGTGAGAAGACTTAAGCCAAGTGGCGTCAATGGTAGAAGCGCGATCTTGACCAACCTCGCGAACATTTCGCCAAAAACAAATTCAAAACTGACTAAAAAAAAAAAAAAAAAAGGGACGCGTTGTCAGCTCTAGAAGAAAATGAAAGGATTACTGTCATCTCTGACACTAAGCCTTTTTTCCCTTCAGGCCGTTCCGCTCGTTCCATGTTGTTGGGCGATCGTCCTTTATCGAGATTGTTATACCGAAGCGCGGCTCATATGCGATTACCTGTAGTCGGCGACAGGTCAAGAGTTGAAGGGAAGCTCCACCCACCTCATTCCACTTCAGCAGAGCGAACGCTAGGGAGGAGGTCGCCTCTTCTCGAATGTTCTCTTTGCTAAAGTAGTTGTTGTTGATTAAGGCCTTTAGAAAGCAAAGCTACTATGGCCATACTGCGCCAAGCTTGTTTATTTGGAAGGCATATACTCGGAACTTACTGATACAAATTATCTAGAAAAGGTTAATGCGACAAGGTTAAAAGTATATAGGGGAAGTAAATAAAATTACAACTCCAGTAGAAAACCGGCTTTTTCTTAAATACATTAAAAGGGCCGGTTTTTCTTAAATAATTTATGACACGACAAAACACTACTATAGAAGTCTCACCAATTAGCGGCGCAAAAAAAAAAAAATCTGTCGTGAAAAAAAAAATATAACTCGGGGAAATATGTACGCCGTTCTTGATCAAGCCCTGAGCACATCCACAATATGTGTAGCATAGTTAAACGCTCGAGACAGCCGTCACACAGTGGTTGGGCTTCCCCCCTGAGCAGATGCTTGTGGGTAGGGTAGGGGTGTCGAATTCTAAGACGACACAGAAGAACTTCATGGCGGCGGGTTCTGAGGGATGCACTTTCCCATATCCCAAGACCTGGCTTCATCACATGAAGTTTGTCTTCACATTCCAGACTCCCCTCCAATCGCCATAGTAAAAAAAAAATACAGCTGATGAATTTACTATGAACTTTATGTCTTGAAACGGTATCTGTGAGGCAGTTGGCAATAGGTGCTTAGAGCTAGTGACCAATTCGTCTGCTCTTTCGTTACCTCGGATCCCCATATGGCTAGGCACCCAGCAAAATTGTATGTCTCGGCGAAGCCACAGCCCACATTGTACCTTAGATCGGACAAGTTGTGCGAGTCTATTTTTACTACCCATCACTGAGCAAAGTGTGGTGAGCACACTTTGAGAATCCCGGAATAAAATAGATTTTATTGTTTTGCTGGTCATAATAAACTCCAAAGGCCATCAACACCGCATAGAGCTCTGCCATGTAAATACTTGCACATTCCTTGAGACGCTAAACCTTACTGAATCCTTCAGAATAAACTGCTGATCCTACAAAATGCAATGATTTGGCACATCGGTATAAAATGGGGAGTAGTCACGACGAAAATAATCCCTGGAGAAAGGGAACAAGAGGGACAAAGGACAAACACAAACACAACTAGGTGACTGGTGCGCGACCGAAAAAATCCGCCTGGTCCGGGTATCCAACCCGGGACCTCTCCATTACAGGTGGAGCGCTCTACCAACTGAGCTAACCAGGGGTTAGACGTCAGTAGAGCAAACGGGTTTTATCAGCTGCCACCAGTCTAACACCAACAAGGGTGAAGCTTGCAATTTAAGGTTATGATTATAATGCAATGAAATGCAAAGGTGCAGGCGAGCTGGACAAGGATGACGAAAATAATCACTGGAGAAGGGGAACAAGAGGGACAAAGGACAAACACAAAACTCCAAACATAAGTGACTGGTGCGCGACCGAAAAAATCCGCCTGGTCCAGGTATCAAACCCAGGACCTCTCCATTACAAGGGGAGCGCTCTACCAACTGATACCCGGACATATTCTATCGGATCCCCATGACTTGTATCGTAAGACGTTAAGAATACTGGCTGATTTAAGACATTTCTCTTTCAGGCCCTTCAGGTGGGAAAGAAAGTCTAAATATTTATCAAATGTTACGCCCAAAAATTTACGCTCTGTTTTGACACTAACAGGAAACCTGCTTAACGTCACTTCTGGATCTAGAAACAGCCCCCGACGCAGAAAAAAATGACACAGATAGTTTTCTCGGGAGAAAACTTAAACCCATTCTCGTCAGCCCCCTTACTAATTCTGTTGATGGTAAGCTGCAGTTGCCGCTCACAGCTAGAGAAATTACAAGAAGAAACTGAAATGTAAATATCATCCACGCAGATGTAGTATGAAACGGAGGGTGGTATCACCTTTGACAACGAGTTAATCTTTACGGCAAACAAGGTGACGCTTAATACGCCTCCCTGCGGAGTACCGTTTTCCTGGAAATACTGATCGCATAGTATGGTGCCAAGTCGAACTTGAAAAGAGCGAACTGTAAGAAAACTGCTTATACAACGCAACATGCTACCACGCACGCCACAATCTTACAAATCTAGGAGGATACCATACCGCCATGTCGTATCATATGGTTTCTCCAGGTCGAAGAAAACTGAAACATGATGCATATTTACGAAAGCTTCACGTATTATCTCCAGACAGACTATGTGGTCCAAAGAAGACCGTCCTTCTCGAAAGCCACACTGGTTATTAGCGAAAAAGTGGTTATCCTATATATCGATTACCTATTTATGAGGCGTTCAAATGTTTTGCTAAGGCAACTCGTCAATGCGATTGGACGATAACTACGTGGGTCCGAAGGATCCTTCCCAGGTTTGAGCAAAGGAATCACATGTGCCTGTTCTCAGATTTGAGGAAAGTAAGCCGCTTCCCACCGATAGTTAAAAAAAAAGTGTGTTCAATGGTTCCCAACAAAATTGACTGAGCATTCAATAAAGGATTCCACCAAGACCCGAAGCAGACCTCTTCTTGGATCCAAGAACCGGGTGATTTCAGATAAGATCGACCAAAGGGTGGCTGGTCGACATTTTTAAATCAACAGATGTTTTTATATGACATTGTCTAGTGTCTGGTATAAACGAATCCACACTTAGTTTTGACCAGAAAAAAAATTTGGAGACAAGAAAAATCGTAAGGCAGGGAGAGGTGGACAGTTGCAATAACGCGCACTGATGGAGGGGGCAAGTTTGAAAGTGAATAATTAAAACAATAAAATTAGGAGAATTTTAAAACTTTTTACAAACAAACTATGGGTACAACTTGCTTGTAATATAAAGTAATAATATTTATTAAAAATTTATTTAGTTTTCTAAAAATTGCCAAACATGCCTGCTCGAACGACAAATGGCAAACTTTGGAAATTTGTATCTCATGAAATAATTTAATCATTATTACATAACTTGCAGACATTATTTTACTAATATATGGCTATTATTGAGAAAATAAATAAGGTATCTGAGTGACACAATAGTTACAATATATTTAGGCAAACATGGAAAAAAAATCAAACAAAGAAAAATTCCAATGCGAATAAAAAAAAAACACCACCTTCGATTTTTTTAAAATTTGGGTACCCTGTTATACTCTATTTCGGCATTCATTTCTATTAAAAACATGTTGCATCATTGCACTGTGAAAGAAGAAACAACTCCCCAAATAGGGTCCTTTTTCAAAGCCTACACTTAGCAGTGTCCTATACAAGAAGTGACTCTGAGTTCCAGTTTCATGAAACTTGCACAAATCTTTTATATACATTTATTCAGATGAGGTCATTGATAAAAAGAGCGATCGGTCACACAGTAAAAGGGAGGAGAAACTATATACAGCATTTTACATAAGCGTACAAAGTGGTATCATATTAGAGACTAATGATTTGAGAAAAGATGATGCAGTGTGAAGTTGGGCCTTCCGGTATATTTTACATCTAGAGTAAAATAAATAACTTTACTTCCACACACAAAAACAAAGATATAATAGTAAGATATTTAGGTTGGCTGTGTATTTACGATTACAAACAATTTCAGGTGACGGATGCCTTAGTGCCTAACTGGAGCAGCTTCGATGCTCTCGGTGTATGAATGAATCGTGGCAAGCCGATATATTTTATCCTGCTCGAGGATAACATTTTGGGATTTTTTTTATAGTGATCAGATAAAAATTATTAGTAACCACCAACAAAAACAGTAGGTTAAATACCCCGTGAAGAAAAATGTGATAAATAAGATGTCCCTGCATTCAAAATGAGCAGTCCTTGGGAAATCAAATTCGGCACTTTACGCTAAGGTTTTCCTCGCTGTACCCATTTAATAAAGTTGCTTCCAAGCAGATCCGACTGTCCGTGCTACATATACGTCACAGGTCCCTTCTGTTGATGACTTGCTGAGCCGCCACGCGTGCCAAGACTGAATGCCAGGGAAGGCGCGCACCGTCAGCCACTCTTCTTTTTTTTGTTCACGATACCGAACAACCTCATTTTCGTCCAGATATACAAGATGCACGCCTTTCAGTTTCTTTGATAGAACGCTCACCATTGTCCTGGCCGTCTGAATTGCGCCTACTGAACGTTCTCTCAGGTTGTTCAGCGTGGCCTGGTGCTTCACGAGTCCGCCAACTCCGTCACATGCATTTTTCCCATGTCCAGATGCAGAAAATAACCACTAAGCTTGTGGGCAATCGTCCTTTGCAAATTGGTGAAGCTGGTAGCGATTCTTGAAATGACTGGCGGCGCCGTCACTTACGTACGTCACGTACGAGTATACCGCAACGTTGTCTTCAACCCACTCCTTCACTTTTTCTAGAGCCAAGCAAGCGTGAGCGGCGTCGTGACACAGGTCCTCACTGATGATGGCAAAGCTGTTTGTAGATTTTCTTGTCGTCACTACACATGTAAATATCGAAACTTGTTTTTTTTTTTTTTTTTTTCCAGTGATATGCTTGCACTTCGTCAGGAAGCACGGTGGTCCAGTTTTCAGCAAAGTCAAAATGAAAGACAATGCTCCCGCGTTGCATGCACTGTTTTTCATCGTAGATCGCTTTACCTTGCGTTTGCCGGATATGGTTGTGAAGTACCCAACTTCCAACCGTCACTTGGATGACTTTTAGGAAAGTCTCAGGTTCCAAAGTTTTTTTCACAAGGTCGCCGGACTCCCATGTTGCAAGCACAATCTCTTCATCCTCCGGGATATCAAGTTCCTGGAGTGTAAGAAACTGGCCTTTTGGGCAGTGATCACAGTCTCCTTGAAGGCACAGTTCTGTTGCTGGGTCGCACAGAAATGCCGAGTTCATTTCACCAGTGTTGAATGTTGAGCCTGTAACATTCTCTAGAGCGGCAATACAAAGATAATAATTGGCGCAGCGCACACAAACGCACACTTCCTGGTGTGGAATACATTGGACCCATCTAGGGCGCAACGAATAAAATTTCGTTAGCCCAACGCCGGAATCGGGATGCTTGTCTTTGTATATACGGAAGGCCTCTCGTATTGAGCGTGTCATGAAGCGCTTTGGCACGAACGTTTTCTCTCCGTTGAGCATGACAGAGATGACGTCCTTCTGGTTGGGACTTTGGCGCGAACATTGTAGCTCGTCTTTCGTGAAGTACTCTAGGGCAGCAGACAGGTTCTCAGGGCTCACCTTGCACCTCGTGTAAGGATCCGGCTCATACCACACGCCATGCTTTTCCTTGAGTTTTCGGGATTTACTGATGAGGTACATTGAGGCCTGTGGAATTATCTTTTGAACCTCATTCTTCGTCAGTGTTGACGGCAGGAGTGTAAGCAGTTGACAACGTTTTCGGAGAGAGGTGGCGGTTTCAAAGGCCTGCCGAAAATTGTCCACCCACTCAGTGCATGTGGAGCATGTTGGTTCGGACGACCCCGATGGTGCGTCCCTGTCGTACGCAATACGTAGCCTTGAGCGTATATTTTTGACAGCAACCTGCTCCAGTTCTGTCTGCTTTCTCTTGACATAGGCAGGCCTGTCCCGACTTCTTACGACGCTTGGTTGTCTCAGCGGCGACACATCTGTAGGTAGTATGCTGCGATTTAGATCTTCAATTGCTTCTTCAGCTGGCACAAATATGTCAGGGCACTGCTCTGAGCTTCGCATCGAGATCTCCTTAGTGATGTGCATGAAGCAATGGTAGCACAGGTAGTCCGTCGCACTCACTTTGGTGGAACAGTCAGGCGGAAGAATTTGCTTCAACGAGTTTAGGTCCAACTCGCCAACACTTCGAAAATTCCGCTGCTTTGGTATAGTCTTTTTGTGTTTGCAAAAGTAATCTGCACAAAACACTCGTTCGGAGCTCCAGGACGTCTTCATAATGTATACATAAATAATAGAAATTAAACCCCAACTGATGGCGTATAATTGCCAAGTGAAAGAACTACTGGGTGCACAAGTGACAAGTCCGAGGCTGAGGAGCTCACTCACTGCAAACGTACATTTGAAAAGAGAGGTCACAACTGAGGCTGTCGGCAAAGCTTGATCCCCGTCAAAGGAAGAAAGAGGGAAAGTCTCCAGACAAAAAATTGTGGTCAGCGGCCTTCGAAAAAGACTTTCCGGAATCGCACTGTCGTCCCTCCACGCGCTGATATGAAAGCACCCGAGCTTCTACCACGTGGTTCATGACACAGCCTGAGCCATGTCGGCGACCGGTTCGCGGGGGGTTGGCGGTGGGGTTACGTTGATGGTCACTCGGATTAGCCCTTGCTGTACTGAGCTACCGCCTGCAGTGCCTTATCGCCGGCTGGTGTCAACAACGAGAACACACACACCCTGTCTACACCAAAACTACAAGCGTTCACCGCACACGCGTCGCCGCCGCTTTTAAGCTTTTGTGAAATTGCTTTCTTTTGCCGCGGAGAACCGCCTTATCTTAACTACGCGCCTGAAATCCTTCCAGGCGGGCGTACACAATATCAAGCGTTTCGAGAAATGCCCGTGGAGTAGAACTATGGGAAAATTCGGAGCCCGCGATGTCGATATCGTCGCCGTTGTGTTAGTACGCCGTCGCGTACTGCAGTCCCCCGTTGGGGGGGGGGGGGGGGGGGGGGGGGGCGGTCTTACTACGATAACATGGCGACAGCGTTTACACTCTATGTATTTACGCGAGGCTCGAGTATTTGGGGATAATGCTGCCGGTTGGTGTGCCCCTTTGTGCCTGATATTATCGCCCGTGACGCCAGCGAGTGAGATGGCGACAGGCATGACTGCTCAGTAAACAGGCGTCGGCGGCCATGTTTTGCTGGTTGAAGCGAACCCCCTTGTCCTTGACAGCGAGCGGGGAAATGCGAAAAAAAGATTGAATCGGCCGTTTCGCCAGAACTAGCGACGAGTGTCGTCTGCGTTTTCCGGCAACTATTTTGCCATAATCGTGAGCTTAGCGAGGAAATGATTTTTGCTAGCCACAGAACACTACCACGCAGAAAGGGAATGCTTGAACATGTTTTTGTTCTGGATATATATCAGGGATATATATGAGGGAGAGAGAGAGAGATGAAGGTAGAGCGGAAGAGGGAATAGCATATAGTGTCGCAGGAGAATAAAGTAAACAAAGTTCCTAGTGGCCGATGGCTGCATGATCTTTTCTCGGATCACTAGTCCGTAATATGATACCTCTTTGTACACAGTAGTTTCTCCTTAATTTAAGTGTGTGAACGATTTCTTTAGTTATCATTGGCCTCATCTGAATAAAAATATATATAAGATGTGTGTTGGTTTCATGAAACTGGAACTCAGAGTCAGTTCTTGTATAAAACACTGCTAAGTGTAGGCTTTGAAAAAGGACCCTACTTTGGGGAGTTGTATCTTCTTTCTCAATAAAATGATGCAACATGTTTTTAATGGAAATGAATGCCGAAATAGAGTATAACAGGTTACCTAAACTTAAAAAAAATCGAGGGTGGAGTTTTTTTTTTATTCGCATCGGAATTTTTCTTTGTTTGATTTTTTTTCAATGTTGGACTAAATATATCCTAACTATTGTATCACACAGATACCTTAGTTATTTTTTAAATATGAGCTATATATTAGTAGAATAATATCTGCAAATTATATCATAATGATTAAATTATTTCATGAGATACAGACCTCCAACGTTTGCCATTTGTCGTTCGAGCAGGCATGTTTGTCAATTTTTAGAAAAATAAATAAATTTTAAATAAATATGATTACTTTATATTACAAGCAAGCTTTACCCATAGTTTGCGCCTAAAAGGTATTAGAGTTCTCCTAATGTTATCGCTTTAGTTATTCACTCTCAAACGGGCCCCCTCCATCAGTGCGCGTTAATGCAACTGTCCACCACCTCATGCCTTACGATTTTTCCTGTCCCCAAGTATTTTTTCTAGTCAAAACTAAGTTTGGATTCGTTCATACCAGACACTAGACAATAACATATAAAAACATCAGTTGATTTGAAAATGTCGACTAGCCATGCTTTGGTCGATCTTATCTGAAATCACCCAACCAACTCTAATTCTTGCATTGTGAAAGGATTGTTGTATGACTCGGAGCTACAACTGGACATGGGAATACGGTGACACCCTGCACTTGCCTTACAATGTTTAAATTCCGTCCGACAATTTCGTGAGCTGTAAAAATTTTCGAAGTGCTCTCCAAGCACATTAGCAACATCTTTCAGCAAATTAGCAGGGGAGCTAAACAAAGGAATATCAAAACAATGGTAACCCTCTTTGACTTTTTTGTGCCTATTCCAAACTTCCCTCTCCGAGACAAAACTATTTAGGTAGAAATGTACTAGGTCCGTGACTCCCGCATAGCTTCTCTCCTAGTCCACCGGGCCTTTGCTTTTAATATTTTAAATTCTATCCTATTTGAAGCACTAGCGTACCTCCGAAGGGTATCCCGTGATCTATGCCGCTTTTTCCTTGTGGTGGCATATTCTTCATTCCACTAAGGCTTACAGCGCTTGGGTATATTTTAAGAGATGCGAGGAATGGCGTCTTCGGCGGCACTTATGATTTGCTCGGTAACATACATTTTCGCTCCTTCGGGTGACAAATTTGCTAGGACTGATGGGCCAAACACTGCATCAAGTTTAAAGAGTGCCCAGTCGGCTTTGTCCAATTTCCACCTAGGAATTCCTTTTTAAAATAGTCGGCAGAGGAACGAGGCTTTCAACTACAACCGCGAAGTGATCGCTCCAGAATAAGTTGTTTAAAACCTTAGACAAAAACAACAACAACAAAAACAACAACAAGGAAGTAATGATGGTGATGAGATGGAGAGGTCAATGACTGTGGAGTAATTATAAGTAGAACTACAAAACGTTGGTTCTTTCTCATTTAAACGACATACATCTGAGCAAAGTAAAAACTTGCTACAACAGCGCCATGAGAGTCAATAAGCTTACTGCCCCCACATGGGACTGTGAGTACTAACATCACCACAAACTAAAAAGGCTCTGGAAGTTGCCGAACCAATCATTGAAGATCATGAAGATGCAGTTAACAATGAAGTGGTAAATACAAAGACACAACCGTAATAAGACGAACAGCAAGAAAACGTACCACAACTGCTTTCAGTGATGTACACAGAGGTACTTCTACACACGCTATGCCACTCCATACAGCAATGGAAACATCCCCAGAATAATGGTCTGAGTCACGATCCTTTCTAAAAAAAACGCAGTGACGATTTAAAACATTCGTATAGACAATGTTAATTGCAGTTGATGCAGAAAGGTGCATTTAAGCAGTTCTCTGCTGGGTGGTAATTTTTGTCACACTTGGCACACATTGTCTTTCCACGGCAGCTCTGGGCGCTATGGTCATACCTCTGGCAATGAAAGCAACATTGAGGATTTGGCACATACGGCCGAAATCTACAGTTTAGATATCCTGATTTCAGTGATTCTGGAAGCGTCTTCAGCTCAAAAGTCAAAATGACATGCTTCGTCTTCATCTCTTGACCGTCCCGACGAATAAAAAAAAAATCGTTTTGCAGCAATGACTCCTTGGTCAAGAAGGTTATCTACATTTCAGGAAATCTCCAGGTGGCATTTTTTAGCTTTGAAATTCCTCCCAATTGCAGATTCGAGAGTCTTAGAAACCAGGAAGGGAAATAGCTTGGATAACGGTTTTTCGGTTTCGAAATGCATCACGAGAAATCGAGAAAACTTCTCCACAGGTACAAACGCTTGTGTAATGTGTACTTCGGTCCGGACCCTTTTCAGGGCCCGTTCAGGATTTGTGTTCAGTTAAGAACCCATGAGAAATGGGAATGACTTCGGCATCTGTAGCGCACCACCCACCACGGAGTCCAACAAGGGGATAGGTGACATCTCATAACAGGTCTGGCTTGCCAGAGTATGTTACTCTACCACTCCTACCAGGATGCTATAACTAAGTGTGGATCAAGAAAGAGTTCTGTCGCCACCAAAGGCTAGCCCTGGCCGCCAAAAATGAAATAGGAAAGAAGAGGAAAAGAAGAGTGAAGTTAAAGATAGGAGAGGAAAAGAAACGACTGACTGAATCATCTTGGTCGGGCCAAGCCAGGACACCCGTCTACGAGAAACGGGGGCCCAAGTGGTGTATTGCCTCACCCGCGGGGCACCGAAAGGTCAAACCTACTCCGGGCTCGGCTGAACCACCAAGATGCCATTTTCTCCGAACACGGGAAAGCCACGCACAGCCAGATGTGGGCGCGAACCCGCATGCATGGCTCGAGGTTCGTGGTGACGCCACTCATCAAACACCTACTAATGCAGGTGCCCCCTGCGGGGTTCTTGCTGAAGTTGAAAAAGGTGGGAGGATCTTCTTATAAACTGCTAATCTGTCACCAACTTTTTTCTACGATCCGCCTAAAGTAAATAAGTATACATTTAAAGCCCTGAAAGGTCGTAGTAAAAAACCCCTTCGGGGAACTTCTAAAGGGATGTCCACAAAGAAACGACTATCGTCTGTCGGTCGGGAACCATTTCGCGCTCCATATGGGAGCACGTAAGACGGATTAGTGGGCGGTCAAAGGTAGTCAGGACGTTTTGGGAGGGCAGCTCTTATTAAAACAATAACGTTCACCTCCCTAAACAAAAGGAAAAGGAATGCGGAGGGCAAGTTCGTCTGCTTCTTGCGCAGGGGGTATCGGTGACGTCAGAACGCCGAGCCCTGATTGGCTGATCGCGGCCCCCCTATCTGAGCGTCGTTTGCTCCTTTACCACGTCGTCTGCTCGCAACGTCGTCTGCGCCTGTCTTACCTTTCCTGCGACTTTTGGAAGTGCAGGCGACGATCTTACGCCGAAAATGTGCGTAAGACATAACTTAAGAACAAATCCGTATTCACGAAACGAAATTTTCGTAAGTTTTGCGCAGGTTACAACGAAATCCTACGACAGCTCCGAAGCTGTCTTACGCACTTCTTACGATCAAATGAGCATGGCCGACAGCGTCGCGGTCGCGACGACCAACGGAAGTTTATTTTTCTACGTGCGCTTCTCACGCGTCCCGACTTCAAGCAGCAAGAAAAAAAAGTAAAAAGTACTTGAAACAGACCACGACGAACAAGAACGCTGGATTCACAAACACCCGGGAAAAGCTCCAACAGCCACGATTCCACCGAACGCGACCAAGCGAGCACGGCAGTTAGGCCTAGCAGGCACTCCGCGACTCGGCGACCGTCTGCCCACGGCCGGCTGGTGTGCTGAATGGAATATGCCCGCGCGACCCTTGTGAACCCTTCCCGTATTATACTTTAATCGCTGACCTCAGTTTTAGATTAAGAGGTCACTTTCTTCCTCTTGTTATCTCCTTGTTTCCCGAGGCAACGGTGACTCTCGCCGGTGAAAAAGCGGTGAATCTCCCGCAGACGCGGGAAAGGTAAAGCAGCCATCGCTTTGACTAGCAGGCGTAACGCAGACGATATTAACTGCGCCAACCCGCCGACGCCGTTAAAGAATCAGGGGTCTCGCCGCACACGAAAGGAGGGAAAAAGTATTTGGAAGGGAACTTGCGGACACTAACACGCTCACACCCTCTCCGTTTTTAGCAAACAAACCTCGACGCTTCGGGACACCTCGCCAGTGAGTCATTTGACTTCCCTCCTTGATGCGCGTCTGCTAGTTCTTAGACAAAAACAACGTACCGAAGTCGAGCTCGCTCGTAAAGACCTGCACTTCCGAAAGTCGCAGAAAAGGTGAGAGAGACGCAGACGAGGTTGCGAGCAGACGACGTTGCAAAGGAGCAGACGACGCTGAGATAGGGGGTCGCGATCAGCCAATCAGGGCTCGGCGTTCTGACGTCACCGCTACTTCCTTTCTCATGCGCAGAAGACGAAAATGAGCCCACTTGCGAGGCGTATAGCGCAATATTTTATAATTCATTCAGTCATTATATGCTTAACGCCCAGAGAGTATTACTGCGGGAAAGTGAGAAAGGTACATATTTACAAACATACACCACTTGTGGGCCACCTGGGGATCCAAAGCGTTGGATCAGGTTGCCCGGATGCTAAATCATCTGTGCTTATTCATTACGAGGGGGCCCAAATGCAATCGGCCACGTAAGAGCACCCTAGCCCACACGAGCGGCGCTCCGCCGCTGATAAAACGCCGTCGTTGCGTATGCGTGAGGGCTTCCTTTGATGGTGGCGCGTAGCGGTAAGATTAAAGAAATGATTACGTTTTGACGAACCGGTGCTTTGTGTCATTCTCCGGGACGGGTAGCAGCAAGGGAAAACCCACATACTTTACCCAAAGATATCCACGCGAATATTCGAAAGTTAGTAAACTTGGCTACAAATAAAATCATAACATAGCGACACTCGTTTTGTGTTAGGAGCGATTCCGAAACATGATTCTATTTCGAGATCTCGACCCCGAGATATGTCTTCTTACTAAAAATACTTCGCGACGCAATTTTTTTTTAGTAAAAGTTTATTTTATTAGTTTTCTAGGTCATATCAATACATTTTGACGGTCCATTTCTTGTTTCAAAAGATATTTCCCGGTAGTCGGGTTTTGTTTCCAAAAGCAATAGTATAAACAAAGGATAAATGCGCGGGCTTTCTTCTGAACTATCTGGCGGCAGCACGTACAGTCCTCGCAAGCTGTTCAAGTTTAGAAGCATCATAGGGAAATTTTAAAAGCGAAAAATTGTCACCTTTCTTGCACTCGTTTTGATTTTGGCGCGTCCACCACCGCGACATTCAGGCGGTTTCGCATTCCGAACCGGAGGTACTTTATAGAGCATCTCAATCGGTTTGTCTGAATTACGGTGGAAGAAACACATTTAGGTGATGACTCTGGGCGCTCTTCCCGCGGGGAGCGAGCGACCAGATCGTGTTCGGAGCTAGCCTCGATCCAGGAGTAGTTAGTTCCGCGCCGCCGCGGACGGCGCTGAGCTATAAACACCGTAGGTATGAGGTCCCTCCTCGGCGGCTACGGTGTCGGCGGCGTGGCGTGCTCGCCTTCTTCGCGGTGCGGTGGTGTGGGGGCGGTGTGCGGTCAGTGGCTGGCCTCGTGTTTTGCTTTGGTGCTCAGTCGATCACAGGTGCCACCATCGTGCACGAAGGTGAGCCTTAACCCGAAAAAGAACAAGTTATGCTATAAGGCTGGGAAAGACGTGCTTCGTTCCCAACTGCAATTCGGTGTACCGAAATTGTGCAGAGCGGGCGTCTTTGTTTAAAACTCCATCGAATGACGCTCGCCTGGAGCAGTGGCGTCGTGCAATCCCGAGGGCCGATTGCAAGTTACTACATAGTGATCATGTTTGTGCCAAGCATTTCCCCGACTAACTGATATCGAAATGGTATCATGCGTAGTTCAGTGGGAGAGTCCTGCACGCTGCAAAGAAGCATGTGCTTTATGTAGACGCTGTTCCAAGCATTTTCCCTGACTGCCCGAAGTACCTTACACGTTACCTGTAATACCTGTAAGGCCTGTAAGACGGGTGCGAGTGTATAGATCAAAATTGATTTATGTCCTATAAACGCTACTATATACATATATATATAGGTAAAATAAGGTAAATATAAAAACAATGGACCGGGAAAAGTTAATAAGTGAAAGATGTGTACTGTCGGAGTTACTAATTCGAAGTTTATTACGACGTTTCGAGCGGGGACTGCTCTTCCCGCTCGAAACGTCGTAATAAACTTCGAATTAGTAACTCCGACAGTGCGCATCTTTCACTTATATATATATATATATATATATATATATATATATATATATATATATATATATATATATATATATATATATATATATATATATCTATATATATATATATATATAAGTGAAAGATGCGTACTGTCGGAGTTACTAATATATATATATATATATATATATATATATATATATATATATATATATATATACTGTTTGACTTTCAGTCACTGTGGCATCATATCAGTCAGTATGTCATCATACTGTGTCATTATTTCAGTTACTATGTCATCATAAATAAAAATGTTTTCTGCTCACATGGTTTGTATGTACATACCACAGTACCAGTTGACATCGTATGTATAAACTATTTGTAATGCTAATACATTTCTGCGCATATAAAGAAATAATTAGGCCCCACTATGTAACATTATTATAATTATTTTTTTTCCATAAGAAGGCAGGAGCAGGGTTGAAAAAATCCCCCGACCTCCTATAAAGCCAAGAAATGTGTGTAAAACATTTACGGAACTGCTACCAGGCATGCTGTTGGACAAGACATACGAGCACGACACAGCTGTATAACAGAATTATTTTAAATTACTCTAAATTATTGAAAGCCCAGTAGATTGTCTCGGGAAGCTTTGTATTTATACGAGTATTTTTGTCACGTTGGGTCATCACTAAACGTTCTCGTTTTAATACGACAGCCGTCGTATAAAGAAAGTCCGAGCGTGTCCGGTGTCGAGATAATAGTACATTTTTATGTCGGAACTCGAAATGAGTACGTAGAACAAGTAGATTATAAAACAATTGTCGTGAAAAGTGTTTTGGAATTGTATGCAGCTGAGAACGCGAGTGTTTAATTTAAACAAACGCATGTTTGGCTTGTTTTGACTCCACATCGCGTCCTCGTTATTCTCGTCTGGCAACATACGACCAGCAAATCGGTCTCTTGCGCTCGCTCTGGTTCCTCGCGTTCGCACTGGTTCCTCGGTATTCTCAATTTGTCCCTTTCCAGTGCACTTTGTCGGTTCTTCGCGCTCGCACTGGTCCCTCGGTATCCTGGATTTTTCACTCTTCAGCGAACTTTGTCGGTCCCTCGCGCTAGCACTGGTTTCTCACGATCGCACTGGTTCCTCGGAATCCTCAATCTTTCACTTCTCATTATCTTCTTTTTCCTAAAGTTCCTTTTGTTTATCTGCCACGCGATGTACAAGCCGAAGAAGTTTTTTTCGGACAACGAGGAAGCCTTGCTCGCGGAGCTAGTGCCGGAATACAAACTTATAGAAAGTAAGGGCACAAACAAGACGACGGCCCAGGTGAAGGCGGAGGCGTGGGCTGCCCTTACCGTGGAGTTGAATAGCACTCACGGGTTCTAGAAGCGGGACGAGGCTCAGCTAAAGAAGTGTTGGGAAGACCCCAAGACAAAGTGGAGAGCAGAGAAGGCTGTTGAAAACCAAAAGCGCATCGCGACAGGTGAGTTACCTTTCAATACTACGTTAAAGCAACAATACAGGCGAGCTAGTTACATTGACAGTGTAAACTCTGGAGCGAGAAGCTGTGTTCGGAGCTCAGCTTTTGTCCTGCGTCCGTGTTTCCTTCCCTTCAGGGTTTACGGAATAAATTTGTACTTGTTCACTGCCGAATCCATAGTGACCGATTGGCACTGTACTGTGATCGGCTGTCTCTATTCGCACCCCGGGTGCGAATAATTTTGGATTCTTATCCGCACTCAGAGTGCGGGAGTGCGGAAGATGCTGGTACGAAGCGTGTGAAGTGTGTTGGATGTTCTCTATCTGGACTCCGCATCTGGCGCGATTTTGTCGCAGGAAACTTGATTGGCTTTGATTGGAAGGATAGTGGGTAGACCTTAATGCTAGATGCCTCGAGGTCTACCCACTATTTTTTTCAATCAGCCAGTAAGAGCTCGCCGTCCTGACATCATTGCGACCCCTGTTCTAGAGGCAGAGGAACTTTCGATCCGCATAGGTAGCCCTAGCAAAGTGAAACATCGTGCAAACATAACGTTTATGATTCGCCAAAGAGAACAAATGGCAGTGTGCCTATAAAGGCTGGTCCCCACACTTGCGACTGCCTGCGACCGTGTGCCTTTAAAACCAGTCAGAGAAATGCGAAACCGAAATTCGAAGCTCCGAAAACAAGGCTGGAGCAAATAAGCGAGACGATGCAAAACCCGAAAACATCACTCATATAGCGATATCTCTAACGGATGGCTGCGTTTTCGAAGTGCACGATTGAACAAGGCGTACGAGGCATCTCACTTCACGATTCTCATTCCCTTTCTCCTCTTCGCTTCGTCCCCTCGAGCAGGTGAACTGAGGCGAGCAAGGGAGAAGCGAGGCCGCTTCCCCTCATTCTCAACTGTTCCAGGATAATCGTGACGTCAATATTCCTCACTTGATCGCGCCCTTCTTTCCCGAAAATACGCCCATCCGTTTGCGATCTCGATGCGTCATTGATGTTTTGGAGTTTGTAGCGTCCCGTTCAACGCTCCTGCGGCCTTATTTTGTGAGATACAAATTTCGGTTCAGCATTTCCTTAAAAACTTCATACGTAATTGCCAGTGTTTCCCGGCCTCCCGGTAGATGGAGCCCACGTCGGCTCCATCTACCGGGAGGCCGGGAAACACTGGCAATTACCCTATATTTCCTTTTCTTACTTCTCGCGCGTCATCCTTATTTTTATATTGAAAAAAAAAATCGTGCCAATGTTTTAAACGAGTGTGTCTCATAGACGGTACGTACATTACATACCGCAAAACACCGGAAAACCGCCGCTCAAATGAAATGCAGTTCCAGGGTCAGCTCATAGATGGCGCCAGCATGTTCTCTCGTCGCAAGAGAGCGCAAGAACTCGGCACTAAGTTTGTCACTCACTTGAGGTGCTGCAGCTCGTGTTCGTACGACGCCAGGGCAAAGTCGTACACGCTCCCGGTGAAGGCCGTGGGACTCAGCTCTTCCTCCAACTGCGCCGTCAGGTCTCGGAGGTTCACCCTCATGTTCGGGTTGAAGCCCAGTTGCTGCGCACAGAACACGCGCTAGGATTAGCTAGGATGAGCACCACGCGCCCAAGCGTCCCGTGCAACAAAAAGAAAGCGCGCGAATAAAAAAAAAAAATAATCAGTTGCGGAAAGGCGCCGTGTAATCCGATATTTCGGTTGCACGTCAAAATAAGCCCAGTTGGTCGAAGTTAATCTTCAGTCCTCTATCTACCGGGGTGTTCCAGATGCCCCTTGTTTGTTTGATATGCATGACCCCAAATTTATCTCTGACCGCTCCGATGTTTGCATTAGCAATGGCAGCGGCGACAACTTTCTGCTTCAGAGATACATCCATCATGTATAAAAGCTCCACCTTATTTTTTTCTATCCGATCCAACTTCTTGAATTGCTAACAGCAAGTGAAAGTCGCTCTTGGCGTCAACAGCCTGTACTTGCAAATGGTCGCCGAGGGGCGGGCGTCGATTAAACATTTTAAGTCGATCAATCAACACCCTTCAATCGACTAATTAATCGATTAATCGGTTTCGTTCATTTTCATGCATAATAGTAAAAAAAAAGGTCTAAATTACATATTTTGTATAACGGGTTATAGTTGAGCTAGCTGGTACATTTATGCAAAAGAAAAGACCAGCTAGAACGTTTGGGGCAGAAACACAGAGAGAAGAAACAGACATACACGCCGCTAATCATGAAGTGTTTCTTCTCTCTGTGTTTCTTTCCCTAACGTTCTAGCTGATCTTTTCTTTTTCATCTTTTGCCTCCGCTGGATATGGGAAAAACGGCGCAATCTGCAATTTAGAATAATAATTTAACCTTGATGCGCAGTTGAGAAAAGTCAAGACACCCACACTCACAAATGATTACTTCAGCCACAGTCGCTGGATTTTCTTTAGATCCAGTGGCCGCGCTTCAGCCAAAAAGGGCAAAGAGGTTCGTTGATATTCTCTGGAAATAGCGAACTCCTCTGATTCTCCTCAATAAATAGGTGTTCCCTCTCTCTCTCTCTCTCTCTCCATAGTCGCTGCTGCGCTAAGCAGACGCCTCGCACCGCGTTGAAGTGGCCAAAACACGTATAACCGTAGTAAAAAAAAAAAAAAAAAAATCCAGCTTTTCCGGAAACGGTTCTAATTCCCCGTTTCATGTGTTGAATTAAGATGTATGTAGGCACATCTTGGATTAGCTTTATGTTGTGTTATCAAGACCTCCGTATTTGAAACGCCAGGGCCCGTTTGCTCGAAGCCGTTTAACTTTAACCGCGGTTAAAAGTTAACCGCCTTTCCCTACTAGGTACCTAAAAGTACCTAGCCAAGTTTGACGAGGGCTGGATGAGCGATAGCTCCGTGTTTTATTATTGGGGTGGTAGCTAGTGTCACCACCTGGCCGTAGCGAATATAAGTGGCTTCCGTGGAGAGGTTCCCTAAAGGGGGGGGGGGGGGGGGGGGGACCCCAAAATGCGCGCTAACGTGTTTTCGCGACACAGCGCGGCATACATTTGAGCTCAGGAAACAATTTTTATTGCTCGTGGTACAGGTAATCGGTAAGGTAAAACTAAATTAACCCTTGTTTGGAAAATTTTTAAATATTTGGCTGTCTGAAGTGAAGACAAGCCTCGTTGAAATTTCCTTCCAAGTTCGAAAGTGGACGACGAAGTTCAGTCCTAGAAACGATGAGAAAGAAGTGAGCAGTGAAAGACGGGCGTTACACCGGCAGTATGGTTGGCCAGCATGTAAGAACTGTATATAACACCGTCATAAATTGAAAAAAAACCTCCAATTCGGTTCCAGTGAAAATTGGCCTATTAGTAAATTACCCGAACATCGAGGAGAACACTGGAAGTGTAATTCAACGATCCGCGTGCGCTGGCCTTCCACTTATAGACGATTGCAAGCTGGGCGACTGGCCGCCGGCATGTCTCTGCTCGAGCAGGCACGCCCGTGCGATTACGAGCTTGCCAAAGCTACGTTCACCCGCGCGTTGCACGCGCTTGCACGCATGGGGCACCACTTGTGGCGCCATGCTTGCAATTGTCTATAGAATATTCGAAGTAAATAATCATAATAAAACTTTGACGAACGCGCGTGCACGGCAAAATTTGTTGTAGGCTTTTTGCTTTAGAATACTTACTACTGCAGACGCCAGCACGCGCAGCGCGTGTAACTACACTCTACTCTGTTTCACCTCATGATGTACCGCAGGAAAGGCTAAAAGCGCGAGCTCCTTGCTCTAGGGCACATCTCGGCGGCACAAGCTCGCGTGCGTTGAGAGCAGCTCCTAATGCTATGAGCTCCCGCTTCTAGACTTCTTTGCGGTACAACATTAAGGTGAAACGGAGTATCGTAACGTGCACCTCGGTGCTTGGGAAATTTAGCGAAAGGTGCATGGGGACGCTGTCTGCTTTTGTGTGCTATCAGTACCCGGCCGATTGAGTCAAGGCAATCCGCTTTCCAAAGACGTTGCCATGCCGACAACTATCGCGTTCATTTAGGCTTAGGAATTGCCTAAGCCTAAATGAACGCTTTGCGTTCAATAAGGCTTAGGCAATTGCTTTGCGTGCTTTGCGTTTTAAGCGATGTAACGTAAATCGAAATCATGCTTTGCGTTTTAAGCGATGTAACGTAAATCGAAAGCCTCCTGCACCATTCATTGTTGACAAACGCGCCCGATATTGCAGCTACAACGACGTATTACTTCCAAAGCGAGCGGGCGCTCACTCACCGGGGCACCGCCATGTTTCCCCGCCGTCCTTACGTGAGCTAAAATTCCCCCTCGTAGGGAAATCCGGTTAACCGCGGTTAGTTAACCAGCTTCGAGCAAACGGGCCCAGAAAGCATAGTGTTTTCCTCCGACAAACCAAATCTCGTAAAAACTACTTCGCGCAGCGCACAATGAATGCGCAGGAGTTCCTTTTTTCTCGATGCGACAACGAGTAGAGGTGGTGTTGGTTATGCCCTCACTCCCGTGCCGGAGCACAGTTTCGCAGATGAAGTGAAACGGCTGTTTTACTTCATCTGCGAGTTGACATGCAGCAAAACAAAATGAAGTAACAAGGAAGAGACATAATCGGAAGACGTACACAGCTAAGAAAAATAGAAAACAAAACCCACACTAGCCGTAAAAAAAAAAGAAAGGAAAGATATTAAAGGCGAAATCTTCCTTCTCGAGGTTTCTCCTGGATCTGGAGAAGGGGCGCTTAAAGCAACCCGCGGGCATCTTTACGAGGTCTCACGGCGAAGCTTCCCGGCTTCGCTAAAAAGGCTTATCCCTGGGGAAGGCAGGAGCCCCTTAACGAAATGTCGGCTTCCAGGCTTCCCGGGAATTTTCTCCCCAATTGGACGACGGAGAGTTTACTCGATAGACAAGGAGAACCGGGATGACTTCACCGACAGCCGTACAATAATACAGCGCGAATACAGCTTAACCCACAATACACCCCTTTTCAAAAGCCCATCAAAGCAACGATTGGTGGTCACCATTTCTCGGACACAAAGCGTACGTGTAATTGGATCCCAGTCCTTGCCGAACGCTGACGCGGTCCTCGTGTCCGGATTAATGGATGGATGTTAATGGCTATACCCTTTGTAACGGGCGGTAGCTAGCGCCAACTAGCCTGAGTCTTCGCCCAATACATGCTCAGAGAACGTGGCCAGCCGATGGCGGATTCGCATTATTGGAGCAGCAACATACCAGGTGGCGCCCACTTTTGAAAACTCTCTATTGCCTTCTCAGTGCAAAATGTGTTTTAGGGCCCGTTTTGTCTGTTTAAGCCTTTAGGCCCGTTCGTACGCTCGTCTTTGATTAGGAACGATTGAGACAAGACCGGTTTGTAAGCCTTTTTGTGACGGCTAATGACCGGCTGCAGCCGGGCGTAAGACGTCACAAAAACGCTTAAAATTCGATCTTGTCTCAATCGGTCGTAGTCATTGCAAAAGGGTGTGAACGAGCCTTTCTGTACAAAGCGCGACACCGTTAGCGCAAACAAGCAATCGCCCCTTTTTAAATTAAACTGTAGTTATAAAAAAAAAAAAATACTGTGTGGTGGAGAGCCTTCAGTCAGGGCAGTAATCCAAGCGGAAAAGTTTGGTGTCCATTAATACTACGTCTGAATAAGACACTGGCGCTCTGTGTACGCATCAAGAAGCGTTAAACCGACGCTAAATTTAACTAAGTGTTTCCGCGAAGTTTAGGGGGAACGTATCACACATTGCTCAGTCCTATAAATATTTTCTATGTTGTCGTCGCCTTCTTGAATTGTAAATCTTTCGGTATGCGGGGGGGGGGGGGGGGGGGGGGGGGGGGGGCATCGTTTGCCTTCGTCACGCAAATGACAGTGTTAAAATTTTATTGCCACTGTCCATCCTTCTTGCTTTGCCTGTTACAATATATTTTTTTTTTACATAGTCGCGGTTGTAATGTTTTGTTTTTGTTTCATCGCCCGTACTGGATCTGTGATCTGTCTCTCACTGGGGAGGAGGGTAAAAGAAAAGGTATATATGCGCGTTTTTGTATGCGCAAACAGTTTGAAACTAACCTAACAAACATACAAACATCGGCAAAGCGCTGGCGCCCTCCACCATAAAACTCCCTATTAACGGGGTCAATACTGTAAAATCCTTAATGTTCGCGAGCCCCTAATTTTCGCGAATTTCGCCACTAGCGAAATTCGCGAACTTTAGTGGGTGCGAATATTTCTATTGTCTGTGGAGGCGATTTCCAGCCTTTAGAGTTAGCGAAAATTAAGGGTCGTGAATATAACACCGCTGCCCGATTCGCGAAAATGCAGGCCAGCAAAAATAGAGGGTTTTACAGTGTTAGAGAAACATGACTGTACGGAGTTGGCAAAAAAGCGCCCCGCGCAATTTCGGCCATGTGTAAGATGAAGGTGCTTCCACATTTGTGTACGACTTGGGGAATTTAGTGCACTCATGGACCTAACAATCCAATGTAGCGGTCACGCAACTGAGGGGATACCCAATCGACAGAGGAGCGCCCTCTTCCGAAGACATTGAATGGGTTATAACATTAGGGGCCTTTAGAAAACCGTTGCGTGCTCCGCGTACCGTACTAAAGGAGCCTTTGAAGCATGCTTTTAAGCGCGCGCCCGGGCGGTACCGGGACCGCGGGGCACGCGCTTAAAAGCATGCTTCAAAGGCTCCGGTATTGCGGTACGCGGAGCACGGCAACGGTTTCCTAAAGGTCTCTAATACATCTCTTTGTCGAAAATTGCCTTGGACAATACTCGTGTCGTGCGCACGCCGCCACGAACAAGCATCTGGGTGATGCGCCCCGTGAGCGTTCACAAGCCACGACTGACCGATTTTCCTCGACACGAGCGGCGCAAGGAGCCTCACGGGCACGGCGTAGGCGGCGAGAAGCCAAGGTCCGCCTATAGAAGAAGACAAAGCGAGCGATTAAATGCTCGGGGGTATCCTTTTCAAAAGCCTTTATGCTGGTCCTGTGAATAGGGTATTAGTCGATCGAGTTTTCAGGCCACGCTACTCGTAGTGGGAGCTCTCGTTGCCACTTCGAAGCATGGTTTGAAGCGCGCGCCCGTAGCTGTAGCGGGCCTTTGAATATGATCATCTAAAACTTCCTCTTATCTTTGTGTGCTCTGCGCAAGCCAGGGTTCCGAAACGAGCGTAAAGGACTGTGAATGATCAAATCCATTGAAAATGATCGTAAGCATAAAGCTAAATGCGCAATAATTTCTTTAGGCTCCCAAAAAACTCCTGTAAACGCATTTTACGTTCACGTAAGTTTGGCGCGAGCTTAGCGGGAGCCGTCACGGTGGCACGTGACACCGTGACGTCAAGTCACGTGATCGTGTCTTATGACGTGGTAAACATCCCCGCTAGATTGAACAGAAAACCATTTCCCGCTAAGTTTAGCGGGAAAAGAAGGTACGCTCACTTCGTATCGGTGCAGGTGCTTTAAACAGTGTATCTCTAGGGGTGTTGTGAACTTCTGTCGAACCGGCCTTTTAGGTCCAACTTTCGGGGTTCAACTGGTTCGAACCAGTTCGACGAACCTTCGACTTTTTAACCAAAGTCGACCGGTTCGACTTTGTGAACAGTGTGGCCAGACCTTGATACAAGCATGTCTAGGTTTGGAGAATTTGTTTTTCAAGCAAAGGGTTATTTTACTTTTATGAACTGTCGCAATTAAAAGTAACTGGTTCTAATCACTAAAGAAGTTAATAACTTAATTTTTGTACTGTATTAACTGAAATAACCAATCAGTGCTGCCCTTAATTCATCCCTTAGCCATTACCATCCAATCCAAAGCTAACTGGCCAGCCTGTCGCGCATGCGCATAGCAGTAGAACCTGAGTCGAACCTTCGTCGACCTTTTCACAAGAAGGTCGAAAAAGTCGAACCTGCTCGAACTCGAAACTCGACCGGTTCGCGACATTCGTATCTATCACTCCGTGAGCAAGGGGGAATCACTTTTGGCTTCTCGGCTAGGTGGCGCAAGGTACCGCCCGTTATAAAGGGTACAGCCATTAGCATTCATCCATCCGTCCATCCATCTATTCATCGTTACGTCTTGCCTCTGATGTTGCATCTCTTCTTAAAGTTATCGTACGAAAAAAAAAAAAAAACAATATACGTAAAAAAAAAACTTAAAAAAAAAAACAAAGAACATAGCGTGCAATCAATGTTGTCCTTAGAAAGCTGCGCCGTACATCAACTAGAAATGACGAAATAAGGAAATGAATATTCAGCAGGATTAAAGGAGCTGTGCAGCGATATTCAGTTGGAGTGTTTTTCACTTTACACGAGCTTACTGGCACACCTGGGACTCAAGGATACTCACACGCAACGCCATTGGGCAAGAAACTCCTTTGTTGCGCTGTAATTTCAAGGACAAAAGCGATCATTTTCATTCAATCTCTCCTTTGCAAAATTTGATGACGTAACTCGGGGATCGCAGTACACCCAAGTGACGATATTTGAATGCGGTTCATAGATTGGACCCGAGCATTGCGTGGGCACTCGACTTGGGCTCGTGACAATTACTAGCTGGAGAAGCATTCGGGTTGTGACCCGTGTCCAATCGCTGCAACGACGACCACAGCCGAGCCATAACAATGTCTGGAACTCAGCGCGTGTCCTGCGCTTTGCCAACCCTAGCGCGTGGCTACGATCAACACTGGCGGCATATAATCGGCTCCAGATCACGTGGCCGCTTGTTCTGGCTGCGAGTTGAGGGGGTGAACGCTGCTCGTTTTTCTTTAATTTTTTTTCTGGGACTTCTATTGCGTGGGGTGAAAAACGAACGCGTGTTTCATAGGTCATTAACGTTAGGGATCCGTTTTAAGCTGTATTTGCGCAAAAGTACAAAAATTGTTGCATCGCTCCTTTAAGACACCTACACAAAAAAGAAACATTACAAGTAATAAGAAGAGCAGTACCGAAAACTGATGTCTTGTCGGAGCGGCGTTTTCTTCAGTTAAGCTCGATGAAAGAAAGCTATATGCCGGTGGAGAGAAGACGAAAAGGAAATGAAAATCGCATAGGAAGAAGGGAGGAGAGACAGAGAGAGAGAAGAAGAGATAGAGAGCAGAAAAAAAAAGGAAACAGGTAAGCCGTCGGCCGGGAAGCTTAGAAGCACGACTGTATGGCCAAAAAGGCAAAAGGCGGCGGCGGGAGGGGAAGGGTGTCGCTAGGTGGCGACACGGCGGTGTCAGGGGCCCCAGAGCGGCCCGCTAACAAGATTACGTCTCATCCAATTAAAACAAGGAAGCGAATGAAACGCCTCGGGGAAGGCGCGCTAGTGGGCGAGGTGGGTGCACACCCGCGGCTCTTCAATTCATCGGGCTCACGAGAACTTGTCACCTACGTCGGGCACTATAGATCTTTGCAAAAAGAGCTCTCTGGCCGCCGCCATTTTGCGAATCGAGCGACACCTACCAGCCAGAAATTTCTGCCACCCACCTGAGCTGTGGAAACACGGTCAGCGTGGCTCCCCACCTGCATTGTGCATTCGAAGTTCGCCGGATTTTCTCGGAAGTTTTTACATTATTTGCCTGTTTAGGATGCCTACCCTTTGTGTGTTATTTTCCACTGTGAGAACCAGGGAATACCAAGGCTCGTTGCCTGAACGGCCTTCGCCAGAGACGAACGAAGAGAGCGAACGTCAAGCAGCACGCGACGGAGACAGTTCAACGTTCTTGGGGGATTATTTCCGTTGAGATATTCTCCAAAAAGCCTTCCCGGCTATGTTCTGGCTTTCGCGAAAAGTAGCTGATAAGGTCGGGTCCGGGGTGGGGGGCAGGAATAGACACGTTCGTTCATTTGCTTTGAAGCTGTGCAGAAAAAAAAAAGTAGCTCTTCAAAGCGCGCCCCAAAACACGCCAGATTCCGTCCTATCGTCGTGAAGTGACTACCGTCGACACTGTATATTGGATATGCTTGAGTTATTTGAAATTTGAGACCTATCTCAACCCCTGTTCGGGTAACGCGGCACCGGGGGGTACGTACAATATATGTTGTTCGATTGATGAGACTCGTTGAATTTCATGTTGTGGGCGGGAATATCGATGCAGTTCAGATATCCTGTGTGGTGAAATATTTTCTACGATTAAGACCTTTGTAGATTGACACGGCTGAGTGTATGGTGCCGTGAAAAGATCAACATAAAATGAAACCAACATTCCAGTTGCATTTGTTCTGTCGCGCACGGACTCAGCAAAACAGCTTTCATTTCTTTGTTTTTGTTCCCGAAAATAGTACAATGCATTCTTAAAAACCTTAAAAGAACACAAAAAAATAGAACGCGGAAATTTAGCCTCTACCAGCGTGCGGAAGTTCGCCTACGCAGACTGTCGGGCAACACTGACGTACCCTCTCAAAACCAGGGACGCACGCTGTCAATCGCTTCGTTCGAGACTGCCACTGGAAAGGTCTATAGCTTCGTGCGTGGCGCGCTACGAACTCGAAATAAAGCGGTATCGCTTTTTTCGCCCAAATATAAACAGCTATTTTTGTTTGTCCGACGACCGCCATGTTGAATTTTCACGACATACCTGGGTTGGGGCAAACCACCGAATCGCTTTACTTGCCGATTGAAAGACATTGAAGCGCGTCTCAGCGGAACTTGGCAAATAACGGTCAAACAATTGCTCATTGAAAAAAAACAAAAAAACAATTGTTGCTGTCGTGACGCTGGTTCTCGACGACATGCGTTAGCATTTAGCGCAAAGATTCGAACTCAGCGAAGGATGGAAATTCCAATTCTCGCAACGGTCCGCATATATATACTGTTGTCTTCGGATAGGCAGTGTGTTCTCCCGGGCGTCGGCGGTTTCGGATGCTGCCACCGTACCTTCCCTCGATCGCCGCCTACGGTCCGCATACTGTTGTCTTCGAAGAGCCAACCTTTCCTCCCGTGTGATCGGTGGTTTCGAGCAAACGGCGTCGTCGCTGCCCTTCGGTTTTACGTTGTCGCGTACGTCGTGCCAGCACCACGGCCGCTCGATCGCCTCCTCTCCCGCTCCCGGAGTGCGGCATTGGAAGCGTGCCAAAATACTCTTTCCCTCTTTGTAAGAGAGAAAGTGGACATAACGAGCGAAAGAATGGAGCGAAAGAGCACGGCGGGAAAGACCACCCACAAAGGCAACGAGCGCCATAACGATGAGCTTTTGGCGCCGATTGATCGGCTCCATCCGATCGAAGTCCGATCGCTGCGGATCGGACTTGGAGTGAAACGGAGTATAGCTCCGTTTTATCGTCTGACAAGCACAACGATCCTGATTGGGTGTAATCCGGGTTCCACGTGCATTATCCAGCAATCCTTCCAATCCAGAATACTCGTTTTTTGTAGAATATAAACGGCAGAAAAGTGTTCTGAGCCTATGTTATACACTTACATTTCTTTTCTTTTTTTTGTATGTTTCATGTACTTCCAAAGAAGTAAGAAGAATGGGTATGCGAAATGGAGCGAGCTATTTCACGCAGCTGCACGAAACTATTTCATGCATGAAATGAATCGAGAATCGTTTCGGGAATCGTTCCGCCAATTATTTCCTTCGCAGGCGAATAGACGAATGTGATTGCGAAGGTATTCCGTCCTTTATCTTTAGAGATTCTGTGAATATCAGTACATTTTCGGTTTCAGTTAACCCCGCGCTTTTGCTCGCAAGACAGCCATACTTCTGAAAAAAACAAAAACAAACAAACATCATATGAGTATATGGATAATACCTGAAACACAAACAGGTTAAATGAGAACATACATTGTCAGTCACGTATTATCGCGAAATAAATTAATTTTATCACAGTCGTTGTGCTCTCTTTCTTTCTTCTGAATTGGCGAGGTAATTTATGCACACCCCGCATAATATATGTCGTTCAAACGAGTAGTAGCAATGCCTAACCGTTGGCCACCCCGTAAAGACTTACATAAAAAAAAAGAATGACATTTCAGTTGGTTGGTGCAGCGCTAGCGGAACTCAACAAAATCATGACAGCGGGGGACGCGATGACGTTATTTACCCCCGTAGATCGACCCCTAAAATCACTCCGATCACCAATCGTAGAGACGAAACAATGGCATTTCCCCGAAAACCCGGACAAGACGCACTCGCCCGAAGTTATAGCCCCTGACCAGGGGGGAACGGCAGAGAGAAACTCCAGTTGTCCCGCCTCCAGCGCGAGCTTCGTACCTTCGACCATGCTTCGGCGTCTCATGCACCTCGAGCTCGCGCGCGCGTGTAGCCAAGGCACGGCGGAGGGCACGGGGCGCGTGCAAGGGGGCAGGGCGCTCCAAAGACACGCCCTGCCGTTCTCATTCTTTCCAGTGACTACTAGCACCGAAAGGTTTCGGT
This sequence comes from Ixodes scapularis, assembly GCF_016920785.2. Taxonomy (NCBI): domain Eukaryota; kingdom Metazoa; phylum Arthropoda; class Arachnida; order Ixodida; family Ixodidae; genus Ixodes; species Ixodes scapularis. Next base: position 30,558,829 of record NW_024609836.1, on the reverse strand, counting down.
GTCGCACCCTTACCGTTTCCATGCGTAACGTCACGACCAGAATGTGCCTCGCCGTAACGTAAACGAGTTAGGACCCTGACCACTCAGCATCGGCTGGGACAAGTTCGACAGTGTGTTTTAAAAGTACAGCGGGAGCTATGCGGAGTGCAAGTTCGTCTGCTTCTTTTTCAGGGTATGTGGTGACGTCAGAAAGAGGCCGCGCTCTGATTGGCTCTCGATGAAGGATAGTGGGTAGACCTCGAGGCAGCCTGCTTTGAGGTCTACCTACTATTCTTCAATCAGAACCAATTAGAGCGTGGCGTTTTTCTGACGTCACCACATCCCCTGAAAAAGAAGCAGACAAACTTGCACTCCGCATAGTGTAGACTTGACATTCTGAAGCTGGTAACAACGTCGAAGTTGACACTCCGACGATGCTCGTATGCCCGGAGTTTGGCCAATCGCGTAAAGCACAGGGACTTCTATCCTGGGAGAGGTTGGCAATCTTTTGAACATGCCACGACGACCAGATATCTGGCAACCAAATGTTTCCCCCACCATATAGTGGTAGTAATTCGTGACCCATTTTGAATTAGTCACCCCATGTCTGCAATAACGTGTCATCGCACTAAAGGGTGTCGCGTTAACGCAAGCGCCTTTGACCCTTTGCAGGCAACCAATTGTTCACACTTCCTTATCTGCTACGATCTCCAAAAACATATTACAGTATTTAATTTCCTTTTCTTGAGATATAACATCCCTTTTCTATATTTCCACCACCGCCAGAAGTCAACGCCGCGGAAAGAGTTTGCTATGCAGGAACTGTAAACCCTTACTCTAATATGCCCGATTTTTTTTTTCTTAAGAAAGCATGTTTTTGTTTTGGAAACAAACATAAAAAAGCTTATTTGTAAGTTTTATTTTTGGAGATCCGATAAAACGTGAGCGGTGTTTGAATGCAGTGATCAATTACGGGCGTAATAGAAAAACGCTGAATGAAAAATGTTTTCGCACGCCTACGTGTAGCCGCAAACTTTAAGTGGGCTCGCTCCAAGGGGGGTGGCGAAACGAAAACGAACCTCCATCGTGTGTTATGGAGTGGTGCTTTTTTTCTAGCTAGATTTAGAGGGTCACAAGCTCCACTGATCCGCCAGAACTCTCTCAGTATAAAGGTGTCTGGTGGAATGCTGACCAGCCCCACGCTTTTGGTCGCGCAAAACGCTAACAGTGCAGTGTACTAAAACTACAGGATTCTGGAAGAGTAGCGCCAAGCTCCCCGTACGGTCGCCATTTCGGTTCATGGAACGAGCAGTTTCTTCTTGACCTTTCCATTCATGATGAGCTGACCCAAATTCCCCGTGACAGGTTGCTTTATAAAGAAATTTCTTGATTACCGAGATTTTGTTATCCACACACAGGGGAAAAAAGCGCACATCTCGCATCGCCATCACATGCGGCGTAGGTGCTTATGCTTTCTCTCGCACACATACAGACACACACAAAAACACACACACACACGCACGCACAAAGGCACATAGGTGTCTTCAAATACGCAAGAACAACACTAACGTTGTAAGGTTTGTGGAGATGAGGGTGGCATAATAAATTGATTGCATGCAGAGTGCCGAAGACGCTTAAATTAGCGCTTTCAGTGATCTTGGAGCGACTGGTTCAGAACGACCCTTTCGAATCTTCGAAGATTTGAATGGACCAAAATGGCGATTGGCCACGGCAACTGAGACCAACCAGCCAATCACCTTGAGAGGTTTGGTCGTCTGTATGTTAGTATCTGTTTGTGCCCGGCTAGCAGACAGAGGAGGTAATGGCTCTGTCTTACCGAATATGCAGTGACATTAGAATGTACTAGAGTAATACGGGGTAGTGTTGGGACCGAAGTGGCTCGGTAATGGGAGCTCGTGAGGTTACGTGTGTACAACAAACGTGGCACTGCAGTCGTCACGATAGTATATGGGCTGTCTGAAATGCCGAGGCTCAATCTAAAACGGGTCGCAAAAATCGCCGCCTGCACGTAGCAATATAAACTTTTCGTCAAAGGTGTATTTTACAGGGGAGTTTTCTGTAAATAAATAGGGATAAAAGACTGGCCAGGGTCGACGGCGGATGGCGAAACAAACGGCCGAGACGAGTGGCGGGGCGCGTTTGGCGCACGTATTGATAGATGCCGCTACCTTTTAAACATATTGAGACTGCCCGCGACGAGCGTGGCCTACTAAATTAACATAATCGTTTTGTAATGTGCGTACCTTTGGTGTTTAAACATAAATGCGGACAACGATAGCAAAACATGAAGTAACACAAAGAAAAGAAAACGCTACTGCATAACGACGGTGCTCTTGTTGTCGACGGATTTTGTCTGCGTGTCTTCAGCTTTCATTCGGTGGTCGGCTACACGTTCCGACACAGGTCCCGAGGTAGCGTCACCTATCAATACATGCGTACTAACTTCTCGACTAGTTTATTTTTTTATTTTTTTTCAACTATTTTTTACAGAAAGGGAGCTACGCCTTGTAATATTACAAGGTAAAACCCACCTGTGAAATACACCTTTAACGAAATCTTTAGATTACTACGTGCAGGTGCCGATTTTTACGGGCCCATTTTAGATCGAACCTCAGCATTTCAGACACCCCATATGCAGAAAGTCGCTGCAGCCCGCCAAGTTTACAACCCTGCCCTACTACTAGCGATGCGCCGATGCCGACACCTTTGGCGATGTACACCACGCGCCTCAAGCGAGCAGCTCAGGTCCCAACACTAGCACACTGTACCGATAGCAACCCTTTTCTCCGGGACCATTTTGTCTTACACCCCAAGCTAGTGGCACCCAGTCTCATTTTTCACCCCAGGAACATCTAGGGTTGACGCGACTACTCTCTCAGCTCTACCGACCCGGCTTGGCTCGGCTTCTCTCAGCCGGGGCTTAACAAGACGCTTGGATAGGCTAGGGCCTTGTCCCTTTTGGCCCTCCGGCGGCGGCGGCACAAAGGGGATTTTGGCTCGTAAGGCGGCTTCTCCTGTAGCCGTTGTATGGCCCACGTTCGTTTCTATTATCCCCCGAGCAACGACAACGTTCGCCGACCAAGAAAGGTTGCCAAGAAGGATGAAAGCAGGTCGTCAAGACGCCCGCTGAAGAATTTTAGCGCCGAGATTCCGGGCATTATCCACGCTCCCCTTTTCCTCTCCCGTGCCATAACTCCGTTCACCCTTCAGCCGACAGTGCGGTGGAACCTTGGTGCCCGCTGCACCAATCGTATGTCACTCTTTCTCCACGTGATGATGTTTCTATCGCGTGTAACACAGAGGCAGTGACAGACGGGCCTATGAGTCAAAACCCCACGATTGCCTCCCCCCCGTTCCCCACTACATTGCCTACAACAAAAACCGCCCGTGCCCACGCGCCGAAGGCAGCGCCGAGTGATGAAAGAGAGGCATTTGATTCGTCCGGCGGGCGCACAGCTCTCACTGCACTGTCGGCTGAGGGTTGAGCGGGGTACAGACGAGGCGACAGGGCTTTTGTTGGCCTCCGGTGGAGAGAACGGGAGCTCTTTGTTAGCCGCCGTATTTACAAAGACGCTCTTGAGAGATTTTTAGGGTCTACAAAAGGAAGCCGCGAAACGCCGCCGTCGTCGTCGACGCGAAGAAAACAACTGCTCGGGGTGCGCTGCTGAAACAGTGACGTTTCGCGATGTGACCGAAAAAACAGAAATAGTCGGGATTGTCGCGCAGAATGAATTATGCCGGCGAGGATACGACACAAAGTGGCAGTTCAGTGCTCGCGTGTTGTCTTTTCGTATAAACGCGAGAAGTGAAAACTCATTTGTTGGCTCTCGTTCGGAGGCCTTATTAATTAATTTTTTTCTTTATTTAGTTTAGCGTACTGCCAGCCCCGAGGCCAAAGCAGGTCGTTCTGAAATTTAAAAATAAATACACAATTAAGTATCAAAATAATATAAAAAAAGAGACACCTTTCCACTATTTACAGTATTCGTGAATAGACAGTTCGATTAGTCGATACTATAACGAACAAAATCTAAGTTTCTAAAATAAATACCTGTAACAATAACGTGACTTTTCTGAAACAGCCGTCGCAGTATTTTTTGTGGGCGTTATTCAAACGGAAACACCCAGAAATACCAAAATGTTAAAAAAAAAAACACATTCCGAACATTTTTTTCGAGCCATAATCTCGACAATGTCGAGAACATAAATAAAATGCACCTTCAATAGAAAAACCCGTCAGTAAATAGGTCTGTCTGGCATGATCACCCCCAGTGCTGTTTGAAGAGTTTTCTGGATAATGCCGAGAACTATTTTTCGATCGGTCAGTTTTCGGACGGGCATATCAATAACAGTTTGACTTCTCCTCCGGTCAGCTTATGCCCGGTGAACTTTTGCACGAGCATTGCGAAGACGAAGATTTGAAAGAAGCACCGCAGTAGGATTGCTAATCATAAATTTCATTTATGGGGGCAATTATTTTATGCTCCAATATAAAAGCAAAATAAAAATTTTACAAAGTAATCTGAACATTTAAAAGGCTTACAAAGCTCTACCGATAGTGCTCATTTCTATACGCATTAATGCCATGTCTAACTACATATGTTCAAAGGATTAACAACTTGACCTTTCGCGCCTCGAGGTTTGTGTGCACATAATGAACCTATGACAGCATATGAATATAAATATTAGCATAAGTATCTTCCCCGCGAAGAACGCGAATAGAAATTCGCATTACAATCTGAATACATCACCACAGTTTTAGCAAAGTACAGTAAAAATGGGGACTTTACGTGCCAAACCAAACCAAATGTGGCACGCTACGGCGAAGGACTAGGAATCCAATGACGCGGGCGGAAAGCTCAGTAACACGGCATTATCTCTGTCATAAGCCTCGGTTACATTAGGGGTATCTAGGCCGGTCTAAATACGCAACACTAAACGACAAAACTTGAAAAAAAAAATTAGTTCCCTTCTTCGCCAGGTCATACTTTGGAGACCAAGCGAAGTGTCGTATAAGTGCCAAGCTATGGCGCCACAATCACAGGCTGACCTCAAGAAACGAAGGAAGTTTCGCGCACTGTTCATACGCCGCGCGAATCACTTGTTACAAGATCTGGTCACCGGAGGGAGAAGCGATGCTTCTGGCTTTTGAAATGTATACGTCTTGATAAGGTAACGTATATCTTATCTAAAATGCGCCTACATATGCAGGGTATCACAAAAGAAAATTTACACTGTCTTTTTTACCGCAAAAATAAACTAAGCATCGCCGAACGCTCATTCTCCGCCCAAAGGTAGCTCTAGAGGTCACAACCAGATGCCAAAGTTTCATCCCGATCTGATAACTTAATCAAAAGTTATAAATGATTGTCTGAAAATTTCAATGGGAAAATGGCGGCCGACGGAGTTTTCAAACACATGGGGCTCTATGGCACCAGAAACCGAAAACGGGCAAAAATGGGCTCCATTTTCCCATTGAAATTTTCAGAAAATCACTTATAACTTTTGGTTAAGTTATCGGATCGGGCTGAAACTTTGGAACCTGGTTGTGACCTCTAGCTCTACATTTGGGCGGAAAATGAGCGTTCGGCGATGCCTAGTTTATTTTTGCGGTAAAAAAGACCGTGCAAATTTTCTTTTGTGACACCCTGTAGTTTACCTCTCCAGATAAAAGTGCGAAATTAGTAAAGCTCCGTAAAAAGCCAGATTTTTTTTTACTATGGTTTTATATGTGAAAATTAGTATAGTGACGTAAATCGGGGCACTGACAGAACAACAAAACAGTACCGACCCGTCGGTGTGCGCCCTAAACTCTCGGGGTGGGCGCGATCGAAGAAGGTTTACCTAATTTTTGGTCAAACCGGTGTAACTCGCCAAAAGCCGAATCCGAGGGTGCGAGCTGTGCAAGCAAAAGTTGCGTTCATAAAGAAAAAAAGAAACACTCGTTGCACCGAAAACGAGAGTCATGCCGGTCAAATATGGTATTGGCCCGTTGCTCCCGGCCAGGGGACGCGATCGCGTTCGTAAGACGCGACCATCTAATGCTCGCGTTGAGCATGGAGCGGCACTGGCAGCGCTCAACTACGTACGGGCCACAGTCGTTCACAAGCGTGTCTCAGCATCGTTCTACGCACGGTAACATATTGAAAGAACCAAGAAAAGAACAACGTTCGTATAAACAATCGAAAAATGCAGCTCGCACTTTTACTCTCTTATCGAAAGGATAAGAATGCTTTTCTTGTTGCTCGATTTTTCTCGTTATTTCTTCCACAATTTATATCGACCAATGAAATGCTGCCAGCTTGGCGCCCACGAGCAATGTGAGAGAGCGTATTAACGCACAACCAAACCGCGACAAAAAATGAAACACACACACACAAACAAACACAAATTCCATTTTGGTTGCCAGAGGCGCTGCTCAAACTTTCCAACTACAGGCACCATTCTTCGGGATCCGAGACAAAGCGAAGGAAATTATGAGCAGACTCTGAGTCACTTGCGGTCGATCTGTCTGCAAATAAGCTAGGCATACAGATAAACCCTGATAACGTTGACAGAGTAACACCACAACGGTGTTTTTCAAGTAGAAAAAAACAAAAAAACAAAAAAAACAGGCCAATTGTAGCAAAATGTTGATTTTCTTTGGCTCAAAGAAGCAATATTGACCCCGGGCGGTAATCTTAAAGGCAATGGTTTTGCAGTCAGTGAGGATTTTCCTCGACGTGTACAACTAGCCCGACGGAGGTTACCGAAACTCGCCAAAACACAAAACACTCGTTATAAACTGCGCGTAGACAAATTACACGTTGGTGAAAAGTGATACGTTTTTCGTAAATAAATCAGACAGTGTCACAAAAAAAAAAAAAAAATAAGTTTTTTTTTTTTTTTTTTTTTTTTTTTGTTGTCGCTAGTGCTTGCTTCATGCACAGAACAGTTCATACTCCCACTTCATTCTCCTACTGCCCCCGAAGGTTAGTAACAAAACACACTCCGTTATTTTTGCCAACATTCAAAGTGTACTTCCCCAGAAAGACGAATTTTATTCATTGATTGAATCGTCAGATACTTGGTTACGTCCCGAAAAGGAAGAATTGGAAATTCTGCCGCCAAATATGAACTTAGTGCTGATCAAATATGATAGGCCCAAAAAAAGAAAAAAAGGAGAGGGGGGCGATTAGGGGGGGGGGGGGGGTTCTCAACGTATATAAATAAGTAAATAATAAACGAAGTGGCCCTAACAAGACATCACCCCGGTCCCCGGCCCACCGTGCCCCGGCCACAGAAGAATCAGTTCTCACCTAGAAGGGTGCTTTGCCGCAGGAGCCATTACAGTGTGAGAGAGCCATCGTCTCCAAAGCAGGGTAAACGTCGGAGCCAGACTAACGTGTTCCTTTTCCTTTCGCCATCAACTCCTAATTGGTGGAGAAATAGGCACATGCGCAAAACCGGTCCCAAACGTTCGCGAAAACGCGGACTCGCAAAGAGCCAAGTTTTGGTTCAAAGAAACTTTTTAACGGTAAATAGATTTTATCAGCAGAATCCTAAGAAAAGAATTTCAGGGATAACCGTCACGCGGAACCGTCACGAAGTACTGTAACATCACGGTGACATAATCATAAAGTCATTACTTTTAAATTAGGCCATTAATATGACGTCATAAGAGACTATTATATGACATCATATTGCCGCGCGCAGGGTCACGGACTTCTAGAACTTTCTCGTTTATTCTTGCTCCGGACATAACTTCTGTCGTTTATCCCTGCTTATGTTGTTCTAGAAAGTGCGTGTTCATTCTCGCCCCGAGCGCGCTACGCTCGAACCTTCTCCGCCGAATCTTCGAGATAGTGACTCACTCTAGATAAGACGCCGCTCGCAACCTTGTCGAGTCAGTCTCGCCTCTGCGCTCGATCCTGCGGTTTCGCCGACATCGACGCCCGCGACGCTCTGCTGTTTTCTTTTGTACCCTTTTATTTTTGGCACAAGTTCGCCACATTAAACGTTTATTTCTTCTTGTTCATTTTCTGTTTTCTTTTGGTTACCACCCGTGATATTTTGGTGGAGGTGCGGGGTAACCGCGTGCCCAGGCAGGGCTCGATCCCCTCCGAGTTCCCGCAGGGCAAGTCCGAACGCAAGCCCCCAAGAACCCAACGAAGACCAGACCGAGATCCGATTAAGTCGCCGGAACCTTGGCCTACCCCCGGAGCTAGGACCCTTGCCACCCAGGACCAGGCAAACAAGGAGGACGACGATGGCCAACCAGTCGGAGACCCCGGCCGCTCCAGCCGTCGTTTACCTGCCCGTCGTACCGCGGACGGCTGCTCCATTCCACGGCGAGCAATACGAATACGTCGAAGACTGGATTGACCAGTATGAACGCGTTGCTCGCCACAATGGCTGGACCGAGGAGCAGCGCCTGCACAACGTCTACTTTTCGCTTGAGGGGACCGCCAAGCAGTGGTACGAGAACCATGAGTCTTCTTTGACGTCGTGGGACGTTCTCAAGACCAATCTGAAGGCTACATTTGTCAACTACCATCGCCGAGAGAGAGCCGAGGACCTACTACGAACCAGAACCCAGGGCCCCAACGAGAGCGTCACCGGCTTCGTAGAAGACGTTCTGCGCCTGAGTGCCCGCGCCGACCCTCGGGCTACCGAAGAGAAGAAACTACGAATTCTCATGCGCGGGGTGAGAGACGACATTTTCGGAGGCCTCGTCCACAACCCGCCGGCAACCGTCGACGCCTTCGTCACCGAGGCAACAAACATCGAGCGCGCCCTCCAAGCGCGCGCTTCCCACTACCAGCGGCATTCAAGCGTCACTGCAACCGCTCTGCTTAGTGGCGAAAACGCTCCTGGTACGGACATCCGCGAAATCATCCGGGAGGTCGTCCGGGAGGAAATCCGCCGGTTGCTGCCAGCTGCAAACCGACCAGCGACGCTCTCCATCGCCGAGGTTGTGCGGGAAGAGGTTCAGAGAGCCATCCAACCAGAGGCTCCCATCGCCGTGGCAGCCACCGAGGAGCCCACGCTGACTTACGCCGCAGTGGCCCGACGGCCACCGCCTCCTCCTAGAGCCTATGTTGCGCCGCCCCGACGTCACTCTCCTGCGCCGCAGCACGACCGGCGCCGTGACGACCAGCTCCAGTACGCCAGTCAGGAGCCCCGTGCACCCCGGAAGACCGATGTGTGGCGAACGCCCGACCGACGCCCTCTGTGCTTCCACTGCGGGGAAGCAGACCACACCTACCGCCGATGCCCATACCGTCGACTCGGGCTGCGCGGGTTCCACCCGAACGACCCGCGACCCCGTTATGGCGAACGGCCTCGGGAAATCGACGAGTACCTGCGACGACCTCAGTCCCCCGAGCCTGCGTCCCGCCGAGAGTTCCGGTCGCCTTCGCCACGACGTCCAGCTTCGCCGATGCACCGACCCCGACGTGAAAGCCTGTCGCCCCTCGCTCCACGCCGGGGAAACTAGGCGCGGCAACCCCTGGAGGTGGAGTTGCCGAAGACGACCCACGCCAAGATCCTCCACGAACGTCGGAGGGCACCCACTCGAACGCTACCAGAGACCGAAACGACGCCCCTGCAGCGGTGTCCAATAACCTAAACGTCGTCATTGATGGCCACGACGCATCAGCACTCGTGGACACCGGAGCAGACTACTCGGTCTTGAGTGGGAGACTCTCCCGCTGCCTTCCAAAAGTCACCACGCCGTGGGATGGACCACAAATACGAACCGCCGGAGGGCACCTCATCACACCAGTCGGGAGATGTACTGCTCGCGTCGAGATCCATGGTGAGACGTGCCCTGTCAAGTTCGTCGTTCTTCAAGACTGTTCGAGGGACGTAATCCTCGGAATGGACTTTCTCTGCGAGTATGGCGCCGTCATCGACCTCGGGGCAAACCGGTTGACGCTGCGAAAGCCTGTTTTGCCGCCGATGGAGGCCAACACTACGTCATCCGCGATCCGAGTTATAGCCGACCATGTGAATCTGCCGCCGCGGTCGAGTGTTTTCGTCACCGTCATAACCGACGCAGCCATGCACGGTGAAGGTCTTCTGGAAGGCAGCGTCCAACTGCTCCTTGAAAAAGGAATTGGCGTCGCACGAGGCGTAACAGATCTTCAAGAAGGACGAACGGCTGTTCTCGTGACAAACTTTCAAGAGGAACCGCAGCACCTAACGAAGGGTACCACCATGGGCTACGTCGAGGAGCTTCAGGCGCCAGCCGTGGTCACCGCAGTCTCCGAGGAAACCTCGTCGCCAAAACAGAAGAGCACGACGCCGCCGCCTATCGACATCGACCCCGAGCTCCCAGCTTCGAAGCACCGGCAACTGGTTGATCTCCTCGCCGAATACAGTGACTGTTTTGCCACGACGTCGAAAGTTCGCCAAACACCAATGGCGAAACATCGCATTATTACCGACGACGACACACTCCCTGTCCACCAGTCGCCGTATCGAGTCTCCTTAAAGGAAAGGAAAGTGATTCAAGATCAAGTTCAGGAGATGCTCGACGACAACATAATTCAACCCTCAAGAAGTCCATGGGCGTCCCCGGTCGTGCTTGTAAAGAAGAAGGACGGAACCCTGCGATTCTGCGTGGACTATCGTCGACTGAACGCTGTGACGAAGAAGGACGTCTATCCGCTCCCTCGCATCGACGATGCGTTGGACCGACTGCGCCACTCCCGATATTTTTCGTCGATGGACCTGAAGAGTGGTTACTGGCAGATTGAAGTTGACGAACGTGACCGGGAGAAAACTGCCTTCGTCACTCCTGACGGACTGTACGAATTCAAAGTGATGCCGTTCGGACTTTGTACAGCACCAGCCACCTTCCAGCGCGTCATGGACACCGTGCTGGTAGGTCTGAAATGGCAGAGCTGCCTCGTCTACCTGGACGATGTCGTGGTATTCTCAAGAGATTTCGATGAACACCTCAGACGACTTCGAGCCGTGCTTCAGGCCATCAAGACCGCCGGCCTGTCACTCAAGCCAACAAAGTGTCGGTTCGCCTACGGGGAACTAAAGTTCCTCGGCCACGTCGTGAGCAACAAAGGTGTTCTACCTGACCCCGAGAAGACCCGCGCCGTAGCTGCATTTGCGCCGCCGTCCGACAAGAAGGCAGTGAGAAGATTTCTCGGACTCTGTGCCTACTACAGGCGCTTTGTTCGAGACTTCGCCAAACTATCCGCACCGCTGACACACCTCACGAAGGACGCCGTAAAGTTCGAGTGGACAGAAGAGCACCAGAGGTCATTCGACGAGCTCAAACGAAGACTCCAGACGCCCCCGATTCTTGGCCACTTCGACCAGTTCGCTGATACAGAAATCCACACGGACGCCAGTAACACCGGACTTGGCGCGGTGCTAGTTCAAAGGCAGGACGGGGCAGAGCGAGTCATCGCATACGCGAGTCGGGTGCTGTCTAAGGCGGAGAGGAACTACTCTACAACTTAAAAGGAGTGCCTTGCTGTCGTCTGGGCAATGACAAAGTTTCGCCCATATCTGTATGGAAGTACTTTTCGCGTGGTCACGGACCACCACTCGCTCTGCTGGCTCGCGAATCTGAAAGACCCCTCCGGACGCCTCGCTCGGTGGAGCCTACGACTGCAGGAGTTCGACATGACCGTTGTGTACAAGTCCGGCCGGAAGCACAATGACGCCGACTGCCTGTCAAGAGCTCCTGTCGAGGCCGGACCTGCCTGTATCGAAGACGACGACGATGAGTGTTTCCTCGGCGCTTTGGACGTCAGCGACATGGCAGCACTCCAACGAGACGACCCTGAACTGCGAGCGCTCATCGAGCACTTAGAGGGACAAGCGAGTTCGGTTCCCCGTGCTTTCCTAAGAATCCTGCATACATTCTCCATGCGGCAAGGGGTGCTGTACAAGAAGAACTTCGTCAACAACAACACAGCATGGCTGTTGGTTGTTCCTGCCAGCCTTCGAGACGAAATATTCCAAGGATGCCATGACGACCCAACGGCTGGACACCTTGGCTACAGCAGGATGCTCGCCAGGATTCGAGAAAAGTACAACTGGCCGAGGCTACCGAAGACCGTTCACCTATACATTCGATCATGCCACGAGTGTCAGCGACGCAAGAAACCGCCAACGAAGCCGTCAGGACTTCTGCACCCGATTTCTCCCCCGTCTATGCCGTTCCAGCAGATCGGAATGGATTTACTTGGCCCTTTCCCACCGTCAACGTCGGGAAAGCGCTGGATTATCGTCGCCACCGATTATCTCACACGGTACGCCGAGACGAAAGCCCTTCCAGCAGGCACGGCTGTTGAAGTCGCCAAGTTTTTCATCGAGTCCATCGTCCTCCGGCACGGCGCTCCAGAAGTTTTGATTACAGATCGCGAATCATCGTTCATGGCACAGCTGACCCAAGAAATCCTCCGACTCAGTCACACCAGCCACCGTCGTACAACTGCGTACCACCGGCAGACCAACGGGCTGACGGAAAGACCTGAACAAGACAATCGCCGACATGATCTCTATGTACGTCGACGTTGAGCACAAGACGTGGGACGAGGTACTGCCCTACGTCACGTTCGCCTACAATACGGCGGTTCAGGAGACCACTTGATTCACTGCTTTTCAGCTGGTACATGGTCGGAAGGTGACGACCATGCTGGACGCAATGCTGCCCCATGAGCCATCTGACAATCAGAACGACGACGCCCAGGTGGTTGCTCAACGCGCCGAAGAAGTCCGCCAGCTCGCCCAACTCATGATTCAAGACCAGCAACGCGTCGACGCGGGCCGCTACAACCTTCGTCGTAGGGACGTTCACTTCCAGCCCGGAGACAGGGTGTGGGTGTGGACGCCCATCCGTCGCCGCGGTCTCAGCGAGAAGCTTCTGAAACGCTATTTCGGGCCCTACAAGATCATCCGACGGCTCGGCGATCTGAACTACGAAGTCCTTCCCGACGGAACGCGCCCATCTGCAAGACGTCAGCCGCGACCCGAGGTGGTGCACGTCGTCCGGCTGAAGCCGTATTACGAACGATAGAACTTTCTACTCTTGTCGACGAGTGAACTGTGAACTCTGTGAACTGTGAACTGTGGCTCGCGATTCTGCTGCCGTTTTGTTTTGGATTTTTTTTTTTTTTTTCGTTTTGTGCTGCATCGGGACGATGCGCTTTTAAAGGGGGGGATAATGCCGCGCGCAGGGTCACGGACCTCTAGAACTTTCTCGTTTATTCTTGCTCCGGACATAACTTCTGTCGTTTATCCCTGCTTATGTTGTTCTAGAAAGTGCGTGTTCATTCTCGCCCCGAGCGCGCTACGCTCGAACCTTCTCCGCCGAATCTTCGAGATAGTGACTCACTCTAGATAAGACGCCGCTCGCAACCTTGTCGAGTCAGTCTCGCCTCTGCGCTCGATCCTGCGGTTTCGCCGACATCGACGCCCGCGACGCTCTGCTGTTTTCTTTTGTACCCTTTTATTTTTGGCACAAGTTCGCCACATTAAACGTTTATTTCTTCTTGTTCATTTTCTGTTTTCTTTTGGTCACCACCCGTGATAATATAGTGCTACCATATCACAACATTAGTACAATCATATGACGTCATACAGTACTATAATACAACGTCATATTGCACTATTATATGGCATTATTATTGCCATTATACTGGTAATAATATTATTATTACAATTACTTTATATAACCATTATATAAAGTCATTGCTATGAAGCCATTATAAGCTCATAATCACGTCACATAACGTCATACTAACCTCGAAAAGTAAAATTTCAGGGTTTAACGTGATAAACCAACGAAGTTCATTTGGCACGTTGCAGCGGAGGACTGAGGATTAATTTCGAACACGACTTGACGCCCACCGGAAACCTGGGTTACCCAGCGCCTTTTCCGCAATGCGCCGAGAAAGCGAAGGCGAGGACGAGACTAAGAGCGCGGAGGAGACGTCAGAACGCCGACCTCTGGTTGGAATGGTTAGTGGGTAGACGTGAAGCTAGCTGGCTTTGTCTCCATTGCCCTCGTCGAACGCATTAGAAAGCGGAACGCCGGCGTCTGGTATTTAGCTTTCGCATTCGAAAGCGTTCGACGAGTGCAGTGCATACAAAGGCAGATAGGTTTAGGTTCTACCCACTGGTCGTCCGAGTCAGAGCTCGGCGTTCTGACGTCTCGTCCGCGCTCTCGTATCCTCCTCTCCCTCACTTTCTTGGCACATAAGCCTACGTCAGATTGCGATCACAACGGTAGGAATTCGAACCCCGTCACTCGGGGATCCGTGGACCGGCGTTTTGCCACGGAGCCAGCGAGGCGGCGTGAGAGGAATCGGACATCATAACGTCACATGACGTTAATAGAGACTTTTAGTAAATAGTTTCGACGACTCCGATAACAATACTTGATACTCCGCTGTCGCCTTTGCGACATGCACCGTATTGGGAGAGGAGGGGGGGTACCGGAACAATTGACTACAACTCTTTATTATCGTGTATGGTCGAGATGTGGTGGGATTTACGAAGAACCGGAATTGTGGAGGGACATAATGAGGACTTAAGCAAAAACCAAATGCTGACATAAAGAAAAAAAAACAGTTTGCGCTGTCGCACTCAGAGTGTCGGTTCACTATGCTCAGTGCTAAAGCAGACTGTTATTTTTTGAGGTGTAGACATAATATAATTGAAATCGAAAATTGAAATAACAACCTCGTAATTCGCCGAGTGCCCTCTGTACATTGCAGCAATATCTCCAGATTTCTTCTGGTTCTTAGAGCCGGGAGGACAATCCTTTTGCTCACCCTATGAATAGTGCGACTTCTCTCCTCAAGCATCAGGGCACCGGTCTTCTGGCTAACCAATATCTCACGCGAACTAAGCTGAGGCAATACATTGTTTCAATGATTAAAGTTCTAATTAACGATTTGCCGAGGCTCTGTTCGCAAAAGGGAATATAGCCCGGTCGCAGAATACGTGCCAAGCACTCTTCTATGAAACAAGCCAGGGTCGATCTTCTAAGGCAGTGGTTCTCAACCGTCGATGTTTCGCGGACCTCTTATGAATCGGCGGAGACGATGGAGAACCCCGTTCGTGGTGAGGGGAGGGGAAAGGTATAGGTTAAATATTATAATGATTTTATATGGATTTAACTAAGGGCTAGTGTAAAGTATTCCTTTCTTATTGACATACACACGAGGCGACTCGCCCCAAACTGAAACATTTCTTCTCGACCTGGTAAAAAAAACGACTTTTTTTTGTCGGGTTTGACTGATGAGGCAGGACTTCGCGGACCCCTCGAATGCCTTCCCCGATCCCAAAGGGTCCGCGGACCGCCATTTGAGAACCACTGTTCTAAGGAATACGGGCATCTTCTCCCGGCGGTTCAAATTTGCGCCATAGGTATTTTGAGGTCACGTGACCCCGGCTCCGAGGGGAAAAGGAACTCAAACTACCTATCGGTTCAGGCAAATGGCTGCAGTAAGTCCGCCCTCGCTTCGACTATCAAAGTCCAAAGTTCCGCGCAGAAAGACGGTGAAAAGTCTCCAAATGTAAGCGAAACGAACTGCATTCGCGTACTCTAGGAAAGGTATGCAAAGTTATTGCCCGGAAAGGTCACCTTAAGGGAGAGTTAAAGAGAACGACAGGCGAGGTTTTCCTTTGCTGAAAAGAATCGGTTGGAACGCTAGGTACTCTCCCTACGGAGCCGGTCACGTGTTCCCTAAATTCCACTTGCGATTAGCTTCCGCCGGGAGAGTTGCCCCAGAAGCGCGCAACTTTCTGCCCGTTTAACGGTTTTGCCTTGCAAAAAGCTCCTCAAGAAAAATTCAACTTTGGGTGTCGCGGATAAAAGTCGCTGCCAAGCATAGAATACGCAAATCCATGAAAGCGAGCCTCCATAAAACTTTAACCAACAAAAAATCAAAGTAAAAAAGGGCTCCTCCACACGCTATGTTTTTTGATTCTGTGGGGCTTGCACCTTTTCTCTGTGACACCGAAAAGAAAACAACAACAGCAACAACAGAAAACACACTCTTCGTGAAGTAAGTTTCGGCTCTAAGCAAAAAGGCCGACCCATCCTCGCTCGGCGCAAGCACCTTCTTCTTCCTCCGTTCTTTGAACTCGGAGGATCAGAAACAAAGAGATGGGGGAGAGGCGAATGAAGCGCTAAAGTTGGAATTACGGTCACTCGACCCCATCGGCCGCTTTTATCTCGTAAACAAAGCGGACTCGTTGGGGCGCGCGCCGAGACTCTTCCAGCGGAGCCAGGTTCCCTATCAGCGAGAGACACGCGATCGGGCCCCCGCGCCGCCGTCGCCAGGGGCGCGGCGGCGTCGAGGGCGACACACAAAAACACGCCAAGATTAAAGGGCAAGGAAGACCACACCAAGGCAGAGAGGGAAAGTAACTTGCCACGAATGAACGAGCAGCAAAAACAAACGCAAATTAAAGGAGGAGATACAAAAAGATAAAAAAAAATACAGTAGCGAGCAAAGAGCCTGGGCTTTAGAGAGAGGAAGCAACCCAGGCTATGGAGACCGTTTGCATTTTAATAGCGGTCACCTTATAAGCAGATGGGTTGCCAGTGCGCCTACATTGCGTTTGTCGTGTGGCGAGAAAGAAACGGACGTACAGGCGGAGATGCATCGGAGTCCTCCCCGTGGCACGTATTGTGAACGCTGAGCGTAAACCACGTGACGGCAATCGAGCAATCGGAAACACTCCGTAATCTAGGCACACTGGCAGCGAAAGAAAGAGAGAGAACGAGACGGAAACGGACGCCAGAAAACACAGTCCCATTTAAAGTTGTTCCCCACGGGGACGAAACGACAAATGAGGAAAACTAAGCTTACAAACGGTTCGCACACACATAGACATTCAGAGCGAGAGTGGTTTCTCTTTGTTTACACTTATTTTGCTCTGTCTTATCTCCCTCGTTTGTCTCGCTTTCTCGTCCCCGTCCTACACTCCCAAGCTGACCGTGCGGCGGAAGCTTACTCGCTCGTTGGACCGGCCGTGCTCTCAATCTTTAGTCACGTGATCACGTGTCTCACGTACTCCACACCCACGCGCCGAGAACGGGGTCGTGCGACGGAGGGAGGAGGCGCTCCGATTGGTCGGGCGAGCGAGTAACTTTCACCGCGGTGTTAGTTTAGGGGTGAACGCAGCCATACGTTGCGATCACTTCCCGTCTCCCAACCACCGCTTTCCGAGTGTCTCTGAGGGTTACCGTCCGCTTCTTCAACTCACACTCTCGCTGTCTTCCTTCCCGCCCCCATTCTCTGTCTCTCTCTTTCTCTTTCTCTATTTGTTTTGGTTTTCACCGTATTTCCCAAATCGAATCAGAGAGCACGCTCGCGGTGCACGTTCTGAGCACTGTGTCCACGTCGCTTTCTCCCTCTCTCTCCTCGGCTGCTCGAGATCTGTTGGAAAACCGACGGCTCGCTAGCGTCAGCTCCATCCTCCGTGGGGACTTCCCTAACTGAATTGAACGACCGCACGTGCTCAAACTCGCAGAATAAGAAAACTAAAAAAAGCCTATAAATGCAGCCGCATATTGGCCACGAGACTTCCGACCGCCATGCGCACGGTGCAGTGAAAGGCGGAACCAGGCGGAACGGCGCAACGTTTTACACATTGGCGATTTTGATCGCGTGCTTGCGCTGTGAATATCGGATTCGGTTCTAGAGAGCTGCAGCGAGTGAACCTGCCCAGCACCTCCTGCATACTTTATGCAAGTCAGACGGAAGAAAATACAATGGGGGGCCGCCGTCCTAAAAGTGGCGCGCTGATGCCGTTGCTTTTGAAGTGCTAAAAGGTGCCTACATCTCTCATTGGCTGGAGAGGTGATTGACGTGTGAAAGTTTGGTTGTGTATTTGTATCTCAGTTAAGTAATACTACTTTAATCGACTATTTGTTTACGTTTGAGAAGCAAATCATCGAGACAGAGTCATTATTGTTTTCAAATGTATACTGAGATTGCTTTTCCCGCTTTGGTTTGAAACGCTGAAAAACTTCGCTGCCAGCGTCTTTGGAGCACTGAACGAGCGAAGCTCATTAAGCTCATCAATATTTATGAGTGCGAGTGGTTTTGACTGTACAGAGGTGTTTAGAGGAAGATCTTCTCAAGCGACGTAGTTTGCAGCGAACACCGGCCGCAAGTGCGCGCCTTTTCGGAAGCGCTGTGCGGATGCTTGTTCTCGTAGCGGGACTGGACTAAGCCTAGCGTCCCGGATGAACTACAGGGTGTCACAAAAGAAAATGTACACGGTATTTTTTACCACAAAAATAAGCTAGGCATCGCCGAACGCTCATTCCCCGCCCAAAGGTAGCGCTAGAGGTCACAACCAGATGCCAAAGTTTCAGCCCGATCCGATAGCTTAATCAAAAGTTATAAGTGATTTTCTGAAAATTTCAATGGGAAAATGGCGACCGACGGAGTTTTCAAACACAGGGGCTCTATGGCGCCAGAAACCGAAAACGGGCAAAAATGGGCTCCATTTTCCCATTGAAATTTTCAGAAAATCACTTATAACTTTTGATTAAGCTATCGGATCGGGCTGAAACTTTGGAATCTGGTTGTGACCTGTAGCGCTACCTTTGGGCGGAGAATGCGCGTTCGGCGATGCCTAGTTTATTTTTGCGGTAAAAAAGACCGTGTAAATTTTCTTTTCTGACACCCTGTATTTCGATCGATCTGGTTTGATTTCCTTTTTAGCGCGTGTTGATGCTGAAGAAAGATGTTGGTTCCCCTGAAAGCTGTCCCGCTGCTCTTTGAATTGTGCAACCGACGTGATTGCGACCATGGTTTCAACACCGAGAAGATACCCACACAGGTAAGAAATTGCGAGCCATTTGGTTAGAGGCCATCGGGCGTTCGGTTCGCATCACGTTTGGCTAGGGTATGTTCCCGTAATTGCGCTTCGAAAAACAAGCTTTCAAGTTTTGCAGTGCACCTAAAATACTAACGCGGATAACTTGACGTCACGTTTTAACTGTACGTCATGACGCTCACCCACCTCCATCGCGAATGCCATGTAAAAAAAGAATGAAGCTAGAAAGATTGCACTCATTTTTTTTAGTTCTCTCGGTTGCTTATTGAGCACATCGATATAGACCAAGAGACGCTTGTATTGAACCATGGCTCATGAGTAAAAAAACGCTAGAACGCTGCTTTCATGGCCGGGTCTTCTGAGCGCTGCAGAAGTTTTTAGATGGGAGATGAAGAGCAGACGGACGGAGGCGAAAACGGACGCCGACGCGCAGCCTTCGGCCTGGTTCACACTTGCGAATCGGCGGGCGAATCTGCAAGAATTCGGCCGCCGGGCGAGCGTCCACTGTGCATTGCCGCGGCCGATTCAGCTTCGGCGGCAGCGGATTAGCTGTAAGTGTGAACCAGGCCTTCGTGTCCGTGTCTCACGGCATCGCAGACGACGACGGACGGCGGCGAAATAGCAGACGATGCCGGAGACTGCCGATCGTCTGCTCGCACGACTAGCAGGCGGTGTTGGACTTCCAGACTATGCGGAGGGCAAGTTCGTCTGCTTCTTGCGCAGGGGGTAGCGGTGACGTCAGAACGCCGAGCTCTGATTGGCTGATCGCGCCCCCCTATCTGAGCGTCGTCTGCTCCTTTGCAACGTCGTCTGCTCGCAACGTCGTCTGCGTCTGTCTTACCTTTCCCGAGACTTTCGGAAGTGCAGAGGCCAGATTTACGAAACGATCTTACGCCAAAAATGTGCGTAAGACAAAACTTAAGAACAAATTCGTATTCGCGAAACGAAATTTTCGTAAGTTTTGCCCAGGTTACGGCGAAATCCTACGACAGCTCAACTCAGCACGGCCGACAGCGTCGCGGTCGCGACGACCCACGGACGTTTATTTTTCTACGTGAGCTTCTGACGCGTCCTGACTTCAAGCAGCAAGAAAAAAGTAAAAATTACTTGAAACAGAGCACGATGAACAAGAACGCTGGATCCACAAACGCCGGGGAAAAGCTCCAACGGCCCCGATTCGACCGAACGCGACCAAACGAGCTGGGCAGTTAGGCCTAGCAGGCACTCCGCGACTCGGCGACCGTCTGCCCACGACCGGCTGACGTGCTGAATGGAATATGCCCGCGCGACCCTTGTGAACCCTTCCCGTGTTATACTTTGATCGCCGACCTCAATTTTAGATTAAAAGGTCAATTTCTTCCTCTTGTTATCTTCTTGTTTCCCGAGGCAACGGTGACTCGCCGGTGAAAAAGCGGTGAATCTCCGACAGACGTAGGAAAGATAAAGCAGCCATCGCTTTGACTAGCAGACGTAGAGCAGACGACGTTAACTGCGCCAACCCGCCGGCGCCGTTAAAGAGTGAGGGGTCTCGCCGCACACGAATGGAGGGAAAAAGTATTTGGGAGGGAACTTGCGGACACAAACACGCTCACCTATCGGTTCTAAGCAAACAAACCTCGGCGCCCCGGGACACCTCGCCAGTGAGTCCTTTGACTTCCCTCTTTGATGCTCGTCTGCTAGTTGTTAGACAAAAACAACGTAGCGCTCGAGTTATTTCGTCTGCCCACTCTGAAAGGCGAAGTCGAGTTCGCTCCGAAAGTCGCAGGAAAGGTAAGACAGACGCAGACGATGTTGCGAGCAGACGACGTTGCAAAGGAGCAGACGACGCTGAGATAGGGGGTCGCGATCAGCCAATCAGGGCTCGGCGTTCTGACGTCACCACTACTTCCTTTCTCCTGCGCAGAAGACGAAAATGAGCCCACTTGCGAGGCGTATAGGCACCGGATGACGCGAAAGCGAGACACTACGCTCGTTAGCCTGTTCGTTCGAGCAGCCAAGCCAATCCAGAAGAAATGGGCGGGGTCACTGATCTGTGGGTGGGGCTTAGAGCGAGCTATGACTTCCACCTAATTTGCGCCTAACGTCGTTAATATTGCGCGCAAACATTTTTCTTTTCGCGGAAAAAAGATATTTAAAAAAAGGCACGTGAGCAATCTATGCCCTCTAAAAAAAAGAACTATTTGTTTCCTTGCATTGTCCCTTTAAGCCGGGGTCCCACACTGGTCACACGTCATACAAACGAAAGTCTGTAAACACGAGTCACCCGAATATCCGTAGTTCGAATGCTGAGTGCCAAGTTTCTCCTTAAACTTATTGCCTCGTGGCATTCGAAGCACGGATCTCGCGGCGACTGGCATTCAATTCTGTATGCAGACTGTCTTTTGCATGATGCATAAGCAGTGCGACCCCGGCTTCAAGGTCTACCCAGTATCCTTCCAATCGGAGCCGATCACAATTCGGCGTTCTCACGTCACCGCAAGACGCAGACGGACTTGCGCTCCTATAAGGTAAAATTCCTGTTGCGAAGCCTACGGCGCGCAGTATGCATTCCCGAACTCGGGAAGCAGACGATGCAGGCCTGCTTTCGTCGGCAGTTACCCTGGGCAGAAATAAATTGCAATTTAAGACGCCAGTATCATTACGTAACGTAAAGAGGAGACGAATGCCTGGATGTCAGGGTAACGCTCACTTCAACTAAATAAAAATTGTTTTCAGGAGAGGGTTGAAGAAATTGCGGCGGCGTCCCACACTGTTGACGCCTCGCTGGCTAACGCCGACGAGCGTAGCCTACTAGCTCAGGGACACCGACTGAGCTGAAAAGCGGCCTTTAAAGGAACTATGAAACGATTCATCTGCTTTCGCTAAATACTACTTAGAATCACTCCCTAACACCAATAACTGAATAAACTTGCCTTAGTTGTTTTTTGTTTTTTTTTCCTAGGCAATGGCAGACGCCAAAACTAAATCGAGAAATATGAGCATCGTTCCTCCCTCAACTCCGTGCCAGAACAAGGGGCCACGTGGCCTGGAGCCTATCCTATGCCGCCAAAGTTAATCATAGCCACGCGCTGAGGTTGGCAAAGTATAAAACGCGTACTGAGCTCAAGGCATTGTTAGAGTTCGTCTACTCTCATCACCGCAGTGGTTGGACACGAGCCACTATCCGAGTGTCCGCCGAGGCATTGACTGTTACGAGCCGAAGTCGAGTGCTCACGCAGTTCGCTTGTCCAATTCGTGAGCCGCGCTCGACTGTCATCAGGCGGGTGGTTTCGATCCCAGAATTACGTCATCAAGCTTTGCGAAGGCAACGCTGAAAGAAATAGCCCCCTTTTATTCCTGGAATTTCACCACGACAAAGAAGCTTCTTTCTAAATCAGTGGCGACCTGTGCGAGTATACTTAGGCCAGACCGGGACCAGTACGCATTTGCAAGTCGTGAACATTCCAACCCAATATCGTTTCATAAATCCTTTAACCGGAGAGTGCCTTCACTTCGAGCGCGGACTGAGCACGTGCCCGCAGTTCGCAATGTGCACTGCACGATTTGTAGACTGTTTTTTTTTTTAATGGCGCCGCCATCTTGAGAATTGCGGCACCGATGCCGCCGTCTAGCGGGTTCAAATTTGAAACAACGGTTGGTTCTGGCAGCACAGCTATCTGGGTAGGCAACGGCGTGGGTATGGGGGGAATTTGGGTAGGCTTGGCTATGATGGGCTAGATTAACTTGACAGGAACTTCCCAGCTGGCCAATGGCAGGCCATCACCTTGCCTCCTCGAAAGAACCAAGATGAAAACGGTGCGAAGTATTGATTAAGTTTTGACAACGAAGGTATACATGAGCAGTTTAATGTAGTCTAAGCAGGTAAGCTCTCGGTATTTGATAGCTGCATCTTGAGTGGTGGCACGTAGACGCATTCATACCCTTCACATGCCATGGAGCAATGCAAACCTTACAGTGATATAACCTAATCGGAGCACCTGTACCGGGCTGAAATCGGTCTTCTTGCCGTAGACCACGTAGTCGTGTGCATACAATGAGCCTGACACAAAGCCTTCGCGATTCACGCTTGCAATCGACTGACTTCATAAACAAGGTACCTTGGGGAAAATGTCAAAATAGCTTTGCAGCCTCACGGACGCTGCAGCTTCTTGTGCTCACCGCACACTTTCCACGATTGTACAACGCAGTGATAGCCAGGCAGCCGTAGATTTTTAGAAATTGTTATACGGTAAAAAGAAGCACTAGGAACTTACTCACACACGACGTTCGTTTATAAGCCTTTTCGCCCATACTCTTGGCGGTTGCATACCTTGCGTCAGCGGGCAATTCAAGATGCAACAGGTTGAGGGTACATCAGTTGCGCGCTGGTATGAGGCTATGCGAAAAAGGTCCATAGGAAAACATCCTAATGTTTTAGAACAGTAGTTCTCAGCCATTGATGTTTCGCGGACCCCTTGTGGATCGGCGGAGATGATGGAGGACTTCGTTCGTGGTGAGGAGAAGGCAAAGTATAAGTTAATTATAATAGAGATTTAATAAATGGATATAACTAAGTGCCAGTGTGAAGTAGACTTCGCTTATCGAGATATACACGAGAAAACTCACCCGAAAATGGGAACGTTTCTTCTCAATCTAAGAAAAAATAACTTTTATTGCCGGGCTTGACTGATGAGGCAAGGTTTCACACGGACCCCTAGAATGCCTTCGCGGCCCCCTATTTGAGAACCACTGTTTTAGAACGCGGGTCTCCAAACGTTTTGGCCAGGGGGCCGGACTAAGGACTCGTTCACATTCTCAAGGGCCGGAAGATAAACAAGTATCAATAAACAAGAAAAAATGAATAAATAAATCTAAACGAGCATTTAAAGACAAAAATGAAAGTTGGAATAAATAGCTAAAAGGCCTACTTCGTGGATGTATAAGTATACTTAATTTCGAAATTCAACATTTAGCCTACCTATGATATTAGACAATAACTGTGACTCAGAAATCTCACCACACATAAACCGAAGCGCATGAGAGCTTTGACATATTTACACAAGGCAAAAGACTAAGAATGTTAGAACTGATGCTGACAATATGAGCACACTAAGCACATTATACACGAGAAGATAAAACAGGCTTATTTTCTAGTTACGCACACATGAAACAAGGTACTAAGGCTGGTGATGCTGGCAGTGGCGGATTCAGAGGGTGGGTCCGAATGTCCTGACCCCGGCCCTTCTCCTTTACATTTCGGGAGTTTCTTAAACATATGGTACGCGCCGCTAACCGCTTAAAAACGCACTACACTGGGGAATTTCTAGGGCGTAGCTCTCACGTAATAGCACGCTAGTGAACCAAGAGTCGTAGCGGATTCGCCCAAACACAAGGTAAACATAGGGGAATCGGAAGTATATCTCCCCCCCTGTCATGGCGGCCGAATTGGCCCGCACACCCTGTATACACCAACACACTGTTTACAAACAATCCGAGTCTACGCACACCGGATGTGGGCACTGCGCGTGCGCAGAAACAAAATTCGCGTGAGGCGACGCTTCTGCGCATGCGCAGTGCCAACAGCAGCGCCACCGCAATGGCGTGACGTCAGAGTTGAGTTGGTCTATAGTCGGTGACAGGTCAAGAGTTCAGGGATGGCCTTTGTAACGGGCGGTAGCTTGCGCCACCTAGCCCAGGTCTAAAAAGACAAACATATGATTCCTCCCGCCCTTTTAAGCGAATTTTCTCGCCGTAATTATCACCAGGCAGTGTGGGATAGCCCCAGGATGACCTTCGGAGGACAAAGCAAAAAAAAAAAAAAAATATATATATATATAATCTCCCGCCTTTTTCCCCTGGCGAGGGTAAGCTCCTCTCATCACTTTCCAATCAACTAAAAGAGCGTGTTGGTAAAATTGGCAGGGGCCTCCCTTTCTCTCCTTTTCCTTGACGTCCTTGAATTGCAGGGAGCGCTTTTAAGCTCATTCATGTCGTTGCCAGTTGAAAGAAATTTTCCTTGTCCTTCGTCCCGAATTTGTTTTATTCTTTCTGTGGCCAGTTAACCCCTTCCCACTTTAGAAAAGCGAACGCTGGATAGGAGGTCGCCTTCTCTTCGGCGTTCGCTCTTCCGAAGTGGAAAGACCTGGGAGGAGCTTCCCCTGAACTCTTAACCTGTCACTGACTATGCGCCTTGTGGACGCACTCGCGCCCCCTGACCGAGTGCACGAGGCCTATAATCGGACGCACGGGGAAAAGTCTACTAAAGGGCTTTCCTTCACGTCTTGTGAAGACGTGGATATTTCTTATAAGAGCATTTGGTGTATGGCATTACGAACAGGAAACAATTGCTGAGAGAGAAAGAGAGAGGGGGATAGAGAACAGCAGACGCACACACACACACACACAAATATAATTCGCTTCGAGTAAAATCGAATGGGGCCTTTGCAAGGGAACTTGCTCGTACTACCGAACGACTGGCAGGTGCGAACGACTGCGGGAGTGGGCTGGTCATCTTTAGGGCAGGATGATTGAATTAGGAAAAACAGAAACCGACGGAAAGTGTCCGACAGCGCGCCTTGAGGAATCGCGGTACAACCGCCGGAACTAGAAGAAATAAAAAGGCGCAGGAAGAATCGTTTATTACGCTCGCCAAGAACAAACGCATTCATAAAAAGAAAAGTGCTTCCAGACTCGCATGCACGCTTAGAATAGCATTTGATCCAAGCACGAAAAACCGGTATAAAAAAAAAAAAAACAGAGGTCAGTCAAACTTGCATAAAAAATCAAACCGAATCGTCCCCACAAAATACATTTCATTTTATATGTGTCTTTAGCGGTCTGGCCAAATGCGAAAAACGTATGTATGCACATATACTTAAGAAAAAAAAAAAAAAAAAAACTTATTTTGCGTGGGAAGGCAGGAGGTAATGAAGGAAACTGCGGCGGAAAAACCGCTCGAGCGTCCGACCAACTCCCTCCCCTGCCCAAGGCTTTCACGAAGCGCGAAGACCTTTTTTATATCGGGCTCCTCCCTTCAGACTCGGGTCGCATGCAAACCGCAACGGTTTTAGAAGAGCGAGCCGGGCACGGGAAAGAGGGCGAGGCGGCAAACGTAGATAATCCAATTTTGGAAGCTGGCGTGTGCACCGTGCAGCAAGGGTCCTGACCACGAAAGGACGACTAGGAGACGAGAGCGGGAACACGGCCGGGCAAGGCCAGGCTGCTGGACTTTCTACGTCACCTGCAAAAGGCCAGATCGGTAAGAGGGCGGGACACGATTCGAGACACGAGTGCCACGTCAGCGGTCGGCCGGGCTCGTGTCCTCACGAGTCTGAGCCGAACGCTCACGAGGAACGCGTGTCCGATCTCCACCGCGCGTTGGCCTCTAGTAGGTGACGCACTATGGCCTTGCTATCAGAAGATGTTGGGAGGAAGGAACGGGGTAAAAAAAAGGGTAAAAAAGGAGGGGGGGGGGGGGGGGGGGGGCTTAGATATGCGCTCAAATGGAGAGCTCGCGCTCACGTATTCCGTACGGTGGTTCTAGGACGGTGTACACGCGAGAAGCGGTACAGGTAACCCTACTCTCCACCCCCTCCCCCACTCTGCATCTAAATTTGCGGATTCCGCCGAAATTGGATTCGACGAATGACAAAACGCGAGGGAAAGGAGGATCTTCGGGAAGCCAGAACCCGTTCACGGATCGGAGTGCTTCCCTATTTTTCATTCCCGTCTAGGCGGGTACGCGTAATTCGAACTCCCTCCCGGGTTTGCCACAGCGCCGACGACTCGCCTTTTACGTGCATCTGTTTTGGCTGTTATTCCGGGCGCTTGATTCGGGGAAGCCGAACGGCGCGATCGTGGTTTGAATACCGCGCCTCTTTGGTCCCACGTCTCGCTCGGGTTTTCGGAAACACTCGAGTTACTCGGCCTTCCGGAATTCTATGCGCACGGAAACCGGTGGCTGAGTGGGCTTAACGCGTCTCAGCTCGGAGCGTGGAGCAAAACCTTGCGCTGTAGAACCTCCTCGGCTGGATCCTTGCCCGTTTCGATCCCGAAAAGGTTCGTGCCGGCACCTGTTCGCGTGATCACTACCGCGTGGTGCACGTTAAAGACCCCGGGTTAGCGTTTGCACTGGACCGGCCGTATTTCTCATCTACAGCTAAGAGACAGGTCATCCGTTGAGGCGTATGAACTTCAAGGCTGTTCAAGCATACAAGCAACGCAACTTTCGACATATTTGCGCTCTTCCGGCGGACACGTTTATGCGGAGAAGTCGTCTTCTTCTTCCGCGGGGGGTGCGGTGATGTCTGAACGACGCCGACATCTGATTCGCTTTCATCGGAAGGATAGTGAGTAGACCTGAATGATAGATGACTTGAAGTCTACCCACAATATACATTTATTGTTTAAATCAGCCAATAAGAGCTCGGCTTTTGACATCATCGCAACCGCTGTGCAAAAAGCAGACGAACTTGCTCCCTGACGTCACGCAGCTGCGGTGGCGCCACTGTCGATGTGGCAGATGAATAGACGTATCACTTGAGTTCCTGCGCACGCGTGTAGATGCCACACTCGGCGTGGGCAAATGCAGAATTGTTTTGTCGAGAGTGCATAGGTCTATACGCAGGAGCAAGCGCAACCGCCCCAGAAAAAGGAAAGCGATAAATGAAGGAACGTTGTTTTATATATAAATAAATCACGTCCTTTTAAGGCTTCCATTCGACCATCCGCACTCCGATGAAGCGAGGTTTTTTATCTTCGGTCGGCAATGAGCCGGGCGAGTGCAGACGACAGTGGGGGCCACTTGGTCCAATGAAAGGACTCTTCGGGGACAATGAGCAGGAAAACAAAAGCGAGGAGGCTTTCATCGCCCTCTCAACTTCTTTTTCCCGCTCTCGCGAGAAAGTTTCTCCCGTGTGCAGCGGACAGAGGAGTCTCTTTACTCACGTACCACCGATTCTTCTTCCACCGCTCCAAGATACAAAAGAAAAAGACAAAAAAAAAAAGACCAAGAAAAATTTATATATATAAAAAAATGCACGTGTTACTTCTTTTTAAGGGGAAAAAGTACCCGAAGAAATTCGAAAGATCTGAATACCCGCCGGATGAGAGCAAACTGATCAAAACAAAACAATAACTTACTGGGAAGGCAGACAGACACGAAAAGGAGAGAAAGTAAAACACAAAGACACCTTACAGAACCATAGATCAGCTATGGAAAATGAATGAAGGAACCTATTTGGTGCGAGGATTCGCTTCCTCTTCCACAAGGGTTATCTATCACCTCAGGCAACCACTACGTGTGCCGAACACTATCCATAATTGAGTGACAAGCGTAATACATAAAAACAGCCCCTTCCCCTACCCTTCTCCTCTCCCTTCCCCCCCCCCCCCACTCAAAAAAAAAAGATCAAGAAATTATTGTGGGTTTAATTACCAATATCATTATTTTTTTACAGCAAACAATGTTTCATTTAAGCAGTTCCGTTAGTCATTCGCGTATATGGATAACGTTTAATGGTGTTTTGTCACCATTGCCACCATGCCATCTTTGTGCCAGTTAGGTCTTTTAAAAGCTTAAACATGTAGAAACTATAGAAGGAACTCACTCTTCTACACGCTACAGAAAAGGGTAATCGATTACAATCACTATTGCTTAAAACGTATTCAATTAGATTACTTGATTACTCCATACAAACGTTATTACCCGCGTATTCTAACAACAACAAAAAACAGTAGTCGCTACTGATCCGATTACATCAGATTTAAAAAAATGACAAAGTTTTCTGCCGGTTCGACAACGGGTCTGTCGTAGAGCCCATTATCGGATAGGAATCACCCAATTATGAAATACTTCTCTTTCGAATTCGCCAATTACGAAAAACTTCCTCCATTCGGAGATTTGCCTCGAGGATTCCTTGGCAGAAAACGTGTACGAACAAAAGGTGCAGTTAAAAGCGGAAGGGGAAAAAAAGTGAAAGTTAAAACAAATGTAAGCACTTACTAAAGTAGTCAGCTTTTTCTTGTGATTTCTTCCTAATAAATGTAATCATATTATTACGAAATTGCTCCAAAAATTATTGATTTTAAGTAATTTGATTACTTGTAATCAGTACTGTAATAGTTTGAGTAGGGTATGAGATCTTGTTTTGTCTTTTTTTTTCTACTGTGGTCGGTATTTTTGTGCGTTTAACGTTTGAGTTTTTGATATGTGTGTGTGTGTCTGTGTATGTCTGTGCGTTTCTTTTTGTCCCTGTTGTGATGCAGCACCGGGAAGGCGTGTTGCTGTTTTGGTGGGCATCAGTAAATAAACGCAAACCTAAATATTGCATCAGCTTCTCCCGCTTGGGCCACGATTGTGGTTTGCCGTATCCTGTCAATGAATAAAATAACAAATGAGATCCGAGGCTTATTTTGGGCTTCCGTCATAAAGGCACCCCTTCTGAATAACGCTCCACATCGTTGTATTGTAAAGGAGACAGAAAACTTGCGGTACACGCTGAACCTCGTTCCACTTAAATTCCACCTATAGCGCGGAACATTCTTTTTTTTTTTTTTGCTGAGTTTTACACAGTTTGCGGCTACTAGAAAACAGTGTTGCAGATAAGTGATAAACGTAGAAAATAAATGTAAAAAAATGAAAGCCGTTTACAACTCTGTAATGCCGAATCAGAGCGCAGCTCTTAAGGAGGAGGAGGAGGGAAGGGTACGGAGGGGAGGGTATACCCCTCCTCCTTATCCTATCTGCTACTCCTCCCTCCGAGCGGCGTCGCCGTCGCCTCACGAGGGTCACGTGACGATGACGTCATCACGATGACGTCATGAAAAAAATAAAAATGAAGCCACGGTATTTGCTAACGACACGATGATTTTTGCACGACCAACGTGTCGGCGCCGTCATGCAGGGAAGAAACATGCCTCAGACAGGAGAGGGTTTTAAGGAACCGTATCTCCACCTCCGATACGGTACAATGGGCCCTCCGGTGCGAACTGCGTACGCGCTACCGCAGAAGACTCGCGCATGCGCAGTGCGTACTCGAGTTCCCATCGTACCATGTCGAATGTGCAAAAACGGTTGCCTACAACTCTTTATTAGGGAGTTTTAGGGAACCATTTTTGCACATCCCATATGGTACGATACGATTTCCGGTACGCGCTGCGCATGTGCTACCGCAGAAAACATTCACATTCGCAGTGCGTACCCGAGGGCCCATCGTGCCGTATCGAATTAGCAAAAACGGTTCCCGAAAACTCTTTATTACGGAGTTTTGGGGAATCATTTTTGCACATCTGATACGGTACGATGGGCCCTCGGGTACGCACTGCGCATGTGCTGCCGCAGAAGACTCTCACACGCGCAGCGCGTACCCGCGGGCCCGTCGCACTGTATCGGAAGTGCAAAAACGGTTCCCTAAACCTTTCTGCTCTCCGCAGACTGCCTTTTGTACAATATTTGATTAGCAGAGTGACCGCGCGTCTTAAAATTGCACTCGAGGCTGCCCGAGGCCAAGAAGCTAATTTGTCCGATAAGCTCGCACGAAACTATTTCATTTAGGCGAAATAGTGCGTTGCGCGCGTAACATTGCTGTGTCGTTCGCCAGTCAGTTTCGTAACTATACGTCCGCAACGTCGCGAGGGAGGGGGAATGATGATGGTTGCCGCAGCGGAGCGTCCCAGAACTGCCCTTGGGAATGGGTTCCTTCCACGGAGGTAGGAAGCTCTTATTCCGGACGTGACACGACACCACCAGAAGGGAAGCCAGAAGCGTGGAGGGATACGCACCCCTAGCAATGACTAAAACTGCTGCTGTTTTTGGCCACCCCCACGTGCCCGGTGTCGTGCTTTATGAAGCTCCCTACCTCCGTGGTTTCTTCAGAGACTACCGTTCGAGCTGGAGCCCTAATCTGTACGCTTGGTGAAAAAGTCGGCGAGAAATCCGGCGGCTATGATTGGCCGGCACCAAGGTCAAGCGCGGCGTTGGCCAATCACGGCCGCTAGATTTCTCGCCGACGTTTTCGCCATGTGTCCAGATTAGGGCCCCTGATCACCCACCCATGGGAACCCCTTGTCTTGGCTGAGCGAGATGCCGCCACCCCACCCAGAGTTTTATAACTTGCAAATCGAGCAACCAGTCAAAAAATAAATAATAATAATTATAATAATAAATGGGCGTTCTTTTGTGTTCAGTTGGTGTGAGCTTCCCCAGAATTCATTTCAAACCATCAAAGTTCATTGTAAGCCGCCATGAACCAGCTGTGCTGTCCCCATATTACAACAGTTGATGTCAGGTTTTCAGTAGCCAGCAGAGAACCGTTTTTGCACATCCGATACGGAGCGATGATTAAAACGGAGTGTGCCTTACCCCCCCCCCCCCCCCCCCCTTCCCCCCAAAGTCTCTCTGACCAAACAGTAATTCAATAATTTCGAAAAAAAAAAGTTTGTTGTGATTTGTAATTTGGGTTACTACATCAGACGTGTCCATTTATGTGTTGAGCCAATTTTGACGAAAATGAGCGACCACAGAAATTTAGCCGCTCCCCTCAGTACAGTCTCTAACAATATGAAAAACCCATTCGACGAGGAGCGTTCGGACCAATATCCATGATTCGCTTTGGCAGGGCCCATATTTCGTGTGGTGAGGAAACAAAGAAACCTTCGTTCTGCCATCTTTCTTTCTAAAATTACAGTGGCTCCCTCCAAAGCGGGCTTAGCACTGCCGCATTAACTGCCTCAGCAAATGGGTCGTCCGAATTGCCAGAGCGTACAGGGCTCACCAAACCCGTATGGAACGCTCGAAGTACGTTTTTTCTTGTGGGATTGCTCTCCTTGTGGCAGGCGAGCAACGGTTCTGCAATGTAGCACTCAACAAACCACCCCGAAAAGGTTTACGTCAAGGAACCGTTGTTCGGCTTCCTCCAGGAAAGCGTTTCCACCAGAAAACACACAGTCTGCGTGTTAGAAATAACTTTGGTGAACACTGGTACATGATCCGGTTCATCACGTCGGTTCCAAGTAGAATTCCACATGCAATTTAGTTTTGTCTTGCGCTTCAAAATATAGCGATCCATTCGATCGCAGATTCCGCAAATTTCGCCCCGGTCTATGCGGCGAGAAACGGAGGGAGAGGAGGATTCGCCAGCGCGCGGGGATGTCAGAACGCCGAGCTCTGACTGGAACGATTAGTGGGTAGACGTAAAGCTATGCGGAGCGCAAGTTCGTCTGCTTCTTGCGTGGGGGCTGCGCGGACGCCAGAACAGCGAGCTATGATTGGCTCGATTGGAAGGATAGTGGGTAGACCTCGAGGCAGCAAGCATCGAGGTCCACCCTCTACCCTTCTAATCGAGCCAATCAGAGCTTGGCGTTCTGACGTCACCACAACCCTTGCAAAAGAAGCAGACGAACTTGCGCTCCGCATAGCCGCCTTTGTCTCTACTCAGTCTTCGAAAGCTTTCGAACGCGAACGCGGAACGCTGGACGCCGGCGTTTGGCAATCGAACGCGTTCGAAGAGTGAGAAGAGACAAAGGCAGGTGGCTTTGCGTCTACCCACTAATCATTCCAAACAGAGCTTCGGAATTCTGACGTCACCTCCACGCTCTAGTTTCCTCTTTTCTCTCCCTCAGTTTCTACGCGCATACCCCGTTTAGTGCTGCTTGCCAGTGCTGCTTTACCCCGTTTAGTGCTGCTTTTAGTGCTGCTTGCCAGACAAGCAGCACTAAAAGTGCCTTGTCATGGCGCTCGTCAAGTTTGTGCATTTGGTCTCATTGGCTAAACCAATCACACAGTAAATAAGTCGTTATCCTGAGCTTTTTTTTTGCCTGCCTGACTGGTTTAGTCGGTGATCATAACGGCACAAAGACTAGGAGGGCCGTGAAGAAAGCCTAAGTGGTGAATTCGCCTGCGCCACTCAAAGAGGTGGTCGTAAGGTGCAGATTGGACACGAGTGTGACGTCAGCGTTCGGCCGGGTCTCGGGTTCTCGCTGATTGGACAAGAGTTCCGGCCGAACGCTGAGGTCACAGTCGTGATCGGATCTCCGTCCCATGCGGTCGCCTTTTTTGAGTGACGCAGGCAAGTTCAGCTCTTATTCTTTCATACCTATACTCGCGTTTCACCTCAAGAACCGTAGGGGAAAGGGGTCCGGCTCCTCGCGGATCATTACTAGTTTCTCCGCTTGTGTAGAGCATTGATACATGTGTAGGGGCATTTTAGATTAGATATACGTTATCTCATCTAGACGTAGACTTTTCAAACGCCAAAAGCATCGCTCCTTCCTCCGACAACCAAGTGTTGTAAGGACTACTTTGCGCGGCGTATGAACAACGCGTGAGGCTTCCTGTTTTTCTTGAGATGAAACCGAGTATAGGACGTGTTGGTGCAACGCCTCCTAGATAACAAAGCCGTAGTGCTGAATGCCATGGCGAAATCAGGGAATGCCAACCCTGGTCACAGATTCGGCACGACGATTGCGTCAACATTCTACGACGATTGCGTCAACATTCGGCTCAAACATGACTCAACTCGTGCACTGACGCATCACTTGTTTCTAGTCTGTGTTCAGCGCTCGCCTTCGCTGGTGACACGGAGTATAATGGAAACACAAAAAACTCCTAGCGGATTGCATATTTTTTCAAGATACGCAATCCCGGCTAATTTCCCGAAAACGGAGCGCCGTTAAGCGAGGAGTGAACCCGAAACTTCACGAGGCAGCACACGTTTGGAGCACAGGCGGTGAATTCCGATCACGCACGCCAGATAAAGACAACTGAGGAGGTCTCCCGTTTTTCTAAGATCACAGGCGCGCCATCCTTCCTGCTAACGATGAAGAACGGAGGAGGATCAATGAGCTCGCGTGGGGACCGAAGGACAAAGCCCCGAAAAGACGAGTCCTTGGCCTGTCCTTGCGGACGCCAAGGTAACCCTGCCGCCAGCAAAACAGAAGCCAAATCGAGTAGAAAATGAAGAGAAGAGAGATAGTGGGCATCGCCACACGGTGTGTTGATTTTCATTTGCACAGAACATCCACGCACAGCTTCTTTAATCCTTCGAGGCTTTCTTTGCCGTCGAGCCTCGAACGTAAAGAATAAGGTACCAGTCGATTCGGATATCGAATGCCGGACGCCAAATGTGATTCTCCAATCGCTTCCAAATTAGTTTCTCTAGTAAAAAAAAAAAAAAAAAATCTACAAAAAAACATGTTTTTCTTAAAGGCGCAAATCCATTAAACCCATACCAAGGAACTATACGCCGAAACCTTTTAGGATTAAGTATTTTCATTGGCGGACCTCACAATATTAGGTAGTTTCAAGACAATCGCTCTTAACTCGTGCGCGTATTCTACGCGTAAAACACAAAATATCGCCGGTGCTGTGAGCCGCATTTATTTAATTCAAAATCGCCAAAAATATTAAAGACAGGCGGAAGAAACAAATGTCCTTTATACGTTACGTGACAGGGAAAGTACGATAGACAACCATGACAAAACATCAAACTGAAAGCTTACATTCAAATGCCTTCACACTGGTGATGGGGCGGAGCAGACTACTTCGGTGAAAAAGGGAGCGAAAGAGGCAGAAAAGAAAAATGGGGGAGCTGAGAATGCAGGAAAAGTCAGCTCTAACAATGTACAGGACAGAAAAAACAGGACCTACGAAAGAAAGATGTGTTGGAAAGTTCACTGGGAAGTTCTTTACCGTTTGAGGCGAGAACAGGAGTTTTGAGGACTATGGACGTATAGGCTAAATTTCAGGAGACAGATACATTATGTGCTGCCTGCAATAATGAAAGCGAGACATTAGAGCACTTAGTTGTGAAGTGCATGGTGCCTCGCCCTGCTTCCCAGAAGGGGAAACGTACTTGGCCGGGGCACTGGGTTTTGCTAGCGACGATGGAAGGATGGAAGAGAAAAGGAAGCAGTCACAAACGGGCGATTAGAAGATTGGTGGAAATTATCTAGAGAAAACTGAATGATGCACGACTAACTAGCAAAGCTGGGGACAGGCGGGAAAAAAAGAAAATTGGGACTCCCTCGGGCGTGGCTCCGGCCCACAGTCTCAACCCTGTCCCCCAGTAGGTCCGGTGTTGGGGTAACGCCGATAAGGTTTGACCAGAGAAAAAATGGCGGCTCCCTCGCCAGGGAGAGGAGGTGGGGGTGATATTTTTGTTTTGTTTTTGTTTTTGCCCGATCTCTTGGAGGTCATCCTAGTGATATCCCACACTGCCTGGTGATGGTTAGGGGGGAAAAATTCGCTTAAAAGGGCGGGAGGAATCATATGTTTGTTTCTTGAAAGTTAGACTAGGTGGCGCAAGCTACCGCCCGTTACAAAGGGTATAGCCATCAACATCCATCCATTCATTCATGACCTGTGCATTCTTCAGTGACAAAAATGCGGATAATGTCTCATGCTTTTTTTCATATGGTATTATGGGACATCGGCCATATGGGCACATGCGTTTTTTATATAATTGCTTTTCGATTATCTGAGGAAAATAGGCTCGTCGTTTTATTTTGTAATTGTGTATGAACGAATGAAAGAAAGAGAGAGAGAGAGAAAGAAAGAGAGAATACATGAAAGCTGCGGGAAGATTTATTACGTATGGATTGAATAGACAGCACACGAAAAACTTCAATATTAAGTTTACCTCTCTTATTTTTTTCTCGAAAAAAGTGGGGTGAGGGGGGGGGGGGGTAATCGTGGTGGCAGCTCATTTCAGATGCACTCCGAAAGCAATTGACACTGGTAGCTTAATTGCATGGAAGAGAACAACCAAAGGTCTTTATTTTCAGTGGGAAGTAGAATAATAGCTAGTCAACTACTAACGCAGTCAGAAGCCTCCCCCTAATTCGGTTACTCGTTCTGCGAAACGGAGACGTGAAACGGCGAGTCCTTTCGTTGATCACTACGTGAATGGATTCACGCCTAATTTCACGGCACGTCTCACTCGACGGTCTGCCGCTAGCGAGAGGAAAAGAATTCGTAAAGACCGGGTCACACTACTCATACGTCGTGTAGGAAAGACACTGTGTTGGCAGACATGACCGACAAGATCATTTGCCGATACACCTCGAGCCATGTTCGAAGCATGTGTCACTGGCCTCATACACATGTGTGATGTGAACACGCTTCAGACGATGTCTGCAGACTTTTTGTTTTCGTATGATGTACGGACCGCGGCTTTAGTTCGCGTCCCGTGCTCGCTGCGGGTTACCGTCCCCACAAAACTCCGCATTGCGACCGGTCAGTTTCCCGAGTCATAGTTCTCCGCACCCTTTCCTACGACGTTTACACCATCTTTCTTGCCACGTTCGATTCCTTATTTCAGTGGGCCGCCCTTTTATTACTGCATATAGGCCTCCTGCGTTGCCCGCGGGACCCTGCGGAAAGGGACTCGCTAGTACTTGTTTTGGTTAGTATCATACCCTCCCCTATACTAACAAAGCATGGCAGATCGCAACGAAACGCGGCCGCCGAAATGAAAAGATAGAGCGGCAGACGACGGATGAGAGGAGAGCCAGGTGACGGGCGCCCCGCTGCGGCGAGGCGCCAAAACAGACTTCTCCCGTGTGATGGAATGTCCGCTCGTGCTCCTCACGTTCCTCCCGCTACCGCTTCTTTTCTAGGCGGGTTTGAACACCATGTTTCGGGTCCTCACCGCTACAAAAGCTGTGCGCTGACGACCAAGTTCCCCGAGAAATGCCTTGTGCTACAAGATCCTCGCGCTCCAAATCTGCGACTGGGCATTCTATGGCTTCGTCGTCGAACTGCCAGGTTTTGTGAGTATAGAGGAGGCCATGCAAAAACACGTTTCTTTCAGCTGTTTTGTTTCTTCTGTTTTCTTTCATAGTGCCCGTGAGCTACGAAAGGGAGCATAATGACGCACAATCGAAACGCGTCCTTAAGTCCTTCAGCGTTGTCCAGGGGGCGCTGCGAAAAGGGACTTGTTAGGACAGGTTTGGGGTGGTACAAACTTGAGCGTCTCAAACTGTCACGTATGTAGAAGTGTGCCTACTCTGGTGCGGAACGCTAGATCACAAAGAAAAGACAAAGAAACAGCAACGTTTCGAACGCCGTCGAAGCACACGTCAAAGCAAAGACGCTAATGGCGCGTTCACACTGGAAGCGGATCCGCGTTCGCGAAGCGGATCTGCGCGTTCTCAACCGCAAAGCGGCTAGGATCGAGCGGTTGGAGCGCGTTTTTGCCAACCGCTTCGGGACCGATTTCTCCCAACCGCTTTCACGAACCGCAAAGCGGCAACCAATCACAACGCGACGCTGACGTGACGTCAGTGACTTTCGAAACAAGATGGCACCCGTCGCTGGTGAGGCGTCCAAGGCGCTGTAGTCCTAGCGCTGTAGTCTTAGCTTTCGACAAATCAACGGAGAAACTTGATGTTCACGTCCGTCACTTGAGTCCGCCGCGCAAAGAATTGACTCGTAATTTTAACGGGCTTCGTACCGGTAATTTGGTTCGGATAAGAGTTTGTTTATTATTGCGGGTGCCACAGCCGAAAATCACTGCCTTGTTAATCTCTGCCTGTAGAACGTCGGAACCCGCCCCTGATCGACCGAAATATCAGCTTTTTTACCCACTAGGACAGTCGCGTGAACTATTGAAAGCTTTCGACACCGTGCATGACAACCAGGAAGGCCGATAGGGACGTCGTGAGCTTGATTGCGTAGCTAACGCACTACCGCGGAGGGGGCAGGGTACCTGCGCTAGCTCGACCTGTAACGTTTACTACTAATAAAATAAATAAAGTGAACCTACTCAAGGCATAAAGTGTACGTACCAGACAATTCAGAGGTAATCCATACGGCGTTTATTTGAGCTTAATGTCAAACAAAGAGTAGACTCGATCGATGAGCGAGTGACGAGAGGAGAGTCCGCCACCAACGAAGTCACGACCGGCTAGCACCGAACACATTCCCCCGCACCACGGTCCACCCCACCGCTCACAACTTCGAAAATGATAAAAGCGAACAACGCGGGGGGAAAACTGGCCCTCTATCCCGAAAACAAGGTCAGCTATTCATGCGGGAAGGGTCCACTTCGAAGAAAAGGTCGGGGGCATCCTGTTCTGAGTCAGCAAGGCGCGCCTAGCTGGGCTTTGCTTGTGGGCGAAGTCGAGGGAATCACAGGCGAGTTTGGCGGGTCCACGCTTCTTTTTTCGCTGCCTGAACTTGTGATGCGCGCGAACATCCCGGAGAAAAATATTCCGAGTGCCAAAATAGCAAAACTTTGGCTTTGGATCTTAAATTAAAGTGGATTTTGGATTGTAAAACAGGGTTGCCAAACGGAAGTCTCAAAAGATCACGCGTGATCGCCGAGAAACCGCCAACCGCCTCTCGGTGTGTCTGAACGGGGCCGCTCGCCAACCGCATCCGCGACCGCTTCGCGAACGCGGATCCGCTTCTAGTGTGAATGCGCCATAAGGGCGTGAGCGGAGAGACGCCATGTTTCACACGTTCGAAAGTAGAAATGAAAAGAAAAAAGAGGACAAATAAAAGCGCCACGTCACGACGGTAGACGTTCTGATGTCCTTACCTCGAGATAAGAGACGCGCACCCTAGCGGTGTTTGCATGAATCTGTCGCTTTCGATTGTCTTGCAGCGTTGAATCTAGCTGATTTCGGATGTCCAAAGGTGTTTTTCCGTTCTTCAGCACCACGCAGAAAGACAAAAGCTCAGCCAGCGTGCCACAAATAGTGGCAGGCCTAATCAAATGAGATTATTTTACCCAAAAATGAGGGTGTACACCACAGATTGTTCAAAGCTTCAACGCAAGAACCCTAAAGACATTCTATTTTGCTCGCCAGGTAGGCAGCTCAAAACTCTAGAGTTCTGCTCGATAGCTACAGATCTATGGCACATGACGTCACGTATGACGTCAGGACATTTGCAGATGCTCAGAACCTCTCCGGATACGCAGTGCGGCGCTCGAGGGACCCAAAGCGGTGAAGCCACCTACCCGAAAACTCCCTCATGTCATGTCACCTAACACTGTTACCTGCGACGTCAATTGACTTCACCTCAAGCAGGAGGGTCCTGATGTGACGTAACATGGCGTCGCGTTGTCACGTAGAACCACAACTTAAAACGTATACTGTCTTCTAAACAAATTGAAACGATCGCTCCTTAAATACCGCGCACCACGGCTGCCAATTTTCTCCATCGTGAAGTTCCAACTGTCATTTCAGTTTCCACGCGTCCAGGTCTTGACGGCCCCTTTTGCTAGGTCTCCCTCGTCCCCAACCAGCCCTTCCGGTCTTTCCATCCGTGCACGCCCCTTGACATTTTTGGCACCTTTTCCACGGGGCGTCTCCTCTACCGGCCCTTGTCCTCCCCTTTTTTTTTATGTTCGCCCTCTTCCCTTAGTCGTGTTCCTTTGTCGCTCGTTTCCTCGTTCCGCCGCCTTAACCCCGCACCCGATGGTGTGGAAACTCTCCAATAGGATCCGAGAAAGAAGGCGGTGACCCGGGGTCGCCGATATATCTCCGCGCTGAGCCGATTATTGGAATCGCCGTCACCTCCATTATCATTATGAAGCGGCCCCGAAAGGAACAATAGCTGTGACAGGGCGCGCAAGAAACAAGAAAACACGCCCCGCTCCGCGTTCACTTTAGGCTGGACCACATCGGACTCTACGAGCGAGCCGATCCAGCGCTGCCAACCGTGTTCGCGTGAATGTGCGCTCCTTCGCAAAAATCACGTGACATTCACGCGGTACACTGGGTCAGTCAATGGGGAAGTTTAGCAAACCGTTACCGTGTTCCGCGTATATACCGCACTACCGGAGCCTTTAAAGCACGCTTTTAAGTGCGCGCCCCGCGCTCACGGTATCACCCGGGCGGGCGCTTAAAAGCATGCTTCAAACGATCCGGTAGTGCGGTACACGCGGAACGGGGTAACGGTTTGCTAAAAGTCCCCAATATAAATAAACGGTAACGGTTTCCTGAAAGTCCCTAATACAAACAAATCCAATGCCATAGGCGTGTCGCGCGTCACCCCTACGCCATTGAATTTGTTTATATCGGCGGATCTAATACTGCGCGCGTCTACCACGTCATCATGGGAAGGGGTGCAGCGACGTGCGGGGCGCGCGGTCACGTGATCTCTTGGCAGCGCTGCAATGGCCGGGGTGGCTCGTGGCGTCAGGTGCGGTCCATCGCAAGGTGAAGAAGAGCGTGAGACGCGGTTGGACCGGTCAGAAAACGCGGGCCTCTTCGCACCTAATGGCTCGCCAAAAGAGACGGAAATAGCGAAAGGAAGGGCCAAGAAATCGGAGAAAAAGGATAGAACAACCGCGCAGCCGCGGGGAGAAGAGATCATCTTCGGGGAAACACGGACCAGATCCGCGAAAGGATTTCTCTTTGAAGAAAGAAACAAGAAGAAAGAAGGAAAAAGGGAGTACGAGGAAAGGAGAAATAAAGATTCGGCAAAGACGGTCGCTATTCGGGAGGCTTTGTAACTAAGGCTCCCTCGTTTCTCTCACTCTCGCCAAATCCCGCAAGCGAGACGGGGATGAAACGGATAAAAAGTTATTTTAGCTGAAACAACAACAAAAAAAGTTCTTTCTACTAAAACAAACAAGCAACAACAAACCAATAAAAAATCGAACGAGTTACAAAGGAACGCAGAGAGGAAGAAAAAGGGACGTGACATCGTCCGAGATTCCACGGTTCCAAAGGAAGAAGGATGGCGCATCTCGGTTAGGGGACGCTTCAATACTGCAGCAGCTGTTGGTCAAACTCACCAGGGAAGGAGGTAATCGTGCTTAGTCAATACTGCATAGACAGCAAGGTTTTCTGCTTTTTACCCTAAACGCCATCAGTAGTTGATCTACGCAGCGACGCTTACCCCGCGACCGTCGTCAGTGCGCTCTGTAGCGTCTCACAGCGAACGCGACGCTATGCGGAAATTCGTCTGCTTCTTTTGCAGGGGTTGTGGTGACGTCAGAACGCCGAGCTCTGATTGGCTCCGATTAGAAGAATAGTGGGTAAACCCCAAGACAGCTGCAAAAAAAACAGACGAACTTGTGCTCCGGATAGCACGAAGCGACGCCGTTACGGACGCGTCTGGCCGCTTTACGGCTACTCACGCCGAACTTCGGCGAGTTTGCCGCTTGGGGTGAATAGGAGAATCCACGAACGGTGACGTCATTAGCAGGCCTTGTCTTTCAAAGGCGCCGTGTTGCTCGATTTTCTACGTCAGCTACAAGAGGCGAGCGCCGGGGTGCATAACCAGGACACGAGTGCCGAGATGGCGATCGGCTGGGAGTGTCGATCGTGTTTAATCGGCGCAAGCACGAGTTTCGGCCGAACGCTTACAGCGTTCCGCTAATAGTCTTCGAATGCTCACGCAGTGTTGGCGAGTCGGCGCCGCGACTTGAGAGGCATGAACCAAATATAGCCAGAGGTAACAGCTAGGATATGAAATATTTTTAAGACGACGTTTTCGTAACTGCACTCCGAATGTAAAGATTTTTTTTTTTTTTAACGTTAGGCTAACCTAATAATATGCTAGTGTTCTGTGGGACTCCAACGAGCGCTATGTAGTAGAGAAAAAACTTGAGGAAGTGAAAAATAAGGCGAGTAGATTTATTCAAACAAATTACAATTATACGGAAAGTGTCACTGCTACGAAAATGCAACACCGGAAGACGCTGGAATCTGGAAGACGATCGTCTTCGCTTGAAGTTTCTCCACTCAATATACCAATGTGAAACAGGGATAGACAAGTCGAAATGCATCCACCTACCCACCTTCGTATCAATGAAATGAATGTAAGTGCGGAACTGAGCTAGTATAGGTCGAACATGACATTAACCCGGAGGCTGCAGGTAAAAACAACACGTACTGTAAGGTCTTAAAAGTGTACAGGGTACGGCCGTAAGGACCGACACAGTTGACACGCCTTGCAAACTTAAAAATCCAAAAGTAGGTACATACCTGAAATCGCGCACGCGAACGTAGTTTCGCGAGAAGTTTTATATCTGTTCTGTTCAGAGCGCAAATTCAGAGGCATTGAAAGATTACAAAAGAAAGCAAAATAAAAGGCCGTGTATTTTCTATGTCCTAATCGAGCCTGTTTGTCTTCTGCACACTTGTTTTTCAGCTCGCTTCAGGGTGGATTGCTGAACGCAAAAACCCTAAAAATCAATGGCAGAGGCTGGCGATGAATAAGGCAATCGCGATAACTACTACTTTTAACGAGATATATGAACAATGACAGCCAGAGAGCAAGCTCACAGAACCAGTGTGAACACTGCGAACATCCGGTATAGGTCATTGAAAATGCGCAGCCGCCGTTGTCGTACAATGTCTTAATACTTTGCTACCCCTGACTCGAGTTCTGAAAAAAAAAGAAGAAATAGACATAAAAGGGTTTTGCGAAACTACGCTCGGGTACAGAATTTTAGGTATGCACATTATGAATTCGACTTTCGCAAGGCGTGACAAATGTGTTAGTCTTTACGACCGCAGCCCGCATGTGTCGTTTTCAGTGCATCTGTCGCGTTTCGCCTTATCTTCGTGTCTCGTAGATAAGACCGCACAAAGGACATAATAAAATCTAAATACTGAACAAACATGTTTAAATATTAATTGTACCATAAGATAACAAAGTGGAATGAACTAGCTGATTACGTTGATTCCCTCTCGTCTAATGGTCTCTTCTATGAGAGTCCGGCGCGCGATAGTTGTGCAGACTGCCATGCATAAAGAGATTGTGTGCACACGTCATGTCTTTTTTTTTTGTGTGTGTTTTTCGGAGATATGTCACCTAAGGGCGATAATATCGGCGACATTGTTTCGTAAAATTGGTCAAAGTGCAGGCGAGTTAGTGTTTCGTACTGGCGCCCTAATCTGGACGCTTGGCGAAAAAGTCACCGAGAAATCTGGCGGCCGTGATTGGCCAACGCTGCACTCCATCTTGGCGCCGGCCAATCAGAGCGGTCGGATTTCTCGCCGACTTTTTCGTCAAGTGTCCAGATTAGGGCTCCCGATCTGTCTGTGTTCTGCCCATTATTCATTGTATAACTTTTAATGTTGTTGTGGTTGTTTTTTTCTGGTGCGGTTGCTTCAACCAGCAGACAAGTCGAGTTTTCGTAGTTGCTTTTATAGTTCGATGAATTTTTGCGTCTTGTGTAGCGTCCAACGTCATTGGTCGGTTTATTTTCATCCACGTCACCGTCAAGCGATAGTATTTTACCGCCATCTACCTGCACCATACACCAGTAATAGTGTTTGGCGCCGAGGGGTAACACGAATAAATAAACACTGCCCATCTTCACCCGATTCGCATGTCACCACTTTACGACTCGTAAGCCACCCCCACACGATGCTTCCTTGCCCTTCGCCTCAATCTGTGAATCGTCCTCGTGTATTTACACACACACGCGGGCAACCCTGACGTCACGCCGCCGCGGTGGCGCTGCTGTCGGTACTGCGCGTGCGCAGATGCTTCACCTAACGCGAATTGCGTTTGTGCGCAAGCCCAGTGCCCATATCTGGTATGGACAAACGCGGGTTCATTTGTAAACAGTGCACTGGTCTATTAACGTGTGCACAATTACCGCAATCCAAAAAAGAAAACAAAAGCAGTAGAGAAGGAGGGCGTAGCGGTGCCGAGTACTTCGCTACGCGCCAAGAAATTAAGGGAGAGAAGGAGACCAGAGCGCACGGAGACGTCAGAACACCGATCTTCTGGTTGGAATGATTTGTGGTAAGACGACAGCACGATCATTAATTGTGGAAGAGAAATCGTTGACAGTAGTTTAAATTGCGAAGATATTTAACGACTACTTTACCACAAGTGACAACTTCCTTCCTGAGTTTTCGTTAAACTCCCTCAAGGTACCAGGCACACAATCCGTTGGTGGATTCTTTGGGAATGACCCTTGGAAACGCTACACACGTCCCCTATTGGGAAAGGCTGACGCTGACCCTTTTCCCTTTTTCTTCCTCTATTATTTGCTGCCGCTTTTTGGCCTCGTTACGAGGTCAGCATTAGCGTTTCCCAAAGAGGGACGTGTGCGTCGTTTCCCATGGGTCATGCTAACGGTTTTCCTAACAACCCACCAATGGATCTTCCTGACATGTTGTTCGCCCCCTTTCTGTGCTTTGCCTGTCAGAGCATTTCGAAGCCCTTGGATGCGGTCATCCATATCACTCGTGGAAGGAACTGCACCCATATCCCTAGTGCAGGGAACCACATCCATCATTTTAACTGCACACCAGACATGTACGTAACGCGTTACTAGTAACGAGT
Organism: Ixodes scapularis; assembly: GCF_016920785.2. Taxonomy (NCBI): domain Eukaryota; kingdom Metazoa; phylum Arthropoda; class Arachnida; order Ixodida; family Ixodidae; genus Ixodes; species Ixodes scapularis. The sequence continues at coordinate 30,514,767 of NW_024609836.1, read as the reverse complement.
TACCTCTACCTAGTACCTTTTTTCAGTAACGAGTAGCCTATTTAGATACTTCTTTGAAAAAGGAACGAGTAACGTACCTATAGTCCGTTGCAACTCAAGAAGGTAGGGCCAGGGAGACAAAGGCCGAGGGGGAGGAAGCAGACGAAACGCTGGAGAGAGTAGGTTTCCCCCTCCCCTTTCCAGCGTTCTGTTTGCTTCCTTCTCCCCGGCCTTCCTATCCCTCGCCCTACCTTCTTGAGCAGTAACTTACTATAGTTACTTTTAAAGACAAGTAACGAGTGACGATATTTCGTTACTTTTGAGGAGTAACGTGTACAACACCGTTTAAACATCCTCGTTTTAACGTAAGTAAGCGTCTAAGGCGACAAAGGCGGATGTGCAACCTGAAAAACAGCTAAACAGTATGACAGTAGAGCAACGTTTATCCCTCAACACGTCGGTCGAACTCTACAGCTGGGAATGTGCTTCACCCAACGAAAAGAATAAGGTTCGTTGGTTGAACCTTCGAAAACCGTGTACATACCGAATGCAAACCTGGAGGTTGCCAACACGGGAAGGCACAGAACCCATTGTCAACTACCAGCTTTACAAGCAGAGGGAACAAAAGGAAGGGGAGAATCCCAGATTCATCAGCTCTTCCTGAAGTACAACACTGCCGTTCCTCTGACGTTCGAGCGCGTTAGTATAGAACGACTTTTCAGCGCCGCCAGAGACTCAAGGAAGCGAGCGAAACATAACTGACGAAAACTTGGAGAGGCAGCTACTGCTTAAGTGCAATGACGTTTACTGAAAAGAAAACAAAAAACCATGAAAGGAAAGCATTTGCGTATTTGGTCGCCAAAGTAACGAGAAAAGTAACTCGATATTTTTAAGGTCAAGCAACGCGTTTCTTTTGAGAACCGGCAACGGGTAACGCATTTAGTTACACTTAGAGCGAGTAAGTAACGGCACTTAGCTACTTCTTTCGGGGTAACATGTACATGTCTGCTACAAAGACAGATCACACCCCACGCACCGCTACAACGGAAACCCAGAGTGAAGAACAACCGGCGACGGCAGGGCGGCGACTCAGCACGCCCACATTTCACCGCGCCGCGGCGCAACACCTCCTAGATAACAAAGCCGTAGTGCTCAATGAGATGGCGTTACCAGAGAAGGCTGAGCACACGCTGAGCACAAATTGGACACGTTGATTGCGTCAACGTTCGGCTCGAACTTGACTCGAAGCGGAGGGCTGACGCAGCACTTGTTTGCAATATGTGCCCAACGTTGGCCTTCTCTGATGACGTCATCGCATTCAGCACTACGACTTACTTATCTAGGAGGTGTTGCGCGGCGCCTCCTCCTCTCTGGTTCCGCGCCAGCTGTGCTCATGACTTTAACGAAAACGAAAGGGCTCATTTTGCCGAAAACCCGGCGGTGTCTGACAGTTCGTCAGCGTCGGGGAGAGAGGGAGAGGTTGAAGCGGGCTGACGCAACACCACCTAGAGCAAAGGCCGCAGCACTCTGAGTCATGACGTCACAGATTTACGACGAGCGCGCCGACCTGAGGGGAAGGCTTCTCCGCAACACAGGTTCTTTTTTTTTTTTTCTTCTTACATGTGTTTTTCCGAGGACGGCGAGCGGCGCATGCTCCGGCCTTTTTTTTATTATTTTTTTTTTTTTTAATTTTTCCGAGTTCAGGGTTCTCCCGGGGAAATTGCGAAATGACAGTTTTTGCCTATATTTGCGCACGGCGCCTTGCACAAGTCTCGCGGCGGGAGTAGGGGAACTGTTCTAACCGTCTTTTTTGTCTTTTGTGTTCGGTGTGTATGGCGGTTAGCACGTGGTGGTGGTCAACTTACTGGCGGCTTTCGGGCTAGCCATACCTCATAAATGCTGCGTCCCTGGGTGTCATGGGAACTATGAAACGCCGTCGAAGAAAGTGTCTGTCTTTAATTTCCCGGGGGATGAAGAACTGCGAAAAGTATGGGGTGCGGGCGATTCCTCGAGAAAACCTTGTTCTATCGACGCATACCAGGGTGAGAGCTCTCATTCTTTTCACATCTTTTTAATTATAAATTTACTTTGTTTAATTTTACGCTGACATGGCAGCGAAGGCGAACAACCACAAGCTAGCTCCCGCTTTTAATTTTAGAAACGTATCTTTATAGCGGAAGCTCCCGTATTCAAAACTACGGTCAGGAGCCTGTAGCCTTCGCTCTATGTCCTCCTCTTGTTCCTACATCTGCGGCGAATATTATTTAAGGAATGAATGAAATCATCGAGGTCGCGAAATCTGAAGAACATTTCAACACGCGAGAATATATTTTAAGGGCGAACCGCATGTAAACAATTTTTGCGAGCAACGAACCGAGCAATGGCGCAACCGACGAGCGACGAAAATTTCTCACTCCCGCTCGTCACGTCGCTCGGTTTTTGGATTTCCAGAAAACGTCGCTCATCGCCTTGGTCACTTGCTCCCGTCGCTTTCATGCGGTTTGCCTCGTCGCGCGACTGTCCGAGCGACAGCGAAGCGGGTCGCCGTCGCTTGTCTCCTCACTCGCCATGATCGCTTACTCGCGGTTTATACTTTATGGTAGTTTCGGGAAACGAGAGTATTTACAGCACGTAAATCGTAGATATGTCAAACAACCCGTCAAACAAGCCGTGCACTTATGGAAATCACCGAATACTGCTTCGCTGAACTCGGGCTGAACTATGTCTTGTTGGGAAAGATTCAGACTGATTGCTTGGAAGACCGTTTCGGAAAGTACAGGCACCTGGCTGGCTCGCAACATCACATATCTATAAGGCAGCTTTATGAAGGTGAAAATAAGCTCCGACTGCAGAGTTCGTTGGCGACAATCACGTGTGAAGACGAGCGGTGGGAAGGAGCTTGAAAAACGAGTAGACACGCCACGGCCCAGCTGCAACGTAGTAGTTACAGACGAAGCAGTGTCACGAGCGCTAAATGAGACCCCACCGGTCCTAGTCTACGTGGCAGGGTACGCAGTTTACGCCGCTTTGAAAAAGCTGAAATGTCGAAAATGCAGGACGGCGCTTACTGAAGAAGATAAGACGGCAACAGTTTTCACTTGCGCAGAACTCTCTTGTCAAGGAATTGCACCGAGGGGGGGGGGGGGGGGGGGGGGGGCTCTTTACCCAACTATGTTCGCCGTTAATGCCATAACACACAATTAAACATGGTTAAAAATCGCGCAAAAAGAGACGAGGACAAACGAGGAAGGAACACAGAACACAGACAGGCGGGCACTCACAACTCTAGTATATTAAGTGAAAAAAAGAAAAGAAAGAAAGGTGCGCGAGTTTTAACCATGTTCAACGTTTACCAACTCGCCCAGCTTACTGCTTCTACACACAATTACTTTGTTGCTCAAGAACTCTCCAAGCAGGCAGAGTTTCTGAAGGGTCCGAACAGCGTCAGTTCGTCACCGAGCTTACAATGGAACTGCTGTCTATCAACGAGACTTGTGACTTCGACGCATGTGAAGAAGGACACACAAGTGAGCTCGTGCTGAAGCACTTGTTGTGGTGCAGCACGAACATTGTGCTGAAAAACTATTGTGGAAGGTTGAACGACTAGGTTCATGAGGCTAATTCCAAGTCAAAGAAAAGAAAATGTAAAACTCTAAAATCTAAATAATTATTTTATATTCAGTGCAACAGTTGTCATAGCATTGTTATTGCAAAGCGGTATTAAAGTCTACATGCCGTACATGTGCTGTGTCTTAGCGTCGCGAAAGCCACCGAGCGGCATCTAAGTTGCTTGTGTTTGAATTGTGTCAAGATGGATACAAGAAGAAAGTATAGATACACAAGAATATACAATTTGAAGCTTTCAAAGGCGAGATAACTTATATTCACAGCATCTATTCGTAGTGTGAATGAACGCAGGTAGATGTGTGCCTGAAACTCCCACAGCTGCCTGTGTTCCTTACTGAAAATTATGCTTTACGTTTGGTAAGTTTGCCTGCACTCGGTTAAATCATAACTTGCTCTTCGATCTAGGCGGCGTCTTTCCCTCTTTTTTGTGTCGAATCTGCGTTTAATTTTTCGTCCTCGTGTCTCAGTCTCGGATTAATTACTTTATAATAAATATTCCCCAGCTCGCCTGCAGCTTTGTTTTTATCATCATATGTTTAATTCAGGTAAAAAATACATTTCAACACATTACGTTTTTTCGTGCTCCAAAAGTCCACAATTTTTTAAAATTCTTTTCATTGGCTTCACATACGAATTCCGTAACCACTCATGTGCAAGCATCACCAAGTTGATTGTTGCTGTTATGTACTTTGGCGGGTCCCATCACGTACAATAACGTTTCAGGGCATTTATGTTTTTGTTTGTTTATGTCTTCTCACTCCTAGAGATAATTAACTTACCCAGGATTTGGATATATCCTGGGTAAGTTGTGTGGATAGTGGGTAGACCACACCCCAGGTCTACCCACTATCCTTCAATCAGAGCCAATCAGGGCTCGGAGTTCTGACGTCACCACAACCCCTGCAAAAGAAGCAGACGAACTTGAGCTGCGCATAGGTTTGTGTCTATCCATGCAGTCTCGTCTCCTCCTCTCCCTCCGTTTCTCGTCGCACAGTCACTGACACAGTAAAAACGGTACGGCGTACCTTCTAGGGACCATGGGGGAATACATTCTATTCAGCCCAATTAGTTTAAACAGCGCGGCTAGAGCGCCAGATCCACCCCGAGAGGTGGGGAAACCCCGCGTCCCAAAGAAACGCACGCGCACCGCGCACTCTATGCCGTCGCGCTTTCGCACTGCGCCGAAGGAAAGGGCTGCCGCGCCGACACACCGAGATACCGGAATCGCCAAGACAGCAGAGACGGCTCTCTCCGCTGTCTCCACGGATTCCCACGACGGCAGACGGCGGCAATCATCCCTCCCAAATTCAAGGGAAGAAAACCGCAAGCCATCGCGCGTCCAGGCATTCCAACTTCGCAAAAGCTGTCGACGCCAAGGCCATTGGGTTTTTGAGGAATAAGATGTATTTTCTAGAAAAGTATTTGGCGATGCCTTGGAAAAGGCGCGGAGATCAGTGCCAGGGAGGCCAAAATTCGACGTCAGCGCTAGCTGCATTCATCACGAACCGCAATTCTGCATATCACGGTTTGACCGACAAGTGAAAATATGGCTGCAGTTTTTTTTTATTACGTAACCTCTTTAAATATCACATTAAACCCGGACAAAAAAAAAGGTTAATATTGCTGAAAGTAACACTTATTAGTAATAGCACCATCGACTCAAAAGAATACCATAATATTAATTGAAATACAATTTATAACGAGGGTAGTTAAATAATTAAACTATTACTCACGATAAAAGGGGATTACCAACAACTCAACTACACGTGATGCGTGTCGCGCAAGTCTGCAATCACACGCAACCAAAAGTTAAACAAAGTAGCGTAAATATAAGAAGGGTTTCACAAACACAGCGCAATGTTCGTCTCAGCCATATTTAATAGCAGGAGGAAAGACACCGACCGCGCTTTTGCACTTGTTTCGTGTTTTCGTTTACCTTTTTGGATTCAAGGCAAGCTCACAGCCTAAAAGCGACATAAAAAAAAAAAAAAAACGCAAACCTAACGCACACTTGTTTGTAACCAGAAACCAAAACGCCACAAAGTCAACGACCCCATCAGTTTTAGTTTCAATACGTCTGACACACGCAAAATAGACGTAATACAATACCAAAAGCCGTGGAAAAAAAAAAAAACGCGAAAGACGCAAACGCCAGCGAAACGCGAGCGCTCAAAACGGCAGACTGCTTTCCAACACCGGTAAAGGGGGGGGGGGGGGGGGGGGGGGGGGGGGAATGGATCGAATCGGAGGAAGGTTCCTCGACGAGCTCCCCAACACAGCAGTAGACAAACATCTGCCGCACGGAGAGAGCAAAGAACATATATGGGAAAGGGTAAGTTATCAAAGCAAATTCAGTAATTGAAGGCTGGTGTCCAGATTTACATTTGAAGTGTGAAGTCCTTTCATAACGTTCACACTTCGCGCTTATTACAAGTAAAGGCAAGCATTATCATCGTCCTCATCACCATTTGTTTATTTCGAGTGCTCATAAAGAGCGAAATCGCCTGAATTAGAACGCGCGCAAAAAAATAAAAAAAATAAAGCATTTTGAGCTGTCGATGCCCACTTAATGATGAGGTTACACAGCATTCTATGTGGGTTGCGAAGTTAGCTAAAATGGTGCAAGTAACAAACGGCAGCAGCAATAAAACCCAACGAAAAATAAAGAATGCAGATTTAAAATAAGTAACATAAAAGTCACAGCAAGTATTTTGTTTAGGATACACAATACATAAATTCAATAAAGCTGGAGAGCAAGTCGACAGCGAACGCTTTGTGTTCTAGCCACCAGGTGCCGCCAATTTCACGTAAGTTACGCCCTCTTCTGGAAGAGCTGGAAGCACTGCCGAGTGGCGTGCGCGAAAAACACAATCTAGCTGAAAAGTCCTCAACTTCTCTAATGTTCACTCCCCCCCCCCCCCCCCCAAAAAAAAAAGTGTATATGGTTACGAAAACGCACGTTTGGCACTGTTGGTTTGTAAGCCATATTGCAGTCTTTTGAAAGCTACGAGATAAAGCATTTGAGTTTTGTAAGAGCTTTTTGTCAGGATCCTTTTCACTTCCATTTTGGTTTTGAACCTTATCAATACTTTTACAAGTACAATAAAAAGAAATGGGATGAGCGTAGGTTTACTATACAATATTAATTTCCGCACAGAAACGTCCACGGGCTCCTGCCACATGACCATGTCGGGTGCGCAAGAAGCGAATACCTGTGGCTCCGAGTCCGGTAGAGGGAAATGTGCAGCCCCCTACGCCGCCATCTCCGAGGATGCGATTGTTTTTAATGCCTCGCCGAGTTAGCCGAGTCGCGCGAGAGAGTCGCGTGAACTGCCCGTGCCGCAGAACACGCGAGCTCGGCCGCTCGGCCGCAGTCCAGAAGGATGAGCGAAGATTGTGGAAGCACGGCTGCCGGAGCTGCGTCTATCGCCGTTCCAATCAGACGGGAGCGCCTCACGCCTGCAAACGAGCAAGCCAGCAAACAGCCAGCCGGCAAGAGCCAGGCGGCGCCGGCAGAGTGAGAGCCGACAGTTATACCCTGTCTCGTTGTAACTTGGCAAAGGGTGAACGATAAGCCCCACATTGCGTGCCGAAGGCTTCGAAATGCGCGACGTACACGAGCGCAACGCACAGATATTTGAGCATGACGCTGCGAAAAGCCTGATACTTCTTCGGAGTAGAGGCGTGCTCCGGTGATACGCAGTCACGTTCCCAATGGCCCGCCAGGGCCGTAGTTTCCGCTGTACTGGCACGTTATGCGACCACGGCTTCCTGGGATACCCAGTATTTCTTGCTTCAGACACTAGGATAAGCGGTGCCACCAGAGTAAAAGCTCACGTTTAAACAACGCAGCCGCTACTCCCAGGGCTACCCAGTATTTCTTGCTTCAGTCGCTAGATGGCGCCAAACCAAACAGCACTGCAGGTTGCCTATAAAAAACGACCCGCGTGTGCACTGCGCGCGTCTCGCCAGCAGGTGGCGCGCCGTCAGGGAGCGCGGCTAGCGCGGCGGGGCTGAGGCCTTAGGCGATGCAATTCGCTCCGCGCTCCGGTGTTGCCTCTGTGACGTCACGTCCGTGACCAAGTTTTCGCGACATCGACCTCAATGACCTCAACGCATATGAGGGAACCAGTATACGGGGGGTAAAAATACACGTGCACAAAAAACAATTCTCACAACCAGATTTTTTTTTTACAAAAGCGCAAAACGAGAAGTGAATGAAAAAAAAAATCCCCTTCTAAGCCCGAAAAAAAACGTAATTCTAAGTAAAAAAAAAAAAAAAACAGCAACTACAACAACAGAAGAGCAGGAGAGGGAAATTTAATAGATGAAGTGTGCCACTTCGTTTCTGTCAATCAGGGAGAGTAAACCCGAAACTCAATCTAGCCACGGAAAACAATCGTTGCGTTACCTTGTTTTTTGTGAGGGACAAACTCGTTACCACGATTACCCCTCACTGTGAAGTATCACATTTAACGATGCCACTTGTTACGCATAACGCCCATGTCAGGTTCAACAATGTATAATTTCTTGCAACCATCAGAATGAAACAAAGGGGAAACCGAATGAGGACGGTCACGCACGCATCGCTTCCTGCACTTCGTAGTACGCAGAAATTCAGCGGCCTTCGCGTGAGACGTTATGAAACGTAATCCTCCTGTGGGTAATTTTCTGGGCAGTAAAACGACTGGTCTTCAACCGCCCGTTTATCGGCCCCTCCCCAGACTGCATGGTGCAACGCTGTCACCTATACGCTGAACAGGGCCCAGAGTTCCACCTCTTCGCGCGTTGGCACGCTTGTTCCGCAGTTCTCGAACTCGCCGATTTATTTGCAAACGCTTCCTCGCGAAAATACACGTTCCCATTCATACCATTGTAGAGCTGCAATGCGGTCCTCTATTCATATTATCAAAGAGGAATTTCTCAACGATATCATTGTTTTTATACATCTTTTTGCTTGTCTAGAAACATTTAAAAGCGGGTTTCCCGTTTCAATAAACGAGATTGTTCTTCTAGCAACGAGATGCGTGTTTTCTCGCCGTCCGTTTCACTCGCCGTGCGCCGGGGAATGTAGCATCATATCGAACGCTCAGTCAGCCCGGAACGATCGCCATAGCTGCCTTAACCAAGGATAGATTAACTTACGGCTGTAAAAAATTCCAATAAAAAAAAGAACTGTACTTTTGTTTCCAACAGAAGCGTAACGTTGTGAATTTCTAAAAGCAGGCCAATTAATATCATTGATTTAATAGCCCTATGAGTATAATGGAGACCGGCAAAGTAGAAAATCGTCTTTTGTTACTCCCCAAAAACTCCCCTTGTCTTACCCCTTTGCCTCATAACACTAGAGGCTGGTTCGCGTTTGACTGGCGCCATCTATCGAGTATCCCTGAAACACTTTCCATCTGGGTAATTTTACGCATATTTTCTTTTTTATCGTGTCCTCAAAAAGAAAAAAAAAAATCTAACAAAGTAAAAAAAAAAAAAAAAGCTACCAGGTAATGCGTGGATTTGGTGTCAAAAATACTGAAAGACGCAACAACTTCAGCCTAGTTGTACGCAGATCAGAAACGTTCTAGGGTTAAGCGATAGATGGCGTCAGCGTGTTCTGTCGGCCGTAGGCGCCATTGAAAACGGTTGCCACAACACAGTCAATCCCATTCGAACGCAAATGTGGAAACCAGTATACGTGAAAAAGAAAAAAAAAAAACAAACACGTGGGCAGAGAGCAATTTTCACAACCTGATCTTTAAAAAAAAATGCGTAAAACGACAAGTGAATGCAAACAAAATAAATAATCCAAACAAAAAAAAAAAAAGAAAAGAAAAAAAAGAAGCCACGGGTGACCGCTTTGAAAATTCGATTCTAGAGTATGCGCTGAAGGGGCTGGGGGGGGGGGGGGGGGGCGGTATGGGGAAGGGGGGGGGGGTAGTGCAAATAAATGGCTCTTTCTCGTACTGCGTATTTTATGTAAAAAAGATAAAGACGAAAGAAAAAAAATAATATAAAACTAAACGATGCGACCAATCGAAAGATGAGAACGTGGATTCTGCCAATGTATGGGGATGTATTTTCCTCAGCCTCGCTTTCGCAAATACAAAGGTGTCGGGGTCTGTGACAATCAATAACCGACAGGCCACGAAAGAAAGCTGGCCCCGTGTACGGAAATTGTAGAAAAACACGAAGAAGAAAGAAAAAGAGCGCGTACAAAACATTCGAAAGTGTATAAAGAAGAGCCAAAACTAAGGGAAAAGAAATCAGATTTAGAACGAATGGACAATCTGTATTTTTTTTATTTCTCTCCTTCGGAGAGATTACCAAAAGAAAAAGAGTAGTAAAACTACGAAATGCAAGTAAAACAACAAAAGCGACATGCACAAAAAGTAAACACACACAAAACAAAAAAGGATAGAGACACCCACGCAAAGAGCTGGAAAGTAATAAGGTTCTGGGGGCCAATTTTAAGCGTCAGCCCGGCTCATTTACTTCTGTAAAAGAAATCAGGAACAAAAGAAATTGACACGATTAAATATGGTGGAAGGGGACCATTGCGACCTTAAAAGCAGGAAGAAAAACGTAAAACACTGAACCAAATATATTTCCACAAACCGAAGTGAGCCACGGGGAAAATTTCGGCTATAGGAGTGTACGGAACTCATCCACTCGCAGCCTCACTGTATCTTCCTATGAGCGTTTTTTCTTCTTATTAAAGTAAACTTAGCCACGCTATTTAAACAGTTCTCGTGGGTTGTCTAAACCTGCTCCGGCCTCGGAGACAGTTCCAAATATAAAGTCACTTAAAGGGGTACTCCGCCGATTTTTGAGCTACCTCAACTAACTATATTTTCTGACTCCCCGGCCTTTACCCTTTCTGGTATGCTATTTAGTATCGTGAAATTCATAATAGTTATTGCGAAATCGGCAAATGAAAATCATGCAAAAACAAACATTCAAATATACCCGCCCTTTTCAGGGCCGTGACGTCATTGGAAGGTCAGCTTGCCAGTCGGGCGAGCAGTCTAAAAAATAGAATATGTCGATCATTTGTTCCGTGATGGAGCGCGGGGACTGGAGCGAGCTTCCAAAGCATTCATTTGGCACCATGAAACTGCTTCAAATCAGTTGGGAACAAATTCTACAGTCCAAAGAGTGAACCCCTGCACTTCCAATGACGTCACTTTTTCATTGTTGCCAGTAGAGACTTTCAGTTTGAAAAACACGGTGAGGACCAAAATTGTAAATTCAATAACTTCGTGAAAAAAAATTATTTTGACCTAATATTTGGGATACTATTTTGGCGATGTTGTTTGGCGAGTTTAGCAAAATTTCAAGCAAATCGGGGACCATGAAGAAATCGGCGGAGTTCCCCTTTAAGCGACGGCGCCTTTTTCGGCGTTTCTTACTGAAATAGACCAGTTGCAAAAATCTAAAAAAAAAAAGGCTGAACGGCACGCGACGAATTATGGGAATGTCCAGTATGCTCCTTCCTGTTCCCGCAACATCCACCGCGCCGCACTACGAGAAAGAGGGTAAAACGCGCAAACCCGCTAAGGCGCGCCTATCCTGACTCTCATACGATTGTCGCCTACATCGCCTCCAAGGTCTCTTCCGTCCCTGCTAGACAGACAGCTCCCAGAATTCCTGTCAGGGCCGCACAAGCCATTCCGCTTTTTTTTTTTTTTAAGAAATCTATTGTGAGCATTCCGAAGCGTCTTATTTTGTGTTTTGCTCTCGGTGCATGCGCGCAGCCGACAGCCACAACATCCCAAACTACGATGAAACATTTCGCTATGAACAGTGGCACCGTTTCAAGAGAGGCTTGTATCATGAAACGCATGTGCGTTTCAAGTCGCAAACGCACGTGCGTGCGTTTTAGTGGGTTGTTTCCGTTACTTGTCTCGGTACCGACCGGTTGCTGCCAGGGACGCTTGACGTGTACGTGCTCGATGCCTTTGCCTACTTAGCAGCACACCGAGCGACACTGTGGACTAGGTACCATAAATACTTTCACTATCGCTAAGCTATGCTCTCGCCAGACATTTAAGAACTAGGGTCTAATCAACGACTCCCTCAAGTTCCCATTGTACCCATGCAGTCATTCAGTTTACGCAACTTTCCCGAGTTACGACATAGCGCCCCTGAAACTAGAAGACGTCCCATTCCAAGTGGAGTTACCAACTCTTAGCATGTGAGTACTAATACACGCGTACGCACAAACACGAGCCCAAACAAATCGGCACAAAGAGAAGACTGATTCACTTCAGCGACGGTATGTAATTCAACTGAGCAAAAGCTGAAGGCCCTCAGTATAAAAAGTTGAGCCCCTAAACTGAGATGACAAGCACCAAAACGGAGATGTTGAGGCGCACATCGGTCGGTCCCCGTCCAGTCCTACGCTCGCAAAAGGAGCAGCAGTAAAGTGGAACGGCGTCACGAGTCGTAAAATGCCAGGACGGCCGTCAAAGAGATTTCAAAAAGACAACAGAAGATTGACGCCGATCATAAAGTCCGAAGGACCGCGAGTCCGAGTAAAAATGAAAGAAATAAAAACAAAGAAGTGCAGTCTACGACTCACGGAGAGACCGCGCTAAACGGGCACGAAGAGAAAAAGCGAGGAATCGAGGCAAGCTTGCGTTCAGTCGGTATCCCGGTTACTACGTAACAAACTTAACAATATGGCAGGAACACGGGAGTGAATTAAGAAGTGCTGGCGGCCGAACTGGGCGAATCTGTCCTGTCGCAATCCTCAGTCACCCGAGTTGCGGTACAGCAATGCTGAGCGTAAGTTCGTCTGCTTCTAGCACACGGGTTGCGATGAGGTCAGAACGCATAGCTCTTATTGGCTGATCGAAAAAAAAACAACAACAACAACAACATAGTGGGTATAGACCTCGAGGCATCTAGCTTTGAGGTGTACCCACTATCCTTACAACCAAAGCCAATCGGAGCTCAGCGTCGTTTTTACGTCACCGCAACTCCTGCGCAAGAAGCAGACGACTTGCCCTCCGCGTAGATACTTGTGGCCACAAAGCTTTGGGTCCCCAAGCAGCTTTGGCCGTTGCACCGCGCATGCGCGGAAGTTTTTGCGTGTGCTCTGTGCGACTCCCCAAGCTGCTCGGGGTACCCAAAAGCCATTAGGTCCCCCTGTAAAAAAAACTCCTCTAATATTGCCGTGCGCGGGGCCGAACAAGCAACGCTCGGTCACGGAATTCTAGAAAACTCGCGTTTATTCTTATTCGGGGCGCAACTTTAATCATTCCGTCCTAGTTTCGTGTTCTCGAAAATGCCTGTTCATTCTCACCCCGAGGGCACGACGCTCGAAGCTTCTTTGTCGAATATTCCAGATGGTGTTGCGCACTAGATAAGGAACAGCGCGGGACCTTAGCGAGTCAGTCTCGCTCTCGCTTCCTGTTACGCCGCCAAATCACCGCCCGCTTTTCTGCTGCCCCGACGCTCGTTCTTGATTTTGTTTGGCACAAGTTCGCCGATTAAACTTATTTTTAGTTCACGGTTCATTTTCTCGTCATTTTCATTTGTGACAATATCACTATCACTTATCATCGCCTGATTACAAGGCCGTTTTGCTGGATTTGTTACGTTACCCACCGGAGGCCATTGCGGGTCACAGGTTGGGCATAAAGACTGCCAGCGTTTGGCTGAAACCCTTGTTCGGCCAGCGAGGACCTGAATCACAGAGTCGGCGGCCGAATCTGTTAACGCATCGCAGCTCGGAGCACGTAAAGCGAAAGAACCCAGCGATCCTGTGTTCAATCCCCCATTCATGCTGCCCGTTTTGAGCTGGATGAGCATTGCACCGGAGTGCGGTCGTACATGTATCGCTACTGCGTAGTGCACGTTAAGGACTTTAAACTAGCAGATGCACTGCACTGGCTAAATTTCTTTCCTTCAGCCTAGAGACACCAGACGCCCAACAGTCAACCCCCGAAAATTCCTGCATGGAACACTGCGCGCGTTGCATTCTTGTAGCACTTTGGCCAAGGAGTGCCGTGGTCTCGATTTCGATTGCCCCGCTGACGAAGTAGGGCATCGCAGCACTACATGAAAATAAAGCGATCGCTCGCTCGAAATCCTCCTATTCATCTTCGTGACAGCCTCCGCTGAAGCTCGGACCTCCAGCGGCGGTAAGGACCTGCCTACACTCAGCAAGAGGTAGGGGTACGGCCGGGTCACGTCCCATACCTTTCTGGCGGCCTGGCTTGCAGCATGACCCTCCCGGCTCGCGGATAATTTAGGAAGGCCATTCAGGACAAGATGTAACAGGATGGCCGACCCAGTATAATTCTTCTACGGACCTTCGTAGTCCCGTTGACATGCGCACAAACGCCCAAGCAGCACAGATTTGGCCAATCAATGGCCAATGGCTGGGAAAGGTCGTTTGGCCAGCGGCCAGACAGCGGTTAGCTATTGGCCGATTACTCTCGCACTCAAGACCCCCCTCCCCCCCAGTATAAGAAATGAAAGAAAAAAAAGAAAGAAGTGCTTTGGTAATTTATCTGTATTTGTAGGCTTCAGCTACAGTAACATGAATAAAAGAAAAGTCACATATTACTTCGTCGTGCCGGGATGTCGTGAAGTGAGGTTGGCAAATCGAAACCAAAAGTGTGGCCAAGGGGTACCCAAGATGCTTCACACGGCACTACGCGGCTACTGTCGCTTCGAGTTTGCAAATACGTCCATGGGGCTGACTAACTTTCCGTTCCTAAATATATTTAGCGCGAAAGAAATGATAAGGAAGAGACTGGACAGGGCAAGCGTTATTTTCAAATGGCGTTCTATAGAATAGGCCATCAACTTATATTGTTACAACTTCTTTTTTTCTACAATAATCCCCTTTCCGTGTTGGCCAACAAGCCACGAAATTGTAACTTCCCGCTGTCTACAAAAAGAAAAGAAAAAAGAAAACCAAAATACAAATTTTTAAAGTTGCTTCGCTTTATATTCTTCAGCCCTATCTGTATCTTATCCCGAACAAGATCTTCCGAATAGATACAAATTGAACTTTATAAAACGAGGGACTTTAGATAAAACGAACACAATATTCAGAAAGCTTTTTCCGACGTTGTAGTTTTCTTCCCTTTCTTTATCGTAAATCGCTTCTCTTCGGCGAACTTGAAGGAGGCGGAACTCGACGACAACGGCCGCGGAGAACCAGCGGCGCGTGCGCTCAACAGCCCCGCTCGGCTTATACAAGTCCAAGAAACGTGTCGGGCGCGCGAGTCCAGAAAACGCCCAGCGGGAAGGAAGAGGACGCCGCACTCCGTTTGCCATTAACCTGACAGTGCAGCAGAAGCTAGGATGCCCGCTGAACCAATCCCACGTCCGGCCTCGGCCCCGTGATTACGCTCTCCTGCTCCCACAGGTGACGAAAGGGAAACCGCTGATTGGTCCGGAGAATGCGTAGCTCCCACCACACTATCGGCTTAGGGGGCGAACGGAGTACGAAGAGGGACACGCGCACGACAAAGGCGACAAGTCGCTGCCGGGCGTGAAAATGCGTTGGGCGGCCCCTCTTCGCTCTTGACTGCGAAACGTCTGTGTCAGCGATGTTGGATGAAACTGATATCCCTGCTCGACGATGAACAACGATGCACGGAGACTCGAGCAGACCGCGCGTCGCTTAGAGTTTTGGGTGGGAAAAAATAAACAGCGTGCTTTGCCGTTCTTTGAGCGGGCGACGGCCCATCTTCCGCGAAGTTTGGTTCGCTCCACGCGATGAAAAGCACGAGGAAGGAAGCCAGAAAAGGCGAAAGGGGAGAGACGACGGCCATCTTTCGGATGACGGAGAGTTCTTTTTGTCGATTGTTCTGATACCTCCGATAACTATAACCGATAGCGACACTACGCAAGCGCAAAGGCGTCAGCGAAGTACTGGGTATTGTTAATCCGGGGCACGGTCAGACTGCTTATACACCATACGGAGGGCAGTCCGCATACAGATTAAGATACTATGTATATGAGCATACAAATTCGAACACGAGTCACCGCGAGATCTGTGTTTCGAATGCCGCATGGCAATCAGTTCAATGAGAAACTTGGCAAGCGGGGCATACGAACTACGGATGTTGTGGTGAAAATTGGGTTGTGTGTATGTTTGTAGAACTTGGTCTGCCTCACAGTGACGACGAGTCTCCCAGCTGTAGATGAGAAATTTAGCCAGTGCAGTACAACCGCTATCCTGGGGTCTTTAACGTGCACCACGCAGTAGTGATACACGACCGCACGCCGGTTCGATGCTCATCCAGATCGAAACGGGCAGGGGTGGGGATTGAACCCAGGTTCCCTGGGTTCTGCAGCGCGAGCTTTCGCTCCACGTGCTCCGAGCTGGTGTGCGCTAGCCCACTCGGCCACCGATCCCCCATGGATGTTGTGGTGACTCGGGATGCAGACTGCCTTTTCTATGACGTATACGAGCAGTGTGCAAAAAAAAAAAAGTGTACGATCGCGGTGTAGTTACTGTGCTTGATCGGTTCAGTCGGTGATCGCACGCAAACAAGAAAACACGACCAGCGTCGTGACGACGAACTTTTTTTGGCGCAGATTCATTAACTCTATCGGTCCGTAGCGTTAGATCTGCTGTCGGACCTAATTTGAAACGGAGTAGGGTCTGGCAAACCACTTCACACACCGCGGGGCCCAACAATTTCCCCGACACAGCCTGAGGGTGACGCGCCTGTGTGTCGCTTTTCCGGTCCATGTTTGCGTAGTTTAAAAAAAAAAGGTAAAGTAACAAGGTACATTTTTTCCTTTCGCCTAGATGAATTAAAACAGAAAGGGAGTCATCAAAAACATCAGTGAGTAAAGAAGAAAAGTGAGTCAAATAACGATGAGGTAATGGATAAAGAAGCCACGTGCAACAAAGCAAAAACGAGACAACGAGAAAAAATAAAATAAAAAAGAAACGTGTGAGCGAGAAAAAAAAAATGTGTCTACAAACACACGGAACGAATCGGAAGACCTGCTTCCAAAACGAAATTTCGGGAATATATATATAAAAAAAAGACAAAAATCTGGATGAACAATGCAACAATATCATAAAAAATGTGAAGAATATGCGCTCAAAGTTGCGTCATCGTCGTAAAAAAAAAAAAAAAAAAAAAAGCGACGCAAAAATACGCTTGACTAAACCACGCAGGCTCCCCCGCTGCAAGTCGCGCAGAGAGAGAAATTTTCAAAGGAAGCAGTCGAGACGCTTAAATGCCCCCCGAGGTTCGCGCGAGCGATCGAAGCCGTGTGGAGGCAGGCACCTCCCGGTGTTTCCAAGTTTTTTTTTTTCCCCATCGCGACAGAAGCGACAGAACGTCGAACGCCGAAAGGGAATAAGTATAAGGCAGCGGCATCAGTAGTGCGAAATCCGCGCCTCGCGGCGTTGCCCAAGCGCCTCTGCAGACAAGCGCGTCGACGTCGTAGTCGAAGACGAAGAGGACTCGCCGTCCCACGCACTTTCATCACCGCTCCCGTCCAAAGATATGTTTCCCAACGCTTCCCCCGAAGAAAACGGGTTCACGTTTCGCGACGCTGACAGAAGGAGCACGACGGAGTGTCTTCATCGAGCTCCAGTCAGAGCAGAGAAAGACGTGATGTGCTTAGAACGGAGAAACGATTGCCAGCAATTCTCCCACCGCTATGTTCACAATACGGCGATAGATTTCGTCTGCTCCCCTCGAAAGCCGTATTCAAGAAAAAAAAAAAAAAAAGGAAAAAAAAAAAAAAGCTTGCGAGTTAGGTTTACGCGGCAACGTCGGCACAATGATTGGAGCGTTTTCACGAACGTAAAGGCCGGTTCAGACACTTGCGTTTGAGTGCGTTTGACTGCGTTGCGTCGAGAACTGAAAGCCAGTCACCGACACAACTGTGCTTCATAGGAAGCATGGAATCCAATTCAAGGAACCCTCTTGGCACGCGACATATGCAGCAGGGATGTCCTGGTTTCTCGCTGCCGCAACGCAGTCAAACGCAGTCAAACTCAACTGTCTGAACCAGGCTTAACACTCATTAGTTTATGGGGCAGAGAGGAGCGGACGCTACGTCAATCATCGACGCCTATCGAATGCAGTGTAAGCATCACGTGATTTACAACAGGGGCGGAGCGACGCACTGGGTATGTAGTTACGTGACATGTTCGCAGCGTCGGATTGGCTCAGGTAGCTCGTATGCGGACCGGAAGTTCGTCTGCTTCTTTTGCAGGGGTTTTGGTGACGTCAGAACGCCGAGCTCTAATTGGTTCTGAACGAAGGATAGGGGGTAGACCTCAAGGCAACTTGCCTGGAGGTCTACCCACTATCCTTCATTCTGACGTCTGACGTCACTGCAACAAGAAGCAGACGAATTTGCGCTCCGCATAGCACCCACTTGCGGTTCATCGTTTTTTGAAAACGTAGTACAGTCGTAGCGATAGCTGCCTTGCCTTATCTACGGGCATCGGGAGATCCACCCGTTCTTTACGAACGAGAATTTAAACTATGAGGAAGGAGAGATGAAATGGTTCGGACGGCATATTTGTTTTTGTCAATAAACAACTATCAGACGCGCTGCAACGAACGAAGAACTCACGACCGAGATGTTGTTTGCCACCCACCGAAGAGAATAGCGTCTGCTGGGGGCGTAGCTTTGTCGCACAACGTGATTATATTCCCTCTCACCTTTTCGCGTCTCTCTGACGCGCGGAGCGATTCCTCACTTTTCGTACCTCTGCCTTCGTGGCGCGAAGGGATGCGTTTTGGTCCACTTGATCGCCGCATACACCGTGCCAGTAATCGCCTTCTGCGCACTGTCACGTTTGTCTATTGGACAGTGGGACGCGTTCCGAGCATGCGCAGTAGCTCTCTTCTGCGAATTAAAAGACGCTGCGCACGCATCCACGGTAAAGGCTCGGCATTTTTTTTCCCTCGGCGATAAGCGCCAGAATGTAGTTTAGGAGCAAAATCACACACCGAACCGTCTCAACTCAGGAATAACGCCAAAGGAGGCTCAAGCAGTGTGCATGCCTCTTCAACGTTATTACGGCCCCAAAGTAGCTAGTAACATGAAAACGAATAGTTTTACCTCTTTTCGTGTGCGATACTCAGGTTTTTCGTTTTGCTACTAGATTAGAAATGATTTTGAGGCATCTTTGAAAGGCGGACTTCACGGTTTCTCTAGGGCAGCTTTTCTAGGAGCTCCTACAAGAACATTTCTCCGAGGCATAGAGCTAAGGTTTCCGTGTGACGTAACAATTCGTTGCAACGCCGAATTTTGTTGAAAGATATCCGAAACAATGAGAGACATACAGTCGAAATAAGTGTCGAAAAAAGGCATACCTTCTAGTGGTACCGTGTTACGCGAAAGCGACGTCTGGTCCCTCTGATCGTATGATCCACCATCCGAACTATCCTTCGTGCTACCAAATCAGAACTCGTTGTTTTGATTTGCGCTTTAAATACCAAACAACTCCCTTCTGAAGAACTTTTCAAGGGCCGTCACCAAGTAACATACAGGGTGTCACAAAAAAAAAAAAAAAGTACACGGTATTTTTGACCGGAAAAATAAACTAGGCATAGCCGAACGCTCATTTTCCGCCCAAAGGTAGTGCTAAAGGTCACAACCAGATGCCAAAGTTTCAGCCCGATCCGATACCTCAGTATTGAAAAGTTTTAAGCGATTTTCTGAAAATTTCAAAGGGAAAATGGCGGCCGATAGAGTTTTCGAATACATGGGGCTCTATCCTCTATGGCATCAGAGACCGCAAACGGGCATAAATGGGCTCCATTTTCCCATTGAAAGTTTCAGGAAATCACTCATAACTTTTGAATAAGGAATCGGATCGGGCTGAAACATTGGCATCTGGTTGTGACCTCTAGCGCTACTTTTGGGCGGAGAGTGAACGTTCGGCGATGCCTTTTTTTTGGTGACATCTTGTATAATAAGATTTGAATAATCAAAAAGCTCTCGTGATCCGGCTACCGCAGAACGTTAGTGCAGTGTTTGCTTAACGTATATTTGGACAAGTTGCGTCTAAACACCACACTTTTTAGAGTTTGTAAGGTAGTGTTGCATTCTGGCCGAAGAGGAAAGGTCATTCAAACGGCCGGACATCTACGCCCTCCGGGGAAGGAACGTCGAAACTATGCGGAGAGCGAGTCGTCTGCTTCTTGCGAAGGAGTTGCGGTGACGTCACAACGAGGCCGAGTTCTGATTGGCTCTGACGAAAGGATAGTCGGTAGGCCTCAAAGCAAGCTGCCTCGATGTCTACCCACTATCCTGGTTTCAGAACCAATCAGAGCTAGGTGTTCTGACGTCACCACAACCCCTGCAAAAGAAGCAGACGAACTTGTGCTCCGCCTTCCCCGCTCAACGGTAAGTCGACAGCGCGGTGGGAGTTACGTTTTGAGAGGACACTGAAAACGCCAGCTGCATTCTTCTTTCGCTAATTTAAACTTTTTTATTTTTGTTCTATCAGCCGCCCTGTCATTGCGCGAAGACAGACGATGACAGACGCTCGTAAATGAGCGTCGCTCGTGCGTGATCAAACGCCGCCGTGCGGCGTTATGCTCGATGCGAGCATTAAATGGTCGCGTGTTACGGACGCACTCGCGCACCCTGGCCGAGAGAAACACGCCTAACCGCACACGCAGACAGAGAGAGGGAGAGAGAGAGAGAGAGGTTACATTACGAAAGGGAGGCGGTTGATTAGATAGTAGAGCGTGTAGTTTCCACCACGATGTCAGTTTAGGTGTCCACGGAGTACCCAGAACGGCCAGCACTGGCCCAAGGGCAAACGCCAGCCAGACGGCTCGACTCGATGAAGCAGAAGCGACAGACAGAAAGGGAGCTTGGAAAAGAGACGATGCGGTGGGGACGAAGGATGTGCCACGTCCACCTGGCTGGAAACCGTCACGGAGGATGAAGGCGCCTCGGGGAACAGAGGGTGACGACAACAGCGCCTACAAAAACAGACTACTCCATTCGGATAATGAAGAAGGTGAAAGGAGATGTTTTTTTCCTTTTTTTTTTCAGGGTCATCCGTTTGTTTTGCGAAATCCTGAGTGGACGCGGTATTTTCGGTACTGACAAGTCTCCCCACACACGTGCGAGAATAACAGACGCATTTCCAGGAAGCAATATATAGAGATTATTAAGCAGCTTCAGTCTAGAGTTATTTAAAGGGGACCTCTGGCGAAATTTTGAGTAAGTGATTTGCTTCAAAACTGGTTTAACACAATAATATACAAATTTAGACTAGTCTTCCAAATTACAAGGCGAAATACATCTTTTTCTTTTGCGAATTTATTGAAGTTTAAAATTTGGTCTCAGAGGTCGAAACGCCCGGCTGGTCACACTGAAAACATTACGTCACGCTAGGTGGCGCGAGCTTCCGCCCATTACGGAGAGTACACAGATTAGCATCCATCCGTCCAATGTTGTAAGATAGTGGCAGTACAGCTTGTTACCGGCTTATCATGAAATGTTTAAAGGGGCGATGCAACAATGTTTGTACTTTGCGCAAATACCGCTTAGAACGGATCCCTGACATTAATGACTTATGAAACACGTGTTCGTTTTTCACCCCACGCAATAGAAGTCCCAGAAAAAAATTAAAGAAAAACGAGCAGCGTTCACCCCCTCAACTCGCAGCCAGAACAAGCGGCCACGTGATCTGGAGCCGATTATATGCGTTATATGCCGCCAATGTTGATCATAGCCACGCGCTGGGGTTGGCAAAGCGCAGGGCACGCGCTCAGTTCCAGATATTGTTATGGCTCGGCTATTGTCGTCGTTGCAGCGATTGGACACGGGCCACTACCCGAATGCTTCTCGAGCTAGTAATTATCACGAGCCCAAATCGAGTGCCCACGCAATGCTCGGGTCCAATCTATGAACCGCATTCAAATATCGTCATATGGGTGTACTGCGATACCCACGCTACGTCATGAAATTTCGCAAAGGAGAGATTGAATGAAAATAATCGCTTTTGTCCTTGAAATTACACCGCAACAAAGGAGTTTCTTGGCCAGCGGAGTTGCGTGCGAGTATCCTTGACTCCTACTAGTGCCAGTGAGCTCGTGTAAAGTGAAAAACATTCCAACTGAATATCGTTGCACAGCTCCTTTAATGGTATAAAATAATAACAATAAAAAAAAAACTCACCCATAAAAAAAGCGCAAAGTATTTTCTAGGTTTATAGCTCGACTTGCAAGTAATACAAAATGCGACGTCACACCACTGGATAACGCAGAATTCATTGGATGATGACTTTGAGATAACTTCATTCGCCATTTATCAGACTCAGATTCTGTGTGTTTTGAGAGACTGTGTGTTGTATTGTCCTTCGTCTTTTCCCCAGTCTCAGGGGTTTGTCTAAAATTATGTTCAGACTTCACTAGCTCGGTTGCGCCTTAACTTTCTGTTCAAGTATGACATTTCTTTCATCATCGGCTTTCACTATCGGCCCTACTCATCAACAGCATTTCAGAATGTTGGCCGTAAGAAATATATATTTGCTTACGACGTAGTCAATGTATGACATAAGTGACAGACGCGTCGAATTAAATCTGACATTTGGCTTCCGTAAAATTTCCCAAATAGGATTAAAGGGCACAAGAGAAGAAACCGCAGAAAGTTTGGCAAAAGTGGAAAGCAAAGCGCCACATCAAGAACCTTTACTTATTTGAACAGATGCGCTACGTAGATTGCGGCCTCGCTGCAGCCACTGAAAGGAAATCTCTCTTCGCCATCTACAACGCCCGCTCGAGTGATTTTCATGCAAACGGCTTTTTCTCGGCGTCCCATATTGAGGGCTCCAGGCACTCTCAAGCTCTCTGTTACAGTTTCTTAAGCGGGAAGTCCCAATCTTTGCATTTAAATAAATTAATTGAATGGAACTGGTTATCTTAATCAGATAATTAACAAAAACTAGAAAGACCAGACATGGACGGAAAACGGTGTACTTTTTTTAATTAAAAAATAAACCGATTACGCGAACGTTTATACCGCAGAAACAATTAAGGACGTCAAACACATCTAGGTGTGATATTATGAACAAACAAACTGCCGGGTGTTCATGTACTATCGAGTTCGAACGGAATGCGAACAGTGACGGAACCTAGAAGCGTTGACGAATGGGCTAGCTGGTAGTTCCATTTCAACGGGTAACAAACAACGCAGAGACACGGACAGGGTAGAAGACGGATGACAGACACGGCGCTGAGTTACAACTGAGCTTCACCGGATCTGACAACGAGTATAAATACAGCTTTAACCCAAACCAAAAAGCCAAAGAAAAAAAGAAATCACTTAAGAAGGACGACCCGTGTTTCTAGAGTCGTCGTTGTTCTCCGATCTAGAAAAGAAACACGCACTCCTTTCCCGACAAGGGAAGTGACGGGGAACTAACACATTCTGACCCCGCTCGTCCGAATGGAAAGAACGTCCCTCGAGACGGTTGACGCGAGCCGAACGCCCGATCTCCTCCAGCCAATGTATATTCTTACCTGTGTAGGTATCGTCTGGGTATTGAAACCGTGGATGCAATCACGACGGTTGCACAATAGACCTTTTTTCAAAAATCCGCGCCCACGCTTGTCCGCCATTGCTCGATCACGTGCTCTGAGCGTGTATTGGACACGAAGCTGCGTCAGCGTTCGGCGTGAGCTCGGCTCAGCTCGTATTGGAAACGAGTATGATGTCAGCGTTCGGCGAAGAATCGGATCCAATCAAGGGCTTCGTGCCCAAAATGGTGATTGACTTTTGAAAGGGGGCCGTTCGTAAAGCGGCGAGGCCATTTTTACGGGAACCAGCACCTTTTTTCCAGCGTCAACACGCCCCAAGGTACAAATCGAGGCAGGTCGAGCAACATTTTTGACGAGGACTCGCTTAGGGCACTCCCGCTACGAAAACAAGCACCCGCACCACAGCGCTTCCGAAGGTGTCGACTTGCGTGAGTTGTTTGCCGCAAACTCTAGGTCGGTCGAGGAGATCATCCCCTAAACACCTCGGTGAAGGCAGAACGACTCGCGCTCATAAAAATAAACGAGCTCGACCAGCTACGCTCGTTGAGCACGCCGCAAGCGCTTGCAGTCATGTTTGTTATCGTTTAAGACCGAAGGGGAGAAAGGTAATCTCAGAATATATTTTTGAAAACCTCCGTCCTAAGCCTTACAAACACTGTTGTACCGCTGACTAGCAGACCAGTCAACGTGGAAGATCTGGAGGCGGTTCTCTGCGAGTTTCAAGATCTTGATTATAACAAATAATGACTCTTTTTAATTATTTGTTTCTCAAACATAAGGATATTGGCGATCAAAATACTATTACGACCCGGAAAAACAATTTTAGAACGAACATTTCACACGTCAATCATCTCTCCAACCAGCGCAAGCCGAGAAACAGTGCTTAGCTAGCTAAGGATCTTTCGTTATAGGCGGTGCCTGGAGCAGGGCTTCTACTCCCCTCCCTTCCTGCCTCCCTCCCTTACTCGCTCGCTCGCTCCCCCCCCCCTCCCCCCCCCCCCCCCCCCCCCCAAAACACACACATTGCGCCGAACAACGGAGATATTGCTCGAAATATTTTTTCCGTGAAAAACTAAAATGTGTCATATATATCATTTTTAAATAGTTGTTTTCCCAATTCAGTGTGTCTTTAAGTTTCCGATTTTTGCAAAACAGAAGCCAGAAAAGTGATCGGTCCTAAACATACGCCACTTTCATCTCCTTCTGCCTTGAGACTTGCACCGTCTGTGTCCGCATTTTCATCAAAGTGACACGAACACCACCCTCCCCATCAACGACCTCTGTCACTGACTCCCTCTTCAACAGCCAACCTCCGGACGAGTCTGTTCGCAATGTCCATCTCATCTCCGCCCTCCCCTTATTTTCTCCCCCATCCCAGACAAGGACGTTACTACCGCGCATGCGCGGCGACAGCGATGGGCTCCCAACAAAAAAACGCGTACTCAAAGCGGCGGTCCGGAGGTGACATATCACCGTACTGGCGCCCCCCTTGAATCAAACCGCCACCACCATCCCTCCTGTACTTCGCTTCGCCTAGCGATGGAGCGCCGGGGTCATCCCAGCCAATACAGCGCCTTCGAAATATCACGTGACTACACCGCCCCTCCCTTCCCCGCGCGTCGCTGCGACCCTCAGAAAGGTCACGTGACCCTCACACGGCATTGAATGGGCCTCGATGGCTGCTCGTAGCCTCGTGAGCGGTCCACCATAGAGTAAAACGGACTACAGAAGGAAAGCAGAGGACGAACTGGAAGCCGAGGAAGAGAACGCAAGGGGGCAGCTGAGCGAGACGGAGAGACGGAAGAGAGGGGGAGAGAAAGATCAGAGAACACAGAGGGAGAAAGAGAAAGAGGATAGTAAGGTAGTTGGAAAGAGACGCGCAAGATGGCGCGATAGGGATGGGGAGGATGCGGGAGGAGCGCATCCCCGATCCTGCTCCTCAGCATCTCCATCCCCGCGGCGCGCCCGCCACCCCGGGTCCGGGGAAATGGTTCGACCCGAGCTGCTCTCTCGCCCCACGACGCACGCGCCGCGTGGACTCTCCTCCTCCTCCTCCCCAGCCTCCCTTCTTCCAAAGAGGGCGCGGGCGTTGTGGCGGCCCGACCGGAGAGGGGTCAGCGGAACAGAGAGGCAGCAGCGGGCCGTGCCACTCCTACGCCGTTTCCCTCGCCTCCCCATCTAAAAGCTAAAAAAAAAAAGTCGCCTTCTCCGCAGTGTGAT
Organism: Ixodes scapularis; assembly: GCF_016920785.2. Taxonomy (NCBI): domain Eukaryota; kingdom Metazoa; phylum Arthropoda; class Arachnida; order Ixodida; family Ixodidae; genus Ixodes; species Ixodes scapularis. The sequence goes on along the minus strand of NW_024609836.1, from coordinate 30,489,436 downwards.
TCATCCCCAGTCGGGGTCCGAAGTCGCGGCATAGCGGCATCGACGTGACAAACACCCGCAGTTGGTGGTCTTCGTTCGGTTCGCTCTCCTCACCCACCAGAAACCCTCATGGAGACAGCCATCGCCGAGTGACGCCTGTTCTCGCGGTTCCGACTGTGGTGGTACGCGGGCGACTGCGATCGCTGCGCGCGCTCGTCGTTGTCGTCGTCGTCGACGACGCATCCTCGAGTCCGAGGGGGCACCGAAGTCGCGAAGAACAAGGAGTGGATTGACTGAATTGATGTCAGCGTCGCTTACCTTCAGGATTCGGGACCCGCCGGAGAGACCCAAGGACTCCCAGAAGGCGACCACGGCCTGACTCTCGGCGTACCTGCGCAGGAAGGAACGCATCGTTTAGGCAATCTGAAGAAGATGAGTGACGGCTCCCACGCGCGGACAGCGTAGGCTACCCGATCGGTGCTGAGACCTTCGGTGACGGGACAGTATTCCTCGGCGTGAATGTGAAGTGCGGTTCTTGTTTTTGTTGGTATCGGTGTTGCTTCGAGCGTCTTTTGATTCCTTCGTCGGTCTTTCCCATTTGCCGAGGATTATCGAGAGTTTGGGACGTCGACGGCCGCGGACACTTTACCACCAGACATCTGGATCTCTCCTCCGATTAAGTCGATCTCTCACAAGGAACTTACGGTAAGTGAAAGTTCTATCGTTTTGGCGACGAGCATCTAAGCTGGTGTGCGCGCGAAGTGGCGACGTTCTTCGAAGGTCCAAAGCCAGACTTCGGAGAGACAGGCGGACTACTCCAACTTTCCGTTGGTCTCTTTGCTTCAAGCACAAAATGCAGGAAACGAATTGGTTTTTTGGGGACGAACTGTGTACGCAAGGCTTATTGTAAGTCCAATGAGTAGAGGCGCTATGACGGCAGAGATCAGAGTAGATCAGGTTCTAGCTGGTACGCGGGAACACGACTTTACACTGGGCACACACTAGATACCAGTTTCTAAAAGGCAGCCGCATTAATCAATGACAGTCATACGCAAAAACAATAAGCTACTGCAATCAAGTTAACCATATGAAAAAGGATTTAGTTATTTTTGTATCTGAAAGGATAATTCGAAGGAAAGATTTCGCGAACCCTAGATACAAGGAAGTGTTAGAAGTTTGTTGCAAATTTACAGTTAAACCAATTTTAGTATGTATGGGGGTTCGATGGCTCGGTGAAACTTCTAAAGTGAACAGAATATTAATATCCAATATATGGCACGACTGTGGTAAGTCTGTCTATTCTTTTCATCTCGTGAACCGTTCAAAATAATTTACGAAACTTTTCACAACTAAATTCTGACGTCGTTTTGATTAGAGCAGGAAAAATGAAGCGCTGACAACTAGTATCTTGGAGGCAAAATGTCATGCTGGTGTTTTATTAATATTAATATTGAACATTGAAATCTGTGGCGTAAAACAAGCAATACGCTTAACTAAGAGAGACCGATGCAAAGACGAAGAAACACGGTAAACGACTACCAGCGAGCCTATTCGAATATGGAATACGGGAGCCAGGGGAAAATCCTACCCTTTCCAGTTACACCCAGTAAACTCTATCAACGTTCTCAAATGTGAGTCGAAAATAAAGAAAGAAAAGGAGTATCAGCATGCAACGCAGCAGTTACAATTTCTCGGTTATCCCATTGCATATTTTTTGAAAGACACACAATTACAGCAATAATTAATTTATCTTTCTCTCTACTAATAGTATGACACTGCTCAATAGAATGTCGGAGTCTAGCTTGATTATCGGGAACAAATGATTAAATGAAGTCAGAAGTTTGAAAATCGTCATTAGATTGACATGTTTCTGTTTTAATATTGTCTATACAATTACCAAGTGATTTTTTTAATACTTCCCAGATACGACACTCTAGAAAGCCAAAATCTTACACTTAAAAAAAAAAAAGAGTATAAATAGGGAACCTTTTTTACATTACGCGTTTATTAAGCCACATTTAAGCAAACAAAGAAAGCGATCAAACAAAGAGCAGCTTTGCCATGCTGAGTGTTCTTCCAGATAGCAATATTGAGTACATCATTTTCGTTATACTAATTTCAACGTGAAAACCTGCCAGGCATCACATTCTTTTGTTTTCAAATTTAGTAAAATCTGTCGCATCTTCCTAATTTCCAAAATTAAAAAAAAAAATCGAAGACGGTATACGGACGTATTTTTTGAAGCTAAAATAGCGAAACAAAATAACAGCATATTGAAGAAGGGCGCGCTAGGAGGTAGTTGCGCAATGACACCTTTTCAAACAACCTATTTACTAAAAAAAGAAGAATACGTTATTTAGTGGCACGATCTTATTGTGGTTTCAGCAGTCAAATTGGGCCAGGAAGGACAGTATAAATCATTCCGTGAGTACGGTCGAGGCTAGTGCTACGAAAAAGCGCTCCGATCCAATACCTCCAGACAACAAGAAGCCCGTATACTGCAGGATTCCGTACGTCACTCGTCGGAGGCCAGTGCGAGGCGCTGATTGGATACGAGCGTCGCGTCAGCGCTCGGCAAGTCTTCGTGTCTAATCGGTGAAAACACGAGACCCGGCCGAGCCCTGACACAGCGACCGTGTAAATATGCACTCAGCGATAGCTTACAGTAGATGACCTAAAACATCAATCTAGAACTATAAGCATTTCACATCTAGGCGGTTGTCCAACCCATCGAAAAGCTGAGATGCAACCATCGCCCTTTCGCACTCAAATTTATCGTGGTCGATCTTTCGGCTTATTACCTTAGTCGGGAAGAAAAAGGTGGGGATAGCGTCCCACTGATCTAGCCCTTCGCATACGGCGGTCACGCTTAGCAGGTTTGTTCGAGGACAGCCAGAATGCAGGCTATTCATCCTCACGAAATTAAATTAACTCAAATAATTTCTTATTTGAAGGGTTGGGGCAGAGGACAGAAGGGTTTGCATAAGAACAACGCTGATTACCTGTTGTCGAGCATGATGGTAGTATGTCTGAATGGTACTCCTCGTCCTGCGAGTTTACGAAATATGAATGTTTGCTGTATATGATCTGGTTTTTTTTTACGATGCTTGGCCGATTGATTAGTCATTAAAAAATAGGTACATTCCTTGAGTGCATGCGTGTGTGAAATATAAAGTCAAGGCTTCCTAAAAAATTCCAAAATATGCGTAACAGTTCACAATCTTGCCCGTTTTGTTTTCCTCGACGGCAGAGTTACTAACAGAGAACCCGAATTTCGGACATAAAGCAGACGAAATATCAGATAGGAAGCATGAGGTTAAGAATAGTACTGCATGACAGGCACAAGTGACACTGTACAGGCCGAGAGGAAAAATGCCACTGCCCATTTCTTTCTCTTGCCCCTCTTCATCCTTCTGATGTTGCTGCGTTTCCTCTGCCAACCCTACACTTCCCTTTAGCCGAATCTCGCAGGCTCCCGACCGAGGGAGTGGTCATGCCGTCCAGGCCTCTTTCTTTTCTCATCCCTAATAACTAGTCAGTAAACGTTATATTCGTGGGTACATGCTGGCTGCTTAACATATGTCATCATGCCTTTCCATCCTGAATGTTTTGGAACACTCAGGTCTTTCGCCCCAAGAAAAAAAAGTATCAATACAGCCGAGACCCTACATAAATCGTACTATTCCACGGATGAAGTATAAATGGCCATAATATATTAATTATTACTCATCAAAAACTTCAGGAAAGTATACTTTTTATTCCTAGGTCCAACATATTTCTTTGCATTGGATCCTATGGACCACCTTTTGAAACATTCGAAATTCTATCGTTAGTATTGAGGAAACGTATTATTCCCTGGGACTGAAATAGCGTGAGACTCAAAGAATGCACAAAAATATTTTAATGTTAATATTTCCATAATAAATTTTTATTCGTAAAAGAATCTTCCTATTGGACCTAGTATTTGCTCCTGTAAAGTTACCATTCCCGTTTACACAGCCGCAATGAGGTGAAACAATCTTTACAAACACTCATAGTCATATCGTCGATGATACGAGGCGTTTTTATCACCATTAACGTTTAGACACCACGTGAGGCCTAGCAATAAATTTAAAATTTAGTGTCTTGAAATGCTGGTGCTATAAATGTCTCAAAAGGGTAATAATCTCCCGAGTCTCATGGACCTGAACTGGTAAACTCGAGACAACGAGTGAGCAATCTGGACATACTTTCAACGTGGAAAACTCACAATGTTTATGATACGATCATACGGTAGGTGCAAATATTAATATTTCTTATTGCAACTCAAGTCAAGAAGATTTCAAAAAGAGACCTCAGCTCTTGGTTGGCAATTCTTCAACCTAGAAGCATGGTCTATGGCCTCCGAGATCCCGAAGCGAGCGAATGGCATGGTAGCCTGCACCGTGAACTGCTCTCACATCCTTCACGAAAGCCGGACACACGTTTCTGACAAGTGGTTTACGATGTTGGTGCGTATAATAATAATAATAATAATAATAATAATACTTTTATTGAATGAAAAAATAGCATGTACAGATTCAGGCCTACCGAAGCCTCATCGGGCTTGAACGGTAGTGCCTGGCAGACAGTGACAAAATAAAGCAATGACAGTGAAACACAAAACCCCACATAGATAAATCAAGCTATGACACACACAGAAAAGAAATCTTTATACAATTCTATTTCTGAGCGCTTTTTTCAGTTTGTATTTTGTACTAGCACAAAAAATACTCATAGGAAGCTTGTTAAAATACGAGGGAACATAGTAACGGCGCATGCGTTCGCCGTATCTTGTGCTGCACCGAGGTATACAGTAACGTTTTTTTGGCCTTAGGCAACGGGCTGGGGCATAAGGTACTTTAAAAGAACTATTCCAGAAATGACGGAAAACTACAGTTTCTATCAACAGAGAGTCGAAATCCGGAAAGCATAATGCTCTAAATACGTCAGTATCTTTATCAAGACTTAAATCATAAGAAATAACTTTTAACAAAGAACGCAAAATTGAATTGATTCTTATTTTCCATCGAAGGGCACAGTGGCCGTACACAGTTATTCCATAACGAAGCACACTATAGCCCAGGGCATGAATGATAAGCTTACGAACGGATAATGGCATAACGTATCTAACACTGTACATCAAACAAGACACCGCGCGAAGCTTCTTACTGATATGAGCGAGTTGTGAATTCCAGGCAAGATCGCTATCAAAAATCAAACCAAGGTATTTAACTGTAGATGTGTAATTCACAGGGAAACACGCGCAATTAAGACAATTAGACGTGTGCAAAAAAAGCGGAGAAGTGAGACTGACTCGTTTTAATGGGCTATGAAAACAAATTAGTTGAGTTTTTGTCGTATTAATAGAAATTAAATTTGCATCAAACCAGTCCATTGCCCTATTTGCCGCATTTTGAAGCAAAGAGATTGCGTGCAAATACTTAGAAGCGCAGGCTACAATTACAGTATCGTCCGCATATTGAAATATTGAAGTGGGCACGGTACTAGAAAGATCGTTCACATAAATATTAAATAATAAAGGACTAAGTACTGAACCCTGCGGAACACCAGCTTTAATTATCGAGAAGTTACTTCGAAATTGTTCAATTGTATATCTTCCACTCGGGGTTTCGAATTATATAAACACTTTGAGGGTGGTCGCTGCGCAGATGACCCTAACGTAAAAACAAGGAGTTGCATCTTTAATGATACAAGGACACCATAGATAGCTCATAAAAATAGTTTTGATACATTTTACCAGCCGTCGCTGGCATGCTTTTTCGTGTTCACTGAAATATTCTATAAAGTAGAATGTCACGTGGAATCATGACGTCACCTGACACTAAAGTCGCTCTAAATTTAGCGGAAAGACCTTACCGCTGAATTTGGCGGACAAATCGTGACGTCACGTGAGGCTGTGAGGTAACGTAATAACAGCCCACGTCAGGTCAGAGGAAAATTCTCGCTAAATTCAGCATAAACGTGTTCTCGCCAAATTTAGCTGCAGACTTTAGCACAAAGTTTAGCAGGGAATCACAGCGTCAAACGCTGTGATTCTCTGCCAACTGCTAAACTCAGTGGGTCACACCTTACAGCTGATCGGCTGCGAAACCCCGCAGCAACTGCAGTCGCCGTAAACCACCTCGCCTTTTACGCAAACACGAGTGCCGAAAGTGAGACGAGTCGACGGATTAGGCAGAGTCACGGAGCCGCCGAGGTTTTGAGGCCGAGTCGCGAGGCAACAACCGGGACAAACGACGCGATCTCGGGAGGTTCAGAGGAGGAGGAGGGCGCGCCGGATGAAAGCAGTCGTCGGGGAGCCCTCGAAATCGATGGGGAGCAGCCGAAGAAGCGCGGGAGGAGAAAAGGGATCGGGGGAAGCTGCGAAAGAGTGGCGCCGGGGATCGAAACCGCGAAAGCACGCGCTTCGCGTTCGGGCCTTCGATTAATATAATACTAGTAAAGAAATAAATGAGGGGGAAACCACGGAAGATATACGTAAAACGAGCGCGAGCACATACGAGCAGAAACTGAGAGAGAGGAAGAGATGTGAGTGCCCGGTGACGTCAGAGCGCCGAGCTCTGATTGGACGGATTAGGGGGTAGACGCAACGCCTGCTTCTATACCTATGCGAAGAGCAAGTCGTCTGTTTCTTGCTCGGGAGTTGCGGTGACGCCAGAAGGACGCCAACTTCTTATTGGCTAATTGAAAAAAAAAATAGTGGGTAGATCTCAATGCAAGATGCTTTGAGGTCTACCCACTATTTTTTTTTTCGAACAGCCAATAAGAGCTCGGCGTTGTTGTGACGTCACCGCAACTACTGCGCAAGTAGCAGACGAACTTGCCCTAGGCATTAGTTTCCTCCAATCAAAGCGGACAACAGCGCCGCCTGCTCCTCGTGCTGTGTCTCGCTTTCGAACGCCGGACCTTGCGCGCTCGAGCCGTCAGCTCTTCTACTGATTCCGAATCGGGAGGGAATCTTCGATGTTTTCTACTCTGAAGTACTTTTCATCTACTCAGATATGGTTTCACATGATGAATTCGAGTGCTTAGAGAGAGATCTGGTTCCCTGCGAGTAGAGAGAAATCCAATCGATGAAAGTGCTATTTTACTCTATGGCAGTACCGAGAAGGGGAGAGGCGTTGCGTAAAACACTATGGTTGATAAAAACGCAAGGTAAAAAAGCGCCTGAACATTCAGTAAAAAAAGTACTCACCATAATAGATGCGAAACGTAAAACGGCAGTCGCAAGATCCCCGCAGAAAGTTTAAATTACTTTTTTCTTTCTTATTCGCAGATTGCAGAGGTGCGTATATTGCAAAAGTGCGGATATATTATTGCATTGCAGAAGTGCGGATATATTATTGGGTTGACTCTCATTATGATACTTGTTTTGAGATACTCCCAGTGTGGCTAAAGGAGCTTACATTTACGGTGAGGTAACTGAATGTTTTGTTCCACAATATTATTACTTCATCCACGTACATTTTTTTTCTTTTTGTCGTGTCTTGACGGGGCAACAGACACAGTAGACCGGAGGACCATGGCCCGAGGTTTATTCCATGCAGCGTGGAACTAGAACGAACCTCTCGTGCTATCAAACTGACACGACGATAAAGAAGAAGAGCGAAGGAACTAAAGCGCCGCCACTATAGTCCCAGTTGCGCGCCCTTGGCGGTAACTACACAACACTCCTCCCCCTTTAATTACGTAGCAGCGCCAACGGCAGTATTATACAAAAGTTAGGAGCGAGCTTGGTATCTGTCAGGCGGACGCCGTTCTCTCGATGGGTAGCGTCCTTCAGAAGTAGATCGGCCTGTAGGAGGTACAAGATCCCGTTGCGGGATGGTGTGAGGCTGCTGTGGCCCAGGCTCTTGTACCGTGGTCGGGACACTTGGCTCGCCTGGTGAAAAGACCAGGAACCCCTCAGCGTCGTCGGTGTCCGAAGGTACCGGCGTTGCAGTTGGCCGTGTTTGGCTCAAAAGTTGATCGAGGTGCCGACGCCAGATGAACTTGCCTCGAGGCGTGGTAACCTGGACTTGGTAAGATACTGGACCAGTCTTCTCGAGGACGGTACCACGTAGCCACCTCGGCGAACTCCTGTAATTTCGCACTAGGACATTGTCACCAGGGCAGATTTCTTTTCTGCTTGTCCTCGGTTGCTTACTTTGTATAAATGGCTTGTGGATCACTTTCCCCTCTACCGTAGGCTTGATTACATCAAACCTGGAACGCAATCTTCTGCCCATCAATAAGTTTGCTGGCGTCTCTCCTGTTGTTGAATGTGGAGTATTCCGGTACGTCAGCAAAAAGTGTTGCAATGCTTCTTCCAGAGACTCACCAGCGGATGACTTGCGTAGTGCAGACTTCAGTGTCTGCACAAACCGTTCTGCCAGGCCGTTTGTGCTCGGGTGGTATGGGGCGCTCACGACGTGTCTGACCCCGTTGTTCCTCATGAACACCTTGAATTCCTCGGACACCAGCTGCGGCCCGTTGTCTGAAACGATTGTTTCCGGAATTCCGAACCTGCAGAAAAGTTCACGTAGGCACCTCACAGTACGCTCGGTCGTAGTGCTCTGCATGGTGAACACCTCTGGCCACTTTGAGTGCGCGTCCACCACGACTAGGAACATGGTTCCGCAGAACGGGCCTGCAAAGTCCACGTGTAGTCGTCTCCACGGTGCAGTCGGCCATGCCTAGGGGTGAAGAGGCGCTTTGCATGGATCATTACGCTGTTCCTGGCATGCTTGGCAGCTTCGTACCTTTCTTTCAAGGTCTGAGTCAATTGATGGCCACCAAACATAGCTGCGAGCCAGCTCCTTACTTCGCACGATGCCGGGATGGCCTTGATGCAGTTCGTCGAGCACGGGCTCCTGTAGCTGGGACGGAACAACAACCCCCATGCCGTACATTAGGCACCCTTGATGAACACTCATCTGCAAGCGTCTGTCAAAGAACGGTCTGAGTTGTTGTTCTTGCACGTGCGTCGGCCAACCCATGCTTGTGTATTCAAGTACTTGACAAAGTAACGGGTCGCGCGACGTAGCGCGTGCAATCTCCTTAGAGGACACCGGCATTGACTCTAGGCGCAGTGCATAGAAGGACTCTTCGCCCTCGCAACTATCGTCTTTCCCACTTTCGAGAAGGAACCTTGAGCAAAAACCGGCCTCTGCATTGTCACTGGATCTCTTGTACACCAACGAGTACCTGTACGCTGACAAGGTAACAGCCCAGCGCTGCAAACGTGCTGCCGCAATAGACGGAATGCCTGTCTTTGGGCCAAAATAGTCTGCAGCGGTTTGCGATCCGCGAGGAGAGTGAAAACTCGGCCGTAGATGTATAAGTGGAACTTTTTGATCCCAAAAATAATGGCTAGTGCCTCCTTTTCAAGTTGGCTGTACTTCTTTTCAGCTTAGGTCAGTGTGCGTGATGCATACGCCACAGGACGAGTGCTTCCATCTTCAGTCACATGAGACAGAATAGCGCCTATGCCATACTGGGATGCGTCGCACGCAACTTGCAATGACTCACTTGGGTCGTAGTATGCCAGAATCGATAGTGTTGCTAGCGCTGTCTTGATTTCCTCGAACGCTGCTTGACACGCTTTGTCCCAACACCAGCGCTGGTCTTGACGCAGCAGCCTGTAGAGCGGGCTCGCCAGGGTGCATAGTCGTGGAACAAACTTCCCGTAGTAATTTACCATACCCAGGAATTACTGGAGCTGCTGCTTGCTTGAGGGTGCAGCAACCTTCAGCAGAGCCTCGATCTTCTCTGGCGTCGTGTTGACACCTGCAGCACTGATCACGTGGCCCAGATAACGCAGCTCCTTCTGGAAAAACGCGCATTTTTCCTTCTTGAACACGAACTCCACGCTCTGACAACCGCTTTAGGACTGCTTCCAAATTGGCCAAATGCTCTTCCGGCGTCCTACCGGTGATGAGGACGTCATCCAAGTAGCAACTGACGCCTTTCTGATCTTTCAGCATTGTGTCCATGATTCTCTGAAAAATGGCTGGTGCCGAGGAGACTCCGGACGGTAACCTGTTTACGAGAAACAGTCCTTTGTGTGTATTTAAAGTTAGGTACTTGCTCGACGTTTCAGCCATCACCACCTGGTGATAAGCCCGGTTTAAATCAATCTTCGAAAATTCCTGGCCTCCTGAAAGCGCTGCGAACAAGTCGTCGACTCTCGGGAGCGGATACTGGTCAGTGTCAAGGCAAGGATTCACGGTGGTCTTGTAGTCGCCGCACAACCTTATTCCACCGTCCTTCGTCACTACTGGCACAACCGGCGTCGCATAATCACTCGTTGTGACTGGTGTTATGACACCCATGTCTTGCATCTTCTTTAGTTCAGCCTCGACAGCAGGCTGTAGGGAAAACGGCACGTTTCTTGCCTTGAGGAATTTCGGTACGTGACCTTCTTTCAGCGTCAGCTCTGCCCTTTCTTCAGCAATAGTTCCCAGGTCTTTATTGAACAGATTTGGGTAGTTGTCCAGAAGCGCACTAAGCTTTGTGCGTTGTTCGGAAAGCGCCAAAACATCTGACCTGGCAATGCTGTTGATCCCGAAGATCCGGTTCCAATTCAATCGGATCGCTTGCAGCCACTGCTGGCCGAGCAGAGGTGGTCCCTTTTCTCTTGTGATGTAGAGGGGAAGCTCGGTCCTCTGCTGTCCGTACTGCACGTCGACGTGAGCAACCCCGACGGGCTGAACGATGTCTCCTTTGAACGTGCGCATCTTGAGCGTCGTCGGCATGATCTTTGTTGAAGTAGATATCTGACGAAACTGTTGCAGTGACATGACAGAAACAGTTGCTCCTGTGTCCAGTTCCATTTCCAAGGCAACTTCCTGCACGTTTATTGTGAGTTTTATTGGTTCCATACCAGACGTGGTCATTTCCTTCATGCCAACTGGGTCTTGAACAGGAACCAGTTTCTTCATCGCCTTACGTGGCGTCCACTTCGATTTCTTTTCTTTGTCAGCATGACACACTCTTTGGACATGCCCCTTCTTGTTACACTTGAAACAGATATCCGCAATGTGCGGGCATACCCGGCTTCCATGTTTCGCTGAGCCGCAGCGATAGCAGTCTCGCTGCGTCACGTTCGCTTCCGCGACGGCCTTCACCTTGTGTACGTCCGAAACTCTAGGTTCTGACGCATGTGTTTCAGCGACGTTCTTTTTTGCTGCTTCCATGGCTAGCGCTTTTTCGACGGCTCTCTGGAAAGTTAGCTTGTTGTCCTCTGTGAACAACACACGCTGAATGTCCTCTCTGCGTAAACCGCAGACGAAACGGTCCCTCAAGGACTGGTCAAGTGCGGCTTCGAAGTCGCAGGTTTGCGCCAATTTGCGTAATTCTGCAACAAAGGCTGCTACAGATTCGTTCTCGAGCTGCATTCTTCTGTGAAACTTTGCGCGCTCGCTGATTACCGATGGCTTCGGTGCCAGGTGATCCCCCAAAAGCTTCTTTAGCTCATCAAACGTTTTTCTTGCTGGCAACTCCGGTGCGGTCAATGACTTCAGAAGACTGTACGTTTTCGGGCCTATGAGACTCAAAAAGGCGTGTACCTTGTCGTCCTCGGCTATTCGGTTGACCAGAAGAAACGACGTGAGTCGTTCCTCATACGACGGCCAGTCGCTCGTCGATTCGTCGAAGGGCTGGGTGTGTCCCAGTCGGCCGAAGACTTGCGGCACTTGACCAGTCGCTGCCGGATCCCCCGTTGCCATGTCGGCTTCCGCGTAGCAGTTCAGCGAAGCCTCCTCGTCGCCAAGTTGTCGTGTCTTGACGGGGCAACAGACACAGTAGACCGGAGGACCATGGCCCGAGGTTTATTCCATGGAGCGTGGAACCAGAACGAACCTCTCGTGCTATCAAACTGACACGACGATAAAGATAAAGCGAAGGAAATAAAGCGCCGCCACTATAGTCCCAGTAGCGCGCGCTTGGCGGTCACTACACAACACTTTTCAATTCCTCTTTCCCCTTGAAAAATAAAAATACGAAAAAAACTAAATAAGTATCATTACATCAATGAGAGTTCACAATCGCGTTTCGATTTATCAGTATATTGAGCAATACCTATCCGCTAGCTATTTATTTCGCAACCTAGCAAACTTTCTAGGGAAGTCGGAGTAATCTAGTCTTCTTAGCCCGACCAGCTTTAAAACAGGCCCAGCCTCGAAAGAACAGTCGGGGCGAGCAGACAATGCCGAGGTAAGCGTATCGCAGGGAGAAGCGAGTCTATAGACCAACACGCTGCTTACAGAACACGTCCGCATTTGGCCACACCGAGTGTGGGCACTGCGCACAAGCCAGATTCGCGTGAAGTGAAGCGCATGCGCTGAGCCGACACCAACGCCACTGAAGCAGCACTTTTTTTTTCTTTTATTATTATTTTTTTTTATCGCTAAAATAAATTGCGTCTTACAGAGCGCTCGCTCTCCGCCCAAATGTAGAGCTATTGGCGACGTGAGCGATCGAAAGCGTCGTTGTGGTCGGCCCATCACAATTGGCCGAATGCTGACTATGACGTCAGCAAAGGATGTCTCATTGACGGAAATAAGAGGTATGTAAGAACTTCAATATTGACGGTGTTGGCAGTGTTGATTTCAGAGTGCAATGATTTCAGGCTTCCACCATGAACACCATTGAACTTGTTGCTCACAAGATAATGACGTCACGAAAGGTAACCAAATGAGGGCGCCACCAAAATATCTCGCCGCTATATCCGAACGAAATGCGAAAGTTTCAGGACTAACGTTGCCTCATTTAAACTAGGGTGCCTCAATGTCCTTCTGTTTAGGGTGATGCCACCCTTTTAAGTACCCGATGCCGACAGCACGAGCTCACGGGTAAAATACAAAGAAATCGACGAAAACAAAATGTCTCCATGGCACAGTCAACGCTACAAACGCGTGCAGGGACACGCTCTTTCACGCGCCTCTGAACAAAACAGAATAATGAAAGTGTGGGACAAAATGGTCAGATGTCTCCACCCTAAGCAAAGCGCACATGAAGGCACCCTAATTTAAACACTTATAGGCGATTCGATGAAATTTTTAATGGGAGAATGGCGGCCGCCAGAGTTACCGAAAATGGGAAGGAAGGGAGGGGGGGGGGGGGCATTTTCCCATTGAAATTTTCAAAAAATGACTTATAACGTTCGACTGAGATAACTGTTAGCTCTGAAACATTGGCATCATTGATGGTTGGGACCGCTGGCGCTACGCTTGGGAAGAAAACGAGCGTTTTGCGACGCATCGTTCAATTTTGCGCTGAAAATAACACCTTTTCTTTTTGTTTGTGACACACGGTACATACATTTTTCCAGCACCTATCACCAGGATGAAAAATGCTGAGTCACTGGGCTATGGAAGCATTCATGGCGTCTGAAATTTGCGTACAAGAGAGAGACCGCTGCAGCTTACTTAGAATGCGTTCCACAGCCCGTGCAGCGGGCAGAGAGCAGTCAGCATGCCGAAGGCGAATCTCTAAATGGTCCGCATTCCGCTTCGGCAAACGTCGGCAGAGAGCGAACGCCACAGCTCCCGTGAGCCAATCAGAACGACGGACAGAAGCACCGGACAGCTGTTCTCTTCAGAGAAGAGTCCTCGGATGGTGTGTTTCTACGCGTCACGCTTTCGAGCTCCGATTGGTTCGCTGGAACCGTAGCTCTCGCCATTCGCCAAGTTACCCCGAAGCAGAGTTTAATTTGGAAATTCGGTAGATATTTCCGATACCTCCGATAACGATCGATACGACGCATGCGGAAAAGCGGCGGCGGCGGGGTATCGCTATTGGAGTCAGCGGAACGGTCTACTAAAACTCTAATATTACCGTTTGAACTCATGTAGAAACATTTCCGGTTCCACGCCGTATACCGCAAATAAACTGCGTCGGTAACCACGACGTCCCATGACAACGAGAGAGAGAGAGAGAAAACGAAGTATCACTGAATATAACGGACAAATCGTAGCGTCACGTGACACGACGTCACGTGACAATGCGACGTTTAAATGTGATGACACGGTGATTCACCGATAAATTTAGCGGATAAATATTCCCGCTCAATTTAGCGGGCAACGATGATCGTAGATGAAGGCTGAGAGGGGGAAGGATTCGTGTGTTTTGGTTTTTACGCAAGGTGGCGCAAGCTACCGCCCGTTATAAAGGGTACAGCCGTTAACATCCATCACACGGGATCCGCTGTGAAACCTCGCTAATAACAAACACAGCCGTAAAACGAAAAAAAAAAAAAGATATAATACACACGGTTAGGAAAGGTCAAATTCCAGCAATACCCGGGAAACACAAAGCTTTGTGGGAACTTAATTAGCTCCGAATTTTATGAAGGGAAGGAAACGGAACGCCTTGAAAATACGAGCATCCAAAGAAGCCGTGATCGAACACGAAAGCCTTCAGGATGGATCGCTGCGCGCAGACCAACGCACAAAGTAGGTTCCTCGAAGCGCATCACGGACAACCACCGCAAAGATGGTCCGGACGAAGGAAACCGAGGCGACCTGCCGGCACGCCTAGAAAAAAAAGAAAACAAAAAGACGGAATAGAACGCTGTTCTTCGAGAACGCAACGAACATACCGAGATAAATAAAAAGAAGAAGAGAGACTCTTCTAATCTCACAGCGGTGTCCTCGAAGGCTGGATGTACGAACGAGAGAAGAAGCAAAGTGAACCGGTTTCCAATATGGCATCCCTAGATCGATTTTAAATTTCATCCTGCTCTCTCCAAGCCCCCTTGTCCGTGTCTTTGTATTTTTTTCTTTTTATGCGTTTACATCGTCTTTCTTCGTATCGGTGCGCCAGACGGAAGAAAAACGAAGGACCGAGGTTGAAAAAGTAGACGCAAGATTTAGGTCAAACCCCGGTACACGTAGACGAAAAAACAATCCCCATAGTGTTCTAAAAAAAAAAAAGGGAAAAACAAACACACACACACACACGGCTGGACGATGCAGAGGGTACGACAGAAAAAGACGAAATATGAACACAGAAGACGCAGGGGGACGGAAGGCTGGTCGGGAGTTGGAAATCAAACAGTAGTGATGCCCCCGCAATAGATCATCTTGTTTTTTTTTTTCTTGCGTGTATATTTTTTTGCGATTTCCAGTTTTTTTTTTTTTCTTTACTTTGCTTTTGAGCCTTCTGCCGTTATAGGTGCTCCAGAAACCGTTTGAAAAGCACTTAAGTGTACGTTCCCTGCTTCAGCTCGATATGATACCTCCCCTACTTCAGTTCTAAATCTCTCCCGACGTGCTTCGTGTGTTGTATTGTAGTGCGCTGCTTGTTACTACGCCTGATACTATAGAAGTTTCTACTGTCATTTTATTTTTTTGTACTTGTTCTCGCATACTACATAACCTTCCCTTTTTTTTACAATGTAGTATCGTTATAGTTGATGCTTTTGTGGCGCATTTTGCTTTCTTAGTACTGAACAAACAGCGCCTCGCAGAGCAGACTTCATCCGCTTTTTGCCCTGTTATTCGAGATCGCCTGTGTCTGAATACACAAACCAAGCCTTAATTCGTCGGCTCCTTCTTAAGTTCGCCACGGAAGGAAAAGTTGAGAAATACAGCTGTATGAAACTGTGTATAAATAGTACTACCAGTATGCCTCATTTTTTCTTAGAATTAAGGCTCCGAGTCCCTTTCGAAAGTGGAGGGAAACCAAAACCCTGGCTGGGATCGGGCAGTTCGTCGAATGCCGTTTCATCGAACGGCGTTTCATCGAAAACTATTTTATAAAAAAAAAAAGTTCTATCGAGACCTGTTTACAAAATGTTTTAAAGGAGCGTTAGACTTGAAGAAAGATTAGTTTAAAAGAAAGTAACAGAGTTTGTTACTTTTTAATTGCGAGAGGCAGTAAAACGTTTGCTGGAAGTAATGTAGCCAGCAAAATCGAAATTGTTCGTCTTTATTTAGAAACCCTATATTCCACAACCAAACACGTACAGCGTATCGTGCCATCGTAGAGAACGACAAATATATGGCAATCCAAAAGGAGTACAGGCTGCCGCTTCAGTTACACAACAGTAAACCCGCAATGCACGCGTACTTTCAAAATCACAAAAAAAAAAAAGGAATGGGCGATAATAAGTAAGAGTTGTGATCACTCTACAAAAGAGCCGTATGCTAAAAGGTACACAACACTTTTTTATTTCTTCTTTTATAATGTCTGTGGCCTAGAAATATAGCAATAATAATAAAAAAAAATCTATGAATTGAGCGCTAGTGCGAAAACGAGCTGGTGTTCACTGAACACGAAGAAGACATAAACACCGATACTTCAGGTAAAGGACAGACGATGCACTGAAAGGTCTCAAATTCGATGAAACACCCGTCAGAAGTTCGATGACGCTGAGTTTGATGAAAAGTAAACTTTTCTACGATGGAAACCGCGGGAAAATGTGAATGTTGATTTTAGCAGTAATTTCATTGGATGTATGCTCAAAAGCCATTCCGTGTGCCTCCGCTGGTGAAAGCTATAAACTAAGTTCATCGTTCACCATTAGGGAGGAGCCATAACTTCACAAGCACCAAACTTCATTAAGGGGCATCTTCACAGCGAAGTGACGGTTCGCGGCACTTGTTAACTGGAAACTTCATTTACCTCGAGGAGCGAGGAAGTCCTCAGGGGGAAATTTTGGGGGGAGCAAAACAAAGCAAAAAGAAAACAAAATAAAGATGCACATTAAATTTAAAAAAAAAACTAAAAAAAAAAACAAAAAACATACGTTGTTCTATCATAAATGGTTTGTGTTCATTTGTAACACTGGAACTGCGTTCGAGGTTTGCACCGTTCCTGGTCCGTTGTTTTTCCACTTCACACGACGGCGGACGCCCGCGGCAGCGCTTCAACTCCGGCGGCATAAAACCGTATAAACAAGGTGCTCGCTCCTCTGACAAACAGTTCGATATGCTTATTGATTACACCTTCGCAAATCGAGTGTTTGTCCGGATAGCAAAGGATTCTACGCCTGCTTGCTCGACAGTTAGTACACGTACTGATTTTCGGTCGGGTTGAAGATCGGGACGGAGCTTATTACATAGCCACCTCGCTGCTTCCTTCGTTAAGCCACAGTCTCACACGAACCTGTGTTCGGAAAGCTCAAAGGCGTCGCTGAGTTCGTGAAATGTGCGATCGGACTGGCCGACATAGCAAGTGCGCAGAGCACCGTTCCGCCATCTTTACACAACGCGCAAATACAAGAACACAGAAGAGAGAAGACAGAGCACAAGACCCGGACTATCAACTTTCTTATTGTGAAAAACAGATTCTTGATCAGGCGGGCATAGGGTCTTCTTTTTCTTTCACTGTGGGGTCACTTCTTCTTCCTTGTTTCTTCGTCTCTACTCATAACTCTGCAAACCTTGAACTCCGAAGCTGTCGAAGTTTTCTTCACGGAAACAGCTTCATCGTGACGACAATATGATGTCACGGCAAACTTCAAGGCATACACCAAACTTTATCGACAGAACTTCACCGTGAAGTCACAGGTCGTTCCGAGGAGCAGCAGCCAATGGGCGACTGGCGAAGTTATCTTTAAACCATAAAGTTTGCGCCGCCAGCATAGACGCACCGAATACCAAGGTAATAAATAGTTTGCCAGGAAACGCTAAGCCCGGGTTGTTCGAGAATGTTGATAGCTTATGTAGCGCCATAGACTGACAACTGCTGGTGAAGAAAGGAAAGAGCCATCCGAAGCCTGCGAGGCGAATCGTGACAGCGTCTGATTTGAGAAGCGCGGGAATGTCCTGCGTGGGGCAGCGGGTGGACGAAAAAAGAAGCCGTGCCCGCCAAATATGTCGGATTCTAGAGCAAGCGTGGAGGAACATCGCGTTCTTAGGGGAGTCGGACGAAGCGGGCCGTCCCAAAAGCAGTCAGCGACGAACACACCAAATTCCTCTTTCAGAGAAAGAAAGAGAAAGAGGGGAAAGAGAGAAAGAGAAAAACTACACCGAGGGGCGAGACCCCCTGGCGAGAAAGGACATATATAGACCGTGAAAACGAGCCGTGCGTCTCCCCACTAAAAATATGTGAACGAAAAGAGAAAAAAGAGCGATCCCAAAGTCGTCCTCTGTCTTTCGATGGTCCCGAGCGGAAAGAAAATCCAAACAAATTAAAAATTGTGCAGGACAAGAACTACAGCTATATTCGTGCGTGTGTGTGCGCACGCGTGTGTGTATACCTTAGTGTGTGTGGATTATGGGACGTTTCCCACGCGGTGCATTATGGGAAACGTCCCATAATGCAACGCGCGCGTCACCGCGGTGCATTATGGGTCGTTTCGCAAAATGTACCGCGCGGTGCCGAAACGTCCGCGCGGTGCATTATGGGAAACGATCCATAATGCACCACGGAGACGTTTCGGCGCGATGACGTCGCGAGTGACGTCACGAGGCTGACGAGTGACGTCACGGCGGTCCCGCGCATAGCATTATGGAACGTTTCCCATAATGCACCACGCGGTTACGCCGATGCCGACGCCGCTCAAGCCGGAAACAGGCACCAAAGAGCTAAGCCCTATAAAAAAAGAAAGAAAAAAAGAAAAAAAAAGAACTTGTCTGCTAACATGTTTGAAGAATGCACACGTATGAACCAAACATCCTTTCAACATGACCGAGGCGTGTCCGATGACAATTCTGTCATCATGTCGGCACCCAGCATAGTGTCTTTTGCATGATATACAAGCAGTGGGGCTGGGCTTTCAAAGATCAGAAATGCTTTCGCAGTACGTCATCTTTCGCAACAACCACAAAAGTTTTTTTTCTTGTTTTTTTTTTCGAGGGTACGAGTGACAACATGCAGAAAGTGTGGTCACTGAAGCTTTCTCTCTCTCTCACACACACACACACAGACACACACACACACACACACACACGCACGCACGCACACACACGCGCTCGCGCGCGCGCGCGCGCACACACGTACGCACACTACGATGCTTCCTAAAATTTACTGGAACGCGGAAACTGATTTTCGCTTTTTACACCCATTTTCCTCGTTATAATAGACCGATCTCACTAGGCACTTTGACTACGCCACCGCTGCCGCAATGTATCCAGGGAACTTTAGTCTTTCTGCACGTGCGATAATTCTGTTGGAGCTCTGCACGTGTTGAGCGCGAGACGGCACGAGCCCTCGCATGCATGGCCTTCTGCCTCCTGTGAACTAAAGTTATGGCGGCATCACGCATGCGCCGAACGTTTAGTGAGATCGGTCTACTGCGTACTAGCGGCGTGATATTTTGGTGGTGCCCTCCTATGGTTCCCTCTCATGACGCCATACCTCGCGAACAGCAAGTTCGATGGTGTTTGTAATTATAGCATGGCGGAAATTTGAAATCATTGCGCCCTCAAAGCAACATTGCCAACACCGCCAAAATTGAAGTTCTAACATTCCTCTTATTTCCATCGATGAGAAATCCTTTGCTGACGTAACAGTCAGCCTTCGACCAATCGCAGCACGAAGATCAGAGCGACGATTTCGATCGCGCACGTCGCCAATAGAAAACAACGGGAAATCGCATCTTTTCGTGCAAATAACAGGTTTCCATCCCGTTTGGTCCGTTTCTCAGTTTCAGCTCCGCTAAACACCTCCTGATTTTCATTTTAACATCAGGCGCAATTGCGCAAAAAAAAGAGAGAAGAAAATGAAAGACGAACTGTTTTCAGATTTAAAACTCCAACAGCCCTTTCGCAATTCGTTGAAACAACTGACGTCCGTTGAATATGCTTTAACGGCCATCGAGGAGGGACTATTCCGATGATTGCGGAATGTTGCAAAACGTGACCGGAAAAAAAGGCCTCTCATACGTTTCCATTAGAGAAATGAAGAAAAAAAAAGAAGCTTTGAATGCATTAAGTTTGGACAAAAGCACGCAGCGACTGGTATAAGATATCAGATAGAGTTGACGACCTCAGCGCACAAATATTGGTTGGTACATTTTTGTAGTATGCGTGAACTTTATGCTTTTAAATTCCTATGTATACAATACGTCCTGAAATCCGAGAGCAGATATTTCAGACTTCATTCGCAAAAGGAGCTACTTTACTTTTCCAAGCGTCGGTACGAAAAAAGCAATCTCTTTCTGACTGAAATCAGCGAATGAAGAAATACGGTAAGCAACAATGGTGACACGGCAAGCAAGAGGTGAATTCTGCAGTGAGAGGTGTTCCCCCTTCATAAAAAAACAAACAATGCAAAGAAATAAAGAAATGTTAGGGCAAGAGTTCCGGAAAAGTAATAGTAAAAAAGGCAGCGCTTGCTCGTCGAACAGCCAAAAACAAAAATGAACAAGAAAAAAAAAAGTCAAGAACCTTGAACACATCTTTGACCCCTCGGCTGTAATCTGCTTCGCAGGAACAAGGGTCCAAACTCTAAGCTCCTTCGGCTCCCTGACGCTTCGCCTTTGTCGACTTTTACATCCTCACGACAACTTCACTTTCCGTTCGCCTTGACTACTTTCTTTTACTTGGCTCCCCTTTTATTTTTCATTCCTTCACGTGACGCGAGTTCCCACTCAACTCTCGTCGCCTTGGCGCTTTCTGTCTTTTGTCTGTTTACCTCGTTAACGCCTTTCCCGTCGAGAACGGGGCGCAGAGAGCCAGGACCCCGGATGCCGAAAACATCGGGAGAGGGGAGGTTCACCTCTTTCTCTTCAAAGTGCGCGTCGCAAAAATGCCACCGCTTCAAAAAAAAAAAAAAAAAAAGGAAGAGAAAACAAAAGACATCAAGGCTCCTTTGCTTGGTTCAAAAGCGCCGAGCTGGATCAAAAGCCGAACAGGCCATGCCCGACTAAAACAGTAAAAAGCAAATCAATCTACGAAAAAAGGTTAAACAAAGTTTAGGCGGGCGAAACGAAGTGTGCAGAATGCGGAGAAAAAAGAAAGCAGCATTTTAACAAAGCCAGCAAAAACGAAAAAAGAAAAAAGAGGAGGGAATGGTACAGAAGACAAGACTCTAAAATATTTGAGGAACAACCGCGCCTCATAGAAAACGGGACCGAAGTGTCGAGCGGTGTTCTATAGAACAATAAAAATGCTAAGGTAAAAAACACATTCACACACACACGCAAACACACACACACACAACACGCATACACACGCACACAGTGAAGAACTTTCAGGGACATTTTTTTGTTGTTGTTGTGAGCAGAGACTGACGCGAGCGAATAGCAAAAATGCTATCCTGTTCTGGCCTCTTGGATATGAGCGCAATCGTAGAAAGTTGAAAAATGGAGTATGAGCATAGGCCCAAATATGGTCCAGGAAAGGCACTAGAGTACCGTGATGCCCGTTACTTCACATTTCTTGTCCCAGGGTTTATCTCACGATATCCCAACCCTTGACCACCCCCTCGCCCGTGAACTTCGCGCTTTCTATACTCGTGTTCAACCCCCCCCCCCCCCCAAACACAAAAACACACGCATAGAAAAAAAAAAAAAAGAAGTTCTGGGCATTGTTTTATATACGCTGCGCGAAGTAATTCTTACAAAATTGAGCTCTCAAAAAAAAAAAAAATAATAATAGCGATGCTTTTGGAGTTTTAAACGTGTATACGTCGAGATAAGACAACGTACATCCAATGTAAATGCACATATACTTACATCTTATTACTTCATATAGAAGTGGGAAATTAGTAATGCTCCGCCAAAAACTAAACTTTTTATTTTTTATTACGGTATATGAGGATAGAACGACTATAGTGCTTTTCTATTTGGACCCATTTCGTGCACTTCTATTCATTATGTTCTACCTTTCCTCTCGTAGCTAATAAGTTTTTGTACTGAGCTTTTTTGAACAGTCAGGTATAAACCTGTACGTCACCGACAACTTGAAAAATGCCGGGCGCGGCGACTCCCGAACAATGCAGCACTCTGATTGGCTGCGACACCGCAGCATATTGTATTGTAGCACTGGTCGACAAAGGACGCCGGAGGACCAATCGCGAGGCGAGACGCGTGAAGATCGCACTCTAAAAAAACGTTTGTGCGTCTACTTTCACGCACAATACTTAGAGAGCCAATCGCCGCAACTTACGGAGGCAGCACAGCGAATGACGCTGCCGAAACATACGTTTAGACCAAAAAAACGCAGTCTGAGTTGTGACATTAAGCAATGCAAAACGTCACGTTTTGCATTGCTTAATATCACAACTCAGACTGTTTCGTTTTGGTCTAAACATATGTTTCGGCATTGTTATTCGCTGAGCTGCCTCTGTAGGTTGCGGTGATTGGCTCTCCGGGTGTTGCGCGGGAAAGCAGACGCACGGGCTTTTTTTTTAGAGTGTGGAAGCCACGTAACTGCGTCTTTAGCATGTCGGTGGCCGTAACGGCTCTTTAGCATTAGCAGATTCCTTCCATACCCTATATCGGACACGAAACTTCGGCCACAGTTTGCTGAACCACCCAAACATTGAGCCACCCAACATTCACAATTTCAAGTAGTGAAAATTTTTTTTAATCGCGTAAGGGTATCGGAATGTAGACACCTACGCCCCCCCCCCCCCCCCCCCCCCCCCAAATCTGCCTAGCCTTGGGAACCATCCAGAGCACCTCAATTTTCGCTAATAAAATTATTATTATTATTACTATTATTCCTATTAAAAATTTCTCCTACACCGAAATTTTGTTGCGCCTGTATTTGGTCACCCTATGCAAGCCCGGCCATTCTCTGTTGATCACTGACTAGACTTAATTTTTTTCAATTGTTATAAAACGTTTTTACGAGCGAAAAAAAAGAAAAAAAGGTAGGCAATTGAAAATACTGATTCGGAGTGGTTCGCTAGATGGCGCTAGTCGCAGCGCTGAATTGTGACGGTGAGGAAAGTATTGAAAGATTCTTCTGAGAAAAGAAAAAAAGGAATAAAAATGATATTACGTCGGAGATCGTTGGATATATGTAAGATTCGGCAGTTGATCGAGTGTACACAGCCGAAAACGCTTAGATTAACAAAAACGCTGGGTGCGAGGACATGTTATCTCGACTTGTAGACCAACTTATGTTTACAAACAAACCGCAGCGCCCCTAGCGGACGCCAGCGCCGCCGTGCATGCGCGATAGGTTGTGGGCAAGGAGTGCATATTCCGGCGTCAACAAAACATTGGACGTCGGTGTGAGTCCCCGTGCACTTTTTCGCGTAGGAATTGTTGATTCTACATCTTCCTACCACTGTTTACCACTTTAGTGGCTTAAGCGAAATTAAGGAGACTCGTTACACCGTAAAAGTTCGCGTAAATAATGTAACGTGCGGCGATTCATTCGCGTGAACGCCGCAGAATAGACGCTAAATCCATGATGAGAATCTGCCCGCTATTTTCAGTCGCGACGTTCTTTGGCTCCAAAAACGTAGACGGTAGCTGCGATGCTCGACGTCGATACTGAAAATCGCAAGCAGAATCGGACCAAGGGAATCAGGCATAACAAGTCGGTGAAGGACACTGGTAACAATGATCAACATATTGTATCTACTGTTTACACCGAGCCTACCTACACCAAACAACCTTCACACTTATAATCTTTTGAGGCGCGCAGTTGCTTCTTATTGCAACTACCGGGTCAACGTTTAGTCTACAGACCACTGCCGTTTGAAGAAGCAGACGACAACAAGCAGACAAGTTTGAAAGAGCAGACGGCAGTTCGAACAATCAGGCGGCCGTTTGAACTTGAAGACGCATTAAACGTAGTCCGCAGGTGGTCGGACAACTTGGCGGTTTTTCCCTCGTTCATGAAGCAATAAAACAAACAAATTTGACGACCGCAGGAATCCGTGAATTCAACCCAAAGTGCTTCCCTCTCAACCAATCGTGGTCCGACGGCGCCAGGTTTTCTTTCTTCACGTCACCTATTCACGTTTCCAGAGGAACCGGGCAGGCAGAAAACTCATGAAAACTGATCTTGAATCCTTTGCCGACACTTCTGGTACAGCCCCAGTCGCGGCGTTTTAACGAGAAGGCAACTTTTGCCCGGTTTCTTCCAAAAAAAAACAACAGAGGAATGCACGTCCCGCATGGTGACTTCCGCCCACAGCCCCAGACCGGAAGTTCGCCCGACGCGCCACCACCGCGGCGTGACGGAACAGAGCTGAGTTCGTGTATAGGTGGCTCATTCAAAGGGGGTTCGAAATTCCGACATACTTTCGGGTTGCCAGACTCCCAGCAGTGCAGGCTAGAGTGAAGGCTCTTAGCCAGACAAGTACACGTTATCCCCCAAAGAAGTAATTAAATATCGTTACTCGTTACTTGGCCTTAAAAGTAACTAAGTACGTTACTCGTTTCTTTTCTAACAAAATAACTAAATACGTTACCCGTTACCAAAAGAAGTAACTAGGCAGAACTAACTCGTTACTAGTAACGAATTACGTACATGTCTGCTCCTCGCTCCTTGTCGACGGTCAAGTACCAGGCTCTCCCATAGCGTTACGAAGGAGCTTGGAGACCAGGGGCGTATTGAAGGACTTTTGTAATTAGTCAAATATGAATTAAAATGAGACGCGAGTTGCTCATTAGAGCACTTCACGAGAAACCAAATGTGCCGTAGCGTATTCTCGTTAACTTCACAGTAAAACACAAATGAATAAAATAAAGCTAATTATTTGATCGTTAAATAAAATTGACAACATAATTAGGCTTGCCCAGAAAGAAACAAAAAAAAAACACGCAAAAACACACACCTCGATTGGCTGGATTTAAGGCAGACTGTTACGCTGCTCATAACGAGCAATCAAATGACTCGTGATCGATTGCTTTTGGGAGAAATTTCGTAATCACCCCATTAGATTTATTAGGGAGCAATCTGATTACTTTTGGAAGTATTCAAATCACTCGTGACAGTTACTATTTTCCCCTGCCCTTTCTAATGGCTTCCTTTGATTGTACACGTTTCCCACCAAGGATTCCTCGAATCGAGCGTCCGACAAGAGGGAGGATGATCTACCTAAACTGGTGAATTAAGAAGAGAATCAGTTCATAGTTCTGCGATTCTAACCCGACAATGGACAGTATACGAAAACTGCCCTGTCAAAAATGCAGAAAAAAATATCGTTTTCAAGATGTAAAGTAATCGCAAAAAAAAAAACAAAAAAAAAACGGTTAATTTTTGAAGTAACGACCGATTAGTCTTCTCGAGTATTCGAGTAATCTATATGAATACTTTTTATTAACGAAGAGTAATCGTAATAGATTACTTTTCTGAGTACCGTGTACAATACCAGTTTTAGGGCACAAGGGCAAAGCGAGTGCACCAGACGAACCTTCTACAAACTGTATTCGCAGCAAGAAGTTTGGGTATCGCCAACCTAGACTGCGAGTACTTCAACTTCCTCTCTGCTGGTGCAAGCACGTGCAATGCCAAGCTTCTATGCAGTACGAAAAGTAACGCATAACCGCCTGGGTAGCACGCGCACTTCCCATAGTAAGCTTCTCACCGCAAATATGTTCGCTCGCCCCATGAAAGGCAAATTAGGTCGCGTTCTCGCGGTGACAAAAATCGGATCTCAGGAGCGCCTCACCGACTCGAATGTTTTAGCCATGTCTTAAAAAAAAAAAAAAAAAAAAAAATGAAAAAAAAAATTACGTTTTTTTATCAAGCAGCTTAGATGTATTTGGTTAAATTCAGATTAATTTGATATTAGTCAGATTACTTTGATTCACTAATTTGATTTAAAGCGGCCTATTTAGATTTAAATCGCTATTAGCTACAAAATATTCATTCATTATGACTATACATGCATTACCAAACATGACAAATTGGTTGATCCACCCACACGATCACTGATAACAATGCGGAATAAAGGATTACTGTAAATTAAAGGTACAGCTTAATTATTTCTTAAAAAATGTAAACCCGCCACACACGGACGAAAACCGCTTCATCTATTCTTTTTAGCTAGCTCAAAGCTTTATTTGCTTCGCTTTCAATGTTGTAATTTGCTCGCAATAATTAAGAGACAGAAAGAGAGAGAGAGAGAGAGAGAGAGAGAGAAAGAAGTGTTGAAAAGAAAGGAAGCCTGAAACGTATTAACCAAATAATTACCATTGCTTTTCTAATGTTTGCTTCAACCTTTCGTGTTCTGACTCGTTAAGCAAACTTTCTAACGAAATAATTAACGTCGCAATAATTAACGTTACTTTTCTAGTGTTTGCTTCTTTCTTTGACGTTCTAATTTGCTCGCTATAGAACGTTACGAGATTGGCGAACGAGGTGGAAGGTGGAAAGAAAGCTCGGTGTTCCGATTTGTTCAGAAGAAAACTGCTTTCTGCTCGTGTTCAGTCAGATGCACGGTAAATCTGCCATGCTTTATGATTCTTTGATTTTAGTACAAAACAAATGTACGTAAAAAAAAACATCAAATAATACCCAGACGAAACAAAATTTAAATAGAAAAGATATTTGGATTATTTTTGTGGAAAAGTTGAGATCTAAATCGTGATAGAAAAAGTGGTCCGACTTTAATGACAATCTAAAAGCACGATTAAAATCGTCTCGATGTTCATTCTCTCCACCCTGCTCAAAAGTGGTCCCTTAATTTCCGCCCGATGACGTCGCGAAATGTTGCCTGTCAGGATATCGGCAGCGGTACAAGTCGCAGAGGTGGATGCGGTAGGCGCCCGCTCACGCCGCAAGTCGTTCTGGAGCAAGACAGCCTACGGAAACCAAAGGCAGACGCGGGTGCGGACGTCTAAAGCCCCTCTATCGTGGGAGAAGTGGCGCCATTCATTGTCGTGGATATGCGCGAGACACGTGCCGTGCGCCACTTCTGGGAAGAACATGGCGTCCGAAATCTAGCTCAGTGCTGCGCTGTGCCTCCATGATCTTCCTAAGGGCTGCACGTTGCACGTGCCTCCTGGGTCCAGTCAAATCGTGCCTCCTGTCAAATCTCGCCATTGGCCTCCACAGGTGCCTTGAGCATGTTCATCACGTGTGTCCGGACAGCCACTCACAAGTTCTGTTGGCTGTCGGCCAATCGCTCAAGGCCTCCGCTGCTCTTCAGGTCCCGAAAAAGGAAAAAAGGGAAGGGCTGTGTTCTAAATCTTAGCCAAATCGGGCCGTGCCGCGTGATAACACAGATAGAACGACGCGGGACGCGGGTAGGTTTTCGAATGCAGAAGTACAAAACCCTCACCCCGGAGTAAAATGAAGTAAATCTTGGAACACGACCGACGATACGAGGGCCTGGTGGAGCAGATGGACAGCGTGGCCAGCATAGGTAGGTGGCGCGTGACGTAGCACCGAGGTCAGCAAAAAGCGGAGCAACAGAGGAAAATCGTGATGTTGGCTCGGTAATGTTCAAACAGACGTCGGACTGCATGCCGGACGCTTCAGCTTTTACGATCTTTTTGCCGGAGTCGTGTCGCGTCACGATTTCTGAAGTGTCCTGTTTAGAAGCGGGCCTTTATTCGCTAGCATTTGCACGAACGACCGCCAGGATCGCGCGGCATAAGAGAGCGTAATACGTCGCTTCCTGTGACGCAATTTGTCGGCATTTCGGGACCGCTTTTGACGCATGCGTTTAACATGACGCTAAACCGACCAGTCGAAGACGCTCTCCAGGCGCCGTATAAAGCCGACGTCACACTGCTCATAGAACATACAAAGGATAATCTGGAAACACGAGCCACCGCAAAATCCGTGGTTCAAATGCCGCGTGCCACGCTTTCTCCTCGAACTCATTACCAGGTGGCATTGGAAGCGATGTATGTAAGCAGTGTGTTAAGGGAAAGTGAATAACATACTCTTGGAAAAAAACCTTGAAGTTGCAACGTGCTCAAAGCCGGCCAGCTCTGGCACCTTGAGCACCAGTTAATTCTGTACGCGCAAACTTGTTCCGTCTGCTTTACTGTCCCCTAATATGATGGTCTGGACTCGCGAGCACGGCTTACTTTGTATTTCACGCAACTTATAAGGCTGGTTCATACAGATCAGCTTCCTTAGGCTACGTTACGAAAGCTTGTGTACAAGCCATCGCGAAATCTGTGCTTCGTATTAAGCGTGGTTACCTACTCATAAGGCCCCTTTATCCGGGGAAAAGTGGCGCCATTCATTGTTGTGGAAATGCTCGAGGCACGTGCCGCGCGCCAATTCTGGAAAATTCATGGCGTCTGAAATTTAGCTCAGTGCTGCGCTGTGGCGCCATGATCTTCCCAAGAGCTGCACGTTGCACGTGCCTCGTGCATCGACGCACCTTGCGCTACTTTCGAAACATTAAGGGGCTTTACCTATTCAAGGAGATAGCCTGGCAGGCGACATTCTAAACACGAATGTTTCGGTGACGACGATCTATAGGACGGCGAGTTACTGTGGCAACCAAGGACACAAGGCTCGTCGTAACGCAACGTAAAGAGTTGATCTCGGTTCAACTTTTGAAACTGGTTCCATGGCCACTCGATCCCCCCCAGGGGAGTCCTAATCGAGTGGCCGTGCTGGTTCACACAGCACCGTTTTCTTAAGTTATGTCTAAGTCACCGAAACATTCGTGTCTCAAATGGCGCGTGCCAGGTATACCTCCTCGAATTGGTAGCCACACTTGATATGAAGCACAGATGTCCCGGTGGCTTCAACGTAAGCTTACGTAACGTAACTTGAAGGGGCGATGCAACAATTTTTGTACTTTGCGCAAATAACGCTTAGAACGGATCCCTGACGTTAATGACCTATGAAACACGCGTTCGTTTTTCACCCCACGAAATAGAAGTCCCTGAAAAAATTAAAGAAAAACGAGCAGCTTTCGCCCCCTCAACTCGCAGCCAGAACAAGCGACCACGTGATCAGGAGCCGATTATATGCCGCCAATGTTGATCATAGCCACGCGCTGGGGTTGGCAAAGCACAAGACACGCGCTGAGTTCTAGATATTTTTATGGCTCGGCTATTAGCGGCGAGATGTTTTGGTGGCGCCCTCCTATGGTTCCCCCTTGTGACGTCATTACCTTGCGAACAACAAGTTCGATGGTGTTTGTAAATAGCATGGTGGAAGCCTGAAATCATTGCGCTCTCAAAGCAACACTGCCAACACCGTCGAAATTAAAGTTCTTTCATTCCTCTTATTTCCGTCGATGGTATACCCTTCCCGACGTCATAGTCAGCTTTTGGGCCAATCGTGGAAGGCCGACCACAGCGACGCTTTCGGTCGCGCACGTCGACAATTGTCGTCGTTGCAACGATTGGACACGGGCCACTACCCGAATGCTTCTCGAGGAGGTAATTATCACGAGCCCAAATCGAGTGCCTACGCAATGCTCGGGTCCAATCTATGAACCGTATTCAAATATCGTCATTTGGGTGTACTGCGATCCCCGAGTTACGTCATCAAATTTTGCAAAGGAGAGATTGAATGAAAATGATCGCTTTTGTCCTTGAAATTACACCGCAACAAAGGAGTTTCTTGGCCAGGGGCGTTTCGTGC
Source organism: Ixodes scapularis (assembly GCF_016920785.2). Classification (NCBI taxonomy): domain Eukaryota; kingdom Metazoa; phylum Arthropoda; class Arachnida; order Ixodida; family Ixodidae; genus Ixodes; species Ixodes scapularis. The sequence continues at coordinate 30,460,013 of NW_024609836.1, read as the reverse complement.
GACTATCCTTGAGTCCCACTAGTGCCACTAGGGTCCTGTAAAGTGAAAAACATTCCAATTGAACATCGTAGCACCGCCCCTTCAAGGAATCGGGGCTGTGTAAACCAACCTATGCATATTAAAAAAAAAAAAAAGAAAAAAAAAAAAACGAACAGCTATAGTTACTTTTGGGGACCACATAATCTGCAACAGCCAATCCTACCCTATTCTGCGTCTGCAATTCAGACAACATCATGCATTGCCTATCTGTCATATCTGTCAAAGATTGGGACTTCAGCGTCCCGTTCCATCAAACACTTTCGACAAAAACATTTGTTTTTCGTAAAAAAACTGACAGGAACGCCAAAAATAAGAACAGAATGAAGGAATTGTTGCAGCTCCTATTGTCCGCAACATCATATTTCCGCGTTCGTGTACGAGCACAATCTATTCAAACGTTACATTGTCTCAGCGAAAACTGGACACTGTTCATTAACGCAAAAGGGCGATTTTTTTCCATTTTTGATGTGTTTGTTTTCAAGATAAAACACCGGGACGTTTTTTTTTGTTTTTTTTCTCCCCTTCGTATTAGGTATGCTCGAGACTGCTCAATCTCGCTCGTGCCTTATCTTCATCGAGTACAAATTTTAGAATTGATGACACCTTTTTTTTTTTTTTTCACCTTTTTCCTTTTATTTGCGTCGTGCTCGTTTCCTTTAGCATTCAATCCCGTCGAAGGATTTTCATCGTGCTTGCAAACTTAAAGTAAACGACGTGTTTTGTTTTTTTGTGTTTCTTTCTTCTATCTTTTTGGTTTCCGCGTTTTTGTCTTTTCTCCGCGCTTTTCCGAGGCCCTCTGGCAGAGCACGGGAGATTTTATCCTCGGAGAAGATTACCGTCGAGATAAGCGGGAATTAAGAAGGCGACGTCGAACCCGGGGTTCCCAAGAAAGACTAACGAACTGCTACTTTTTATCGCTTATTGTACGCCCCCTCTTTCTCTCTCTAACTTTCTTTTGTGTCTTTGTATCCTGGACGCTGCCACTCTCAAAGCGCCATTGTCGTGAAGACTAACTTTGTCATCCTTTTCACTCCTTGTTATTGATTTAACTTTTTTTTTATCCTTTTAAATGCGAGCTATTTTGTATGTGTAGGCTTTCTACTCAATTGCATCGATTTTCTCCGTTACTTTTTTTTTTCTTTTTCTGAAAGCGTTGAGACGAGCGGCTGCACGGCTGCACTTATCGGAGTTGCAGTAGATTCATTTTGTTATTATTATTCTGCAGTGTGTGCATTTTTTCTTCACGATATTCAATTAAATTGACGTCAAGCGTTTCTTCATGCTTACTTTTATTGCACTCCTTTTTTTTACTTTTTTTTAGGGGGGGGGGGGGGGGAAGGGGAGGGGAGGGCGGGTGTTTGTAGCACTAACGAGTTTCAGCTAGATTTTTCTCGATCGCGTTCTTTCTTGACCGTCTGGAAAAATTCTTCTAAAAAAATCACGTGGTCCCTCCCGCAACTGCTGTCCTCCCGTTCGAGGAAGTCGGACACGTCACTTGTTGCGTCGTTCTTTATCACTTTACGTCGCTGTTACTCACTGTTTTAAGTTCAGGAGTTCGTGTCGCAGTAAAGCAGATGTCGGTGGCGTCGTGACGAGAAAATCCTGATTGGTCAATAAGGTCATGACGTCACAGACGCGTGACCTCGAGCGGGAATTCCAAACAACCCACAACGCTCACGTGAAACGTGTCGTCACGCACGACATAAAAGTGATTAAAAAACATGACGCAAAATGCGAATTTAATGATTCTCAAATGATATCTTTTTATAGAGTAATTAATTTGCCTTAAATAAGAGATCTGAAATAAGTTTGAGAGGTGGGCTAATTGGTAGTGGTTAAACATAACGAGATAAAAGAGCGCGAAAAGGTACAGAAGGAAGCGATGTCCTCACGTTCTGTGTATGTTTTCGCTATTGTGTAAATTGTATGAATAGACTACTTATCTTGTATAGCGTCAGCTCTTTTTTTGTGAAGTTTCTCAAACATGTAGTACACATGTCATGTTTTATTTTTGTATAATTTCTTTGGCGCCTGCATCGCGACTGCTGGTATAGGTGGCTCGGGGCTCGTCAAGCTGTTTTTACAGCTTTTTTCCCATGTCACCTTTTCAACATTGTATTTTGTTGGAAATAAAGCTACTATTATAACTATGTATTTATAGTGATAGAAATGGAGAAAGAAAACACACATTGTTCCACACGTTCAAACGCACATCTGCGCATAATATATACGCCTTACGGCATGCCCTGAGCGATTATTGTCAATTCCAGGAATGCCAGCTCCTCACTAGGCAACGCCACTGACGCTGAGCTAATGCAGATTCTTCCGACACTCTGGACGTAGAATGCCTGAAGCACCCCGTGTCACTTTTTCTTCGTCCCTTCCCAAAATTGTGGTGGTATTAAAAGACGGTTCGCACAGGCACTCTTTGCAGTGAACTGAAAACGTATCCTCCCGCTGCGGTTCCGAGAGAGTACCTGTGCTCACGGAGCCTACCGTTCTGTCAGCACCCCGTTTGCCTCACGTATGGGGAGTATTCACTGGACGCCATATTTGTGGGTGCTGTTTAGAGCGCATGCTCAGAACGAGCTCACATAAATAGGCTGTTAAGACCGCCGATCTTGATGGTGTGCAATGCAGGTTGCAGACGAACTGTGGCAGCTCGTTCTTAGCACGTGGTCAGCAGTCACGCACACAGCTACGGCCGCCAGTGAATAGGTGCGGCCACACGAGGGGGGAATGCTGTACCACAGCCTCTTATAGATTGACAAAGCCTGGTAGATCGGCACGAGAAGCGGCCGCCGAAATAGAACAGGTGGAGCGGCAGACAACGGATGGGAGGAGAACCACGTGACTGGCGCCCCGCTGCGGCGAGACGCCGAAACACACTTCCGCCGAGCAAACAAGTGTGATTTCGGATCCTCGCCGCTGCAAAAGTTCTGAGGTGACGTCTAGGTTCCCTGAGAAACGGCTCTTTGATGCTCTGTGCTACCAGATCCTCGCGCTCCAAATCTGCTACCGGGCAATCAATGGCTCCGTCGTCGAACTGCCAGGCTTCGTGAGAATAGAGGAGGCTATGGCTGTACGGAACGCCCGTGGCACGAGGCACGAACGGCTTGGCGTGCTTCTTAGTGCACGTGTTCTTTTTATTTCCTCTCCCTTCGCGTTAACTCTTGGACAATTCTTAGTCGTTTTCTGTGAAGCTGAAAAAAAACAAAACAAAAAAAAAAAAGAATTCTGTAGAGGTTTTTTACATTTTTTTTTTTAATTATGTGAAACTCTTGCGTAAGTACGGGATGACCACCTGTCGCGTTCTTTCCACACCACGTTTCGTGGGCTGCATGGCTACCCTTTGTTCTCTTCAGCAGTGTGCCTGCCACGTCTGACAGTGCTGTCGATGGATAGCCCGCATTTCGGAGTCCGTCAATTCGCAACTTGAAGCTGTCCCCTATTGAGTGTGGAAGCAGGATTTCTTTAGTGCCGAGCCTAGACAGGCTAAGGCAATGCCTACAACTGAGGGACAGCCCAACGTGCCTCCACCCGTCAAAAACAAATTGGCATTGCGACGTCGTGTCGGTTTTCATTACTTTTTCTTAATAGCTCATACAACTTGTGTTCCAAAAAAAAAAAATTTAGAAAGATGAAAGTGCCCCAGAGGTAGGTGCTAACAGACTTGTACAACACTCATCACAAGTAATCAAATTACTTTTAATCGATTATTTTTGGGAGAAATTTTGTAATGAATTGATTACATTTATTAGGAAGTAATCAGAGAAGTAATCACTGCTTTTGGAAGCACTATAATTACTTGTAATCGTTACCATTTCCTCCTCTCTTTTTTAATGGCACTCTTTGTTTGTTCAAGTTCTCTACCAAGGAATCCTCGAACCAAGCATCCAACAGGAGGATGGTTTACCAAAATAATAGGATTAAGAGGATATCTTGTTTATAATTTGGTTATTCTAATCCAACATTATGGGGTTTTAGGGAACCGTTTTTGCAGATCCGATACGTACGAAACTGCGCATGCGAGAGCCTTCTGCTGTAGCGCATGCGCAGTTCGTACCGGCGGTCATATTGTACCGTATCGGATGTACGAAAACGGTTCCCTAGAACTCTATGTTAAACGGTACGCAAGACCCGTTTTTCAAACAGACAGAAAGATCCGTCGTTTCAAATATCTCAAGTGATCGAAAAAGTAACGGTTACTTTTTCAAGACGCGACAAATCACTTTTCCTATCGATGAATCAAGTTATCTTATTGAATAAGTTTTAACCAATAGCAATTGTAATTGATCACTTTTTTTGAGCAATTGTTTTAAGGCTGGACGCTGACAACGTTGGTCATGCGGGACGCTACTTTCCGAAAATAGCGACGGGGGGAAGTAAGGTCAGGGGAAAGTCTGTACGCACGCAAAGAAACTTACAGAAAAAAAAAGTTCCTTTACAATTTACTGTTTATATGGCTCCATTGTTTAAAACCACCGGATGGAGCCATTTTACTTATACGTGAATTTAAAGTCGCAGTTCCAATGTGCACTATTTTATTAAATATTGTACGCTGATGCAAGCTTCTTTTCTTTTTTTAAAGTCTGGTCCCACTAAAAACAAACACTAAAAACACACCCCGTTTAGCAATGGTTCCTAAAACCTGCCTGGCTTACAGAGGCACTAAAGTGCTCTTGTAGAAGCTTGTTTTTGACGGCATATTTTTTGCTGGGCTTCAGTCAATAAAACTGACGAGTTCTAGATTGCAAGATGTGGAAGTATTACAGCAATAGAAATACATGAGCAATCGGGAAAGGGGGGGGGGGGGGGTGCAATAATCGGGTTTTTGCACGTCTACAACAATTTGACCAATGAAAATAGTTAACTGCGTGGAGTTCCCGAACGTTACAACTTCTGCTCTTGTTAGGTCTGTTGTGCACTATATTTTGGCAGAAACGTCAAATCTTTGGGTGTAGGAGACCTAATACATCAATTATTGACTCAAAGCGCCGTCCGACTGGTGACTGCTCCATAGCGCAGAAGGAGGGGGCGTGTCACGGACTTAAAAAAGATTTTTAATAATAGAGCGGTCGCCCATGAGTGTACTTTCAGCTCCTTTAGGATGTCTAGAGTCCGTAGATCGAGTTATCACCCTAAATAGACGATCTCCTCAGATTCCACTCGAGTGTCCCTTTAACAACACAGAGAGTGGCAGCGACCGCCCAGGCGGGGAGTGCACACGCACAACGTCAGGAGGAAACGAACCATTATGAGTCCAAAAACAACGTGCTTCATGTGAAAATAGTAAATAACGGAGCAAAGGACAAAGGAAAAAAAAATAAAAGAGGAGGAGTTGGAACAAGATTTTGTTGCCTACGCGGCTAACGACAGGTGACCGTAAGAAGCCTAATCCCAAACGAAGACGAGCAAAAACGGCCACTCGATGAAGGCTAAAAGCCTTTCCCCGGTGGTTAGACAGCGTATCAGATGAAGCCAACCTCGCCGCAACAACAAATCGTCGCTTCGTTTAGATAAAGGGCAGAAAAACACAAAAGCTGCTTAAACTGTTAAAAAAAAAAAAAAAGAAGGAAGGAAACGGGTGGACCGCAAATAATGCCAATTAATGAGAGTCCCTGGGGAAGGGGGAGGGGAAGGGAGGGACAAAAGAAGACAGAAATGTACAAAAGAAAGGAGGAATGAATAAACTAGTGGACGGGGAGCGGGAAAGGAGATGCTAAAGTCGCTGACAGGCAGAGGGTTCAGGAGAAGCTCCCCCGAGCTCTTTCCACTTTAGCAAAGCAAACTTTAGAAAGGGGCCGACCTTCTCCATCGTTCGCTCTACTAAAGTGGAAAGAGGTGGGAGAAGCTTCCCCTCAATTTTTAAAGGGACACTGACAGGGTATTTATGCTCGCCGAGGTTTTTACTTGAACATTAACACAGCTGGACGCCGTATTTAAGGGCGCTGTTTACAGCGGATGCTTAGAACGAGCTCATATTAATAGGCTGATAAGATCGGCAATCCTGCGCGCTTAGCATTCGCGAACACAGCTATGTTCGCCAGCGAATACACCCTCTTAGCAGCGAGACGCTTTGGTGGCGCAATCCCATGGTTCCCTCTCATGACGTCATTAGCTTGCGAGCAACAAGTTCGATGGTGTTTGTAACGATCATGGTGGGAGCTTGAAATCATAGTGCTCTGAAACAACAATGCCAACACCGTCAGAATCAAAGTTCTTACATAACTCTTTTTTTCCTTCAATGAGAAATCATTTGCTGACGTAATAGTCCGCCTTCGGCCAATCATGCGAAATCCGACCACAGTGACGCTTTCAAACGCGCACTTCGCCATCCGTGCAAGCACGTGCAGCATACGCGTGACGGTAGCTTTGGCAAGCTTGCACTTGCACGTGCTTGCTCACACGAGCAAAGAACATGGCCGCGGCCAGACGCCTTGTTTGCAATCGTCTATCAGAGCCCAACTACCCAGAACACATTTTACGGATCGAAATTGTTTTTTTTTGTTTCCGTCCGAAAACAGCCGGTTGAGAATCGGCCGATTTCAGTCACGCTTACTCTCTTTTCTATGGCCACGTGGCTTTCAAACTACGTGTACCAACTACGTTCAAAGTCGTGAGACATCTAAGGCACACATACAGTATTAAGAAAAGAAAACGAACCCCATTTTAATAGTCTCAAAAAAAAAAAAAAAAACTGCAAATACGTTGATCGAAAAAAAATGTTGCACAGATCACGGGAAGTACATATACACGTCATTCCCAATATGGCGACCTACGGAGGGCTAGAACACGCGATGGGGACGGCACGAAGGACCAACAACAGACGTGGGGCCGCTACTTCGGAACTGTCGTTCGTGGTACCGTCCAATCGATGTTCAACCCCACAACACCGAGCAGAAGGGATATAAGTGCGAAACAATCGCACGATAAACGGTACACGCAATTCTGCCGTCTGCTTCACACGCCAGAAAAGTAGAAAAAAAACGGGGTTGGGTGTAGTCACGTGACTTCCGGCCATGAGCTTCCGTGCTCGTGTTTAGGTTTCAGTTTCAAGCAGTTGAGTTTTTGGCTTTATTAAAAATGTACGTTACTCTGCAACGAGATACTGATTGGCTAATCTCCTAAAACCATATTAAATAGCCTAGCAAAAAAGAAAAAGAAAACAATTTTAAAGGATAACCCGACAACAACTAGAGTGCTTAGGTTTCAGTGTGTTTCCGATTGCTCGATCGAAGTCACGTGGTTTATGGGCCGCATTTGCAATACAAGGTGTGATAAGGTGACAAAAGAGTTGATCGACTATAAGCGTGTGCGCCTCGTCGTTCGCTTTCATCGTCGCCACGCAACAACGCAGCGTAAGCGCTCATGCGACTAATACAATCAGGAGGCATCTACCATTAAATTTAAAACACCGTGAAAAATCTGAGTTGGTTCCTCTCTCCAATCTAGGCTTTCTAGGAGCGACTACTAAAACGAGTTTACAGGTTAGGTAAGTAAAATGATGAAGTCTTGGGGATCCTTCTAATCCTGGCAGGCTTATTTATAATAGGGCGGCCCGCATCCTTCTTGTTGTTTGCTTTTCTTTATTTTGGAACACTTTTTACTCATTAAAGGGAAAAGACGCCCGCGACTAAACAGGCCGCGACACAAAGTAGAGAAGTAACGATCTCGCGAGAAAACGCCGAGGAAAGTTTTCATGTTTAATCTTCGGAACGTTCATCGAAATTTCGTTTGGTGTTTCGGAGAAACAAGCATGAACGAAGACTAGTAGTGGAGGCAAGGAGTTAGTGTAACGAAACAGACCTTTCTGGAAATTTCCACAAGGACTCTCGTTAATCCCACATTGCACCGCGCGGTGCAGGGAATTGTGGGGCCGTTCCGATATGCGCTCGGGGCGACTGGTATACGCTCCGTACATCCGGGAATTGGCTCGATTTCTTTTCTCTCACCACTGCGAGTACAGAGCACGAAAAAGCACGAATAGTACCAACACATCTTAAAGCCTTTACGCATCCTGTTTTCTTATCCTCATGCTTTCTTTGCGTTGTGAAATCGCTCAATTCAAAAGGAACATGAATCGCTCGTACTATTCATGGGTATACTCATTTACGCTCATTACATCGGATTGTCTTATAGGGCGTCAAAAACACGATGGGAGGTGCTGTGTATTTCCGGAATGGTCTATTGATTTAAATATACCGCGATTAATAGGTCATACTTTTCAGAACAATTTATATATTATGGTAGAAAAAAAAAGTGCACGCACAGTGAACTCTCTCTTCGCTTGAGTTACGCGGACATACAGAACGAGAGCGCTAGGGGAAACTTGGTCCGGTGCTATTTTGTCCAGGATAATTTTTCCGGATCACTGCGCAAGCAACAGAAACAGATAATTTTGTGGTGTAAAACCTCGTTCTTCCTGTTGCTCAAATCAGCCTACGTAAATTTCATGAGCGGACGGCAGTGATCTTAATTATAGAATGGCACAGTGGAAGATCCATAACTGGCTTTACTAGCGTGTCTGAGGGTTAAGCTCAGAGTTTACAAACTGAAATTTGAACATGAACCAAGTAGTCAAAACTTAATAACGGAATGCACGAAGACACACAAAACAAACACTTACCCTTTTCCTTTATATATATATATATATATATATATATATATACAACGCGGGCACTTCACGTCGTCGTACGTGGTCTCCGAGGAGGATATAAACGAATATGTGCAGATGAATGAACCGTACTTAATCTAATAAATCAAAGAATCAAAGTTTTCAGGAACCCGCCGAAAGCCAAAAAACGGCGGAGCCAGGATTTGAACTCTGGGCCTCCCAATGTACGGTCGGGTGTGCTAACCTCTACACAACTCCACCTTGGCTTTCTGGCGTTTCCTACCTGTATTATTAATGCACAAGAAACGAAATGTATTCAATCGGAGGTGTTCTGGAAGCACACGCCGCCACGTGAAACGCGGTACGACGCTTAGTGTCACGTGGTACGTGCTCGTTTGTGCTCCAGAAATCCTCCCACTGTTTGTCTCGCCCCGTGTACATGTAGTATTCTTTGTTTATGAGCTTTAGAGACATGGTATCATCATCATCTGCGAGAATCAAGAGCCACGTTATTGAATATACACATATATATATATATATATATATATATATACACGGAAGAAAACGCACCTGAGACGGTTGTTGGAGTTTTTAAAACATATTATTGGTAAAGTTGGTCGACGTTTCGGCCTGAGCCAGACCTTTTTCAAGACTTGAAAAAGGTCTGGCTCAGGCCGAAACGTCGACCAACTTTACCAATAATATATTTTAAAAACTCCAACAACCGTCTCAGGTGCGTTTTCTTCCGTATATACTTTTCGTCGTCCAGCGCTTAGTTTTTTTTTCTCTCTCTCTCTCTCTCTATATATATATATATATCATGGGCATTTGTCATCAACGCACGGCGGTCTCCGAAAAGGAAATAGAAATTGTGATGATGATCTAACCGTACTTGGTCGAATGAATCAATGTCTCACGAAAGCCCCGAAACTCAAAATCCAGGCTCCGCCGTATATTTTGGCTTTCGGGAGTTTCGTAAGACATTGATTTCGATCAAGTACGGTTCAATCATATATATATATATATATATATATATATATATATATATATATATATATATTGTGAGGATGTTAAGAAGGTGATTTAATGAGAACTGGATAGAGGTGTTCAAGCGACAAGATCGTTGTGGCCCAGCTGAAGAGCGCGCGCAGCTTGGACCTCTTCTTTCCGCTTCGTCTTCTTCTCCCTAACACTTCCCCCGGGCGGGTAAAGGGCCGGTCCACCGGCCTTGGTGTGTTCAGTCGTGGGGTGGGTGGAAAGGTTTCATGCGGGAAACGTGGACAATGTCACGTGACTTCGTGCGGTGATCTCTAGGTGGTGACACTGGTTCCACTTCGTAGTTTGTAGGAGACAGACAGCGGAGAATGCGAAACGGCCCAGTGTATTTCTGGAGCAATTTTTCACATTTACCTGGCTTGCGGAGTGGGGTGGCGAGAAGGACTTCGTCACCAACGTTGTAGGATGCTTCGCCATGCGTCTGTGCGTAACGAAGCTGTTGTTGCTGCTGCGATCGTAGCGTTTGGAAACGCGCGAGTTGTCGAGCATCCTCAGCGCGGCAGATGACCTCTGAAGGATACGACGTGTGAGGTTCATAGACGGAGGGTAAAATAGTATCAAGAGTTGTAAGTGGTTCACGGGCGAATAGCAAGTAATACGGTGAGAAGCCTGTCGTTGACTGACGCGCGGTATTATAAGCGAAGGTCACATATGGGACAATAGCGTCCCAGTTTGTATGATTTTCCGCGACGTACATCGACATCATCTCTGATAACGTGCGGTTAAGGCGTTCTGTTAGCCCATTGGTTTGGGGATGATAAGCGCTGGTTAATCTATGAGTTGTGTTAGCCAGGCGCAAAAGATCATCGAGGAGCTTAGCTATAAAAGGAGTGCCCCGATCGCTTATTATAACCTGGGGTGCACCATGCCGGAGGAGAATGTTGTGCAGAAAGAAAGTTGCCACTTCTTGGGCTGTGGCGGTTGGAACACAGGCTGTTTCGGCGTATCTGGTGAGATAGTCTACAGCGACAATTATCCACCGGTTGTTGTTTGTAGACGAAGGAAATGGGCCGAGAAAATCGATTCCGATTGTTTGGAAGGGTCGATGAGGCGGTGTTATGGAATGCAAAGTGCCGGATGACTGAATGGTTTGAGTCTTGTGAAGGTGACATAGGTGACACGTGCGAATGTACTTGTTGATGGTGCGATACATGCCATTCCAGAAGTAGTTCGAACGCAAGCGGAAGTATGTCTTTGCGAAACCGAGATGTCCAGCGGTAGGGTCATCGTGGTGTGCTTGGATGATGTCTTTTTGGAGGGTCCGAGGAACAACGAGCAGCCAGGGTCGTCCATGTGGCTCGTAGTTTCGTCTATAGAGGACACCATCACGAAGGGTGAAGAGACGAGCGCGCTGTTGAGTGTGCCGCGTGAGAGATCCAGGAATCCCCATCAAGCATTGTATGAGTGGCCGTATATTCTGATCGGACGCTTGAGCAGCTGCAATGTCAACGGTATCCAACAGAGCGATGGAAGAATCGTGGTCGCTTGGAGCATGATGTGAAATGTCAGTGGGGAGAGGACATCGGGACAGCGCATCGGCATCCAGATGACGCTTTCCTGACTTGAAAACTACGCTAAAGTCGTAGTCTTGAATTTTCAGCGACCAACGCCCAAGGCGGCCAGATGGATTTTTAAGGCTGGCAAGCCAGCATAGGGCGTGGTGGTCTGTAACAATTTTAAAATGGGTGCCGTAAAGATATGGTCTGAATTTCGATATCGCCCATATTAGCGCTAGACATTCACGCTCCGTAGTACTGTAATTTCTCTCACACTTCGTTAGAGTTCGACTAGCGTATGCTATGACGCGTGGGCGACTATTTACATTTTGCGCCAGAACAGCCCCGATGCCATGTCCACTGGCATCCGTTCGGATTTCCGTGTCAGCTCCCTGTACGAAGTGGCCAAGTATTGGGACGGAAATGAGTGCACGTTTAAGAGATAGGAATGCCTTGGCCTGGGAGGGTCCCCATTAAAATGTAGTGTTATTTCGAAGTAGTTCATTCAGGGGTTCGGCGAGATCCGAGAAACGAGGGATGAATTTTCGGAAGTATGTACAGAGTCCAAGAAAAACCCGGATGTCTTTTGTGGTTCTGGGATTCGGAAAGTCAGAGACAGCTTGGACTTTGGTGGGGTCTGGGCGGATGCCTTCCGAGCTCACTAAGTGACCCAGATTCCGAATTTCCCGAGCCCCGAACGTGCACTCTTTTGAGTTCAACTGCAAATTAGCGGAGCGAAAGCAGTCCATAACTTGCTGGAGTCGATGTAGATGATCTTCAAAGGTAGAGGAGAATACAATAACATCGTCGAGGTAGCAGAGACATATGTTCCATGTTAAACCGCGTAGAACACTGTCCATCATCCGCTCAAACGTCGCGGGAGCGTTGCACAGGCCAAAAGGCATGACATTAAATTGGAAGAGACCGTCCGGAGTGACAAACGCGGTTTTCGGTTTGTCCGCGTTGGCAACAGGGATTTGCCAGTAGCCGCTACGAAGGTCAACAGATGAAAAGAACGAAGACCCTTGAAGTGCGTCGAGCATGTCATCGATACGAGGGAGCGAATATACGTCTTTTTTAGTTATCCTGTTTAGACGCCGGTAATCAACACAAAAGCGCCACGAACCGTCTTTTTTCTTAACGAGAACCACGGGGGAGGACCAAGGGCTGAATGACGGCTGTATAACATTGTTTTTCAGCATATCAGTCACATGGTCTCGAATCACTTTACGTTCCGCAGGTGAAATACGATACGGGCGGCTCCTAAGGGGACTTGTGTTTCCGGTTTCAATCTGGTGGTGCACCACAGATGTCTGTGGGAGTGCCGAGCGGTTGAAGTCAAATAAGTCGCTATATGCGTCCAGAAGACTGGAAAGAGCTTGCCTTTGGTTGGTTGTTAAGCAGCTGTCGATCATCAGCGTTGTATGTTTGGTGGAGCATTGGGTTTGAGGAATTGGCTGCGAGTGGAGATGGCACGTGTCTTGAGCCAAAACGGCGAGGCTATCATGGTCGAACGTCCGGATGGTTGCAATACCAGCTCCTCGAGGTAATATAAGCGGCTGTGCAGAAGCGTTTGTAACGTATAGATTAATTTGGCTTGCTATTACGGCGACGGTACAGTAAGGCAGAAGCAAGCCCTTTTGCACGAATGTGGTAAGCAGTGGCTCGACAAGACCGTAATCTCCTTGGAAACTGAACTCAGGCTCCAGTGTTACTGCGACAGCAGTCAATGGTGAGATACATAGATCGGCTGTCGTTCGAAGGACAACAGGATCACAACCGGCAAATTCGTCTGTGTCAGAAGTGTTTAAATGCAGCTGACGTTCCCCACAGTCAATGATGGCATCGGTTGACGACAGGAAATCCCACCCCAGTATCACCTCAACCACGCAGTTCGAGAGGACTGTGAAGACAACAACGTAGCGATTGGAGCCCAGAGTCACTGAGAGTGTGGAACAGCCGAGAGGACGTATCAAATCTCCATTTCCCATACGTAAAAATCGTCCAGGTGCTGGCGTCAATACTTTGCGCAAAGGCCGTCGGAAAGTGTCAGAGATACAGGATTTGGCGGCACCGGTGTCTACGAGGGCTATAAGTTTTTGTCCGTCAATTTCAATAGCAACAGTCGTTGGGCCTTCTCCAGGAGGATTTATATTGCAGTTTCGTGGTGCAGCCTGACCTCCTGTGGCAACGCAGGCTGCGGGCTTCAGTTTGACGTTGTATTTGCGACGGCGGCGACGTTGAGGGGCGACACGGAGCGCTGGCGTCGAGGGTAAGGAGACGGTGATCGGCCTCTGCGATTGTCACGCTGTGAAAATGGAGCTGGGGTCTGGCGGTCAACGGGACGGCTATCGTCATCGGGGGAGTAACGTGGATAAGGTTGAGGGAAACGGCGATACTCGTCAGGGTTCATGCGACGGCGGCAGTAGCGCGCGACGTGGCCGGGTAAACTACAATTAAAACAGATGGGTCGCTGGTCTTCCGTTCTCCAAATGTCACTTCTTCGGCGCGGTGCGTAGGTTCGCGACGCTGGGGAGGCCTGATTGAAACGGGAGCCTGGGTAGAAGTGCGGCGCATCATGTGGCATGGTACAGAAGAGCGGCGGTGCGGGAGGTGGTGAAGCATATGCCGACGTCGATGGCGTCAGTGATGCAAGCGCAGCATGAAGTTCGTTCTGGACGACTTTCTGGACGCTCTGTGCCTGAGGGTGGGTTTGGGTTGTCTCGGAAGGTGGACGGAGGTGATCAAGAAAAGAACGCAGCTCTTCCCGAATGATGCTGCGGATCAGTGCCGGCAAGTCAACACCGGCAACAGATGCAACGGATACCTCTGGAAGGCGTTCGAAAGGTGCTTTTGAGATCCGTGCACTCTGCAGTTCTTCGTACTTTTTGCACTCACCGATTAGTTGTTGGACTGTCGTGGGTGACTTGGGTGCGACAACAGCGAAGAGGTCTTGGGACAGCCCCTTAAACAAATGACGGATACGATCTTCTTCGGTCATGTCGGCATCCACTCTGCTGCAGAGACGAAGGACATCCTCAATGTAGCTGGTGGAAGATTCGGTGGTGGCTTGAAATCGGCGAGCCAGCTTGTCTTTCGCTTGCTGTTTGCGTCGTTCTGGTTTTCCGAACGCCTCCGAAAATGCGACTGTAAAGGCGTCCCATGAACTGATTTCATCTTCATGGTTGTCAAACCATTGCAATGCAGTGTCTTTCAAAAAGAACACTACATTGGCCAACTTAAAGCTGTCGTCCCATCGGTTGTGGTGACTTGCGCGGTCATAACTTTTCATCCAGTCGTGAACGTCAGTGCCAGGAAAGCAGGGTCCCGTTGACGGTTCTTGACGGTCGGTGGCGATGGAGTGGAACCGGGGGGTGCCAGGCCGTTTGAAGTACTTGCTCCTTGAGACATGGTGTTAACGGTGCGCCCGCTACGTAACTCCAGAAGAGCGGTCAGCCGAGAGGTTGGGAAACGTACTGACCTCCACCAATTGTGAGGATGTTAAGAAGGTGATTTAATGAGAACTGGATAGAGGTGTTCAAGCGACAAGATCGTTGTGCCCCAGCTGAAGAGCGCGCGCAGCTTGGACCTCTTCTTTCCGCTTCGTCTTCTTCTCCCTAACAAAATATATATATATATATAGAGAGAGAGAGAGAACGAAGAGGGGAGAAGGTGATTATTGAATTTTGTTGCATTAAAGTTAGGGAAAGGGAAAGGGAAAGAGAGCTGGCGAAAAATTGGGCCAGGAGCGGGGATTGAACCCGCAACCTTCGCCTGACCGGGGCGACGCCTTAAACGATTAGACCATCCTGGCCACTGGTTCCGGCGGACTCAATTTCTGACCAGCTCTCTGTGTACTGTTAGTTTCGAATTCGCTTAACTGGGTAGACGACAACCGTTGCTGATTTAAGGCCCGCGCTATTTCCGACATGCGGCAGTGACGTGGCACGTCATCTCAGCTTGCAAATGTCGGAAAGGGCCCGTCTTCCAGGATATCTAGGGAACCACTCCTCCCCATAGGGACAGGCTGCACCGTATATATAATGGGATTGAGTGAAGATTGACAAGTGCAGCCGTAGTAATATTGAGAACGAAGAGGGGAGAAGGTGATTATTGAATTTTGTTGCATTAAAGTTAGGGAAAGGGAAAGGGAAAGAGAGCTGGCGAAAAATTGGGCCAGGAGCGGGGATTGAACCCGCAACCTTCGCCTGACCGGGGCGACGCCTTAAACGATTAGACCATCCTGGCCACTGGTTCCGGCGGACTCAATTTCTGACCAGCTCTCTGTGTACTGTTAGTTTCGAATTCGCTTAACTGGGTAGACGACAACCGTTGCTGATTTAAGGCCCGCGCTATTTCCGACATGCGGCAGTGACGTGGCACGTCATCTCAGCTTGCAAATGTCGGAAAGGGCCCGTCTTCCTGGATATCTAGGGAACCACTCCTCCCCATAGGGACAGGCTGCACCGTATATATAATGGGATTGAGTGAAGATTGACAAGTGCAGCCGTAGTAATATTGAGAACGAAGAGGGGAGAAGGTGATTATTGAATTTTGTTGCATTAAAGTTAGGGAAAGGGAAAGGGAAAGAGAGCTGGCGAAAAATTGGGCCAGGAGCGGGGATTGAACCCGCAACCTTCGCCTGACCGGGGCGACGCCTTAAGCGATTAGACCATCCTGGCCACTGGTTCCGGCGGACTCAATTTCTGACCAGCTCTCTGTGTACTGTTAGTTTCGAATTCGCTTAACTGGGTAGACGACAACCGTTGCTGATTTAAGGCCCGCGCTATTTCTGACATGCGGCAGTGACGTGGCACGTCATCTCAGCTTGCAAATGTCGGAAAGGGCCCGTCTTCCAGGATATCTAGGGAACCACTCCTCCCCATAGGGACAGGCTGCACCGTATATATAATGGGATTGAGTGAAGATTGACAAGTGCAGCCGTAGTAATATTGAGAACGAAGAGGGGAGAAGGTGATTATTGAATTTTGTTGCATTAAAGTTAGGGAAAGGGAAAGGGAAAGAGAGCTGGCGAAAAATTGGGCCAGGAGCGGGGATTGAACCCGCAACCTTCGCCTGACCGGGGCGACGCCTTAAACGATTAGACCATCCTGGCCACTGGTTCCGGCGGACTCAATTTCTGACCAGCTCTCTGTGTACTGTTAGTTTCGAATTCGCTTAACTGGGTAGACGACAACCGTTGCTGAGCCTGTCCCTATGGGGAGGAGTGGTTCCCTAGATATCCTGGAAGACGGGCCCTTTCCGACATTTGCAAGCTGAGATGACGTGCCACGTCACTGCCGCATGTCGGAAATAGCGCGGGCCTTAAATCAGCAACGGTTGTCGTCTACCCAGTTAAGCGAATTCGAAACTAACAGTACACAGAGAGCTGGTCAGAAATTGAGTCCGCCGGAACCAGTGGCCAGGATGGTCTAATCGTTTAAGGCGTCGCCCCGGTCAGGCGAAGGTTGCGGGTTCAATCCCCGCTCCTGGCCCAATTTTTCGCCAGCTCTCTTTCCCTTTCCCTTTCCCTAACTTTAATGCAACACAATTCAATAATCACCTTCTCCCCTCTTCGTTCTCAATATTACTACGGCTGCACTTGTCAATCTTCACTCAATCCCATTATATATACGGTGCAGCCTGTCCCTATGGGGAGGAGTGGTTCCCTAGATATCCTGGAAGACGGGCCCTTTCCGACATTTGCAAGCTGAGATGACGTGCCACGTCACTGCCGCATGTCGGAAATAGCGCGGGCCTTAAATCAGCAACGGTTGTCGTCTACCCAGTTAAGCGAATTCGAAACTAAACAGTACACAGAGAGCTGGTCAGAAATTGAGTCCGCCGAAACCAGTGGCCAGGATGGTCTAATCGGTTAAGGCGTCGCCCCGGTCAGGCGAAGGTTGCGGGTTCAATCCCCGCTCCTGGCCCAATTTTTCGCCAGCTCTCTTTCCCTTTCCCTTTCCCTAACTTTAATGCAATAAATTCAATAATCACCTTCTCCCCTCTTCGTTCTCTCTCTCTATATATATATATATTATATATATATATATATATATATATATATATATATGTATATATATAAAGCTGGGAATGATGAGCGAGGGAGAGAAATACAGTAAACCGTCTGGATACGAAGCATAAAAATAAATAAAAGCGAAAAGGAGTCAAAGAACCGACAAGTGAGAGCGAAGAAACAAAAAGGACAAAACGCAAAGAAGTAAAAAGAGAAAACGCAAAGGAGAGGACAAAGAAAAAAAAATCAACTCGAGGTCAATTAAGTAAAAGAAATTAGTGCGGTACGTCGGAGGCCCACGAAATTGTATGCATATTAGTACAAAACGGGCCAAAAAAAAAAAAAAAAAGCCCATAGTAGAAAAAGAAAAAAAAAACGGTTTGTTAGCTCCTGCACACTCTAGTGCGCACAAACGCACTCCCCACAAAAATTTTCCCGCTATATTGAGCGAATAAATTTCCCGTTAAATCGCGCGTCGTGGCGATGATCACGCGAAGCATTTTTTTTTTCCGTTACATTTAAAGGTGAACTTTGTTTACCGCTAAACATCACGCCGATGTCACGTGACGTGATCTGATATCCTGACATCCCGTGACGCCGTCACGTGATTGAACGACGTGACGTGATGTCAGATTCCTTCATAATAGTTCCTCATGATCCTTTTCACTTAGAATTCTGCCGACAAAACAGATCCTGTGTTCACAATTGACACATATCCTATACGCACACCCTTATCTCAAGAAAATAAAAGCCAAGTATCCGCAAAATGAATTAAAAAACAACAACAAAGGAGCGGAATATCTTGGACGCCGACAGGGCCATGTTATCATCGCCAAGTTTCTGCGGAGATCGCAGACGGCTTTGGTCATTCTCGGTAATAAGCACTGCAAACTTGCTGCCACGGCCGAAGCCCTCGAAAAGAACACGCAGAGATCCTGCAGACACCGAGAACACTCATACATTTCCAAATAAAGTGGATATAAGCGGGATGGAAAGTAAACGGTACAAATATAAAATAAACTGCAGTCTGATAAAAAAACAAAATGGGATCGCGGGAACGAAACGATAAAAGCAGCGACGGAACCCAAGCAGCGCGGGACGACGGCAGTGCGGAGACTCCGATCTCGTGCGGATTCAATCCGATTAAGTTCGATCCGATTCAATCCAACCCGGCTCAATCCAATCTGGGGCTCGCCATCCGCGTCTCGCAAACTGGGAGCAGCCGCTCCCCAAAATCTAGCCGTGTCGCCAGTTCCTGCGAAAAGGATATGTATAATCGAGTAAATGACTTCTTTACTGCGTGTTATTTAATGCGGAGTGTACTCAGCCCTCAAGTTGATTGCAATTCGTCAAGTTGCGATAAATATTCTGTGACCAGGAAATGCTTGAATGACAAAAAGGGGCAAAAGAAACCGAACATTCGAGATGTCGCGAACTTTTGTCGAACCTCGAGTGTCGATTGGTTGAGGAGAACCTTGGAACTCTTAGCAAAGCTGGACAAATGGATGGATGAATGCTAACGGCTACGCTTTATAACGGGTGGTAGCTTGCGCCACCTAGCTTAACTGTCTTTTTCGCAAAGTTGAACTTCGCAGTGTTGCCAGACTTCTACAGAAGTGTAAACATTGTGGGAAACATGTAAACTACGAAGTAAGTCATTTTATATTATGATTACCAATACTTATGCATTGTTTAAAATAAGTTCTTTATGTTTTAGTTAGTAAAACAATGTGAATCAATAAAACGATATACCCCAAAATTACTGCATTTTTTCTCTGCCAGGAGGCGTCGCCTCGCTTTTCAAATTTCCGCGCATGGCCAGAAAAGTCGAACTTTCGTTGCACTTTGCGTCCGAAGTTCGAAAACGTCGATCCTGGGCAAGTTCGCGACATCCCAACCAAACATTCAGCCTCCGATTTATCTACGAAGTATGCACTTTTCCCACACGGGCGCAGCCATCTTGAATGTCGTCACTTCTGGTACGCGTTAAAACATAATTTTGATCTCCCAACGCCGCTGGAAGGAGTTCACGAAACATGCGTGATTGTAGCACATTCTTGTTTCGCCTCATCTATATTTTTTCCCGGATATCCCAGGTTGAAATGCATTATTATTTGTTTGTCCCGCATACCAGATCCGAAACCCAGCTGACTGAGAACGACAGGAAACGGAAACCGTCGCGGCTATGACGTCACGGCGCTGCAGTGGCGCTGCTGTCGGCACGGCGCATGCGCAAAGGGCTCACCTGACGCGAAACTGGTTCCAGCGTACGACTATTTAGTGCCCACCAAACCTGCTGCGGCAAACGCCGAATTGTCTGTGTCAGCACCGCATTGGTGCATACGTGTCTATAGTAATTTTCAGACAGACAAAGAGAAAGCGAAATTTAGAGTGCATTTTCTACAAGAGTTGGACAACGGACACATACGCGCACTGCACGCCGACTTCACTAAACGAAGTCTCACTTAACGCTTCCGAAACGGCAGGAGGCTACGTGGTTCATTTTGGGACCGACCGAGGGTGCATTATTTCATCGGTGATCGTTTAATGGCACGATCAACTTAAACGTAGCAGTTAAAACATCTGCAGTAGAATCCTATTTCTTCGTGTGGAAAGTGTTCCTCAAGACCAGGGGGCTCGAGCGCGTACACAGAACCCGACCACGTAATGCATAGAGGTAGGAAGCTTCTAGAGGGAACATGATGCCAGCCGAGGTGAAGCCGGGGGAGACTTCCGGTTCGGAGGGCCATCTTTGGATGCGTTCCCACCATCCCTTCCGGCATCACATAGGGTTTTCTCGTTTGGCTGGCTTGACCTGGTATGTCGCGTCCTCTCCTTCCTACCTCCATGGCGTAATGCTAGCATAAATCAGAATCAAAGATGGAGGTTTGATTAGCCAAACGAACGAAGCGCATCTGGCACGCCCCAGCAGAGGACTGAAGAGTCATTTGGACCATCTTGAGATCTTTTGATAGCTCGATTACACGGCGCCTTCTTCGCGACAAGCCTCCGACAGATTTTGCGTTCACCTCACCCAAGATTCGAACACGCCAACTGGGGACCCGTAGACTAGCGCTTTGCCTTATAGAGCGATCTAAACGGCTAACGTAAATTGGCGTTTTAGCACTCGCGTGGTGCGAGCATGAAAACGACGCTGTGTCGTCCGATCAGCCGCAAGTGACGGTCATTAGAGAGTTTTAGTATTGCATCTAAGAGCAAACCCAAGCACCGCGCGCGCTTGCGTTAGTTAGCGCCGCGTGCCCCACACACAACGCATGCGCAATACGCACGCAAAGCGGCGAGCTTTGCGAACGTACGCTCGCTATACCTTTTAGCGTGCACATGTCCTTGTCGTTGCTCTCGTCGCACGCGAAAGAGCGAGACTTAGCCAGATTAAAAAAAGGGGAACCATAGCTGGAACTGCCCAGGCGGTACTACAGTCTCTGGTATCCCAGAGGTTCATAAAAAGAAAGAACAGGGCCCACTTTAATTAAGGTGGCGATGCAGGCGAGTCGGTTCATGACTTGAGAAATTAGGAACAGCGCGCAAAAAAGACGAGGACAAGGAGAGTAGAGCACAGGACAAGCGCTTGCCCTGTGCTCTACTCTCGTTGTCCTCGTCTTTTTTGCACCCTGTTCCCAATTTCTCAGCCCACTTTAACACCGCTGCTTGAAATGTCCACGAAACGTTTACCCATCAGCTCTCCAGGTGAAGGCCAAAAAAACGAAGAAGCGCGAGATCTCATTGCAATGACTTACTAATTGCGGGAGAGTTTCTAGCTGCTTGTCGGCCTGTCAAATATGGCTTTGCTCATCATACTGGCGCTACTTCAACGAGTTTATCAAAAGGTAGGTAATGTCTGAGCTCAATACTAGCAAAAGAAACGATCGAAGAACGACAGAAAAGGAAGGTGAACACGTTGAGCAGAGATATCAGTTCCGGGTGGCTACTTCGAGCAGGGGAAGGAAGGAAAGAAAATCCGCGAGGCAGATGTAATTTTTCAGTCTTTTTCTTATCTCGTTAAATATTCTACCCGAAATACCACGTTGCGACATACTCCAAAACGTCATCATAATATTAGCAGATGATGCATATAAGTATAAGGCGCTACTTTTAAGGCTGATTCAGACATCCGCGTTTGTATTACTTTCTACAACAATCGACGCGTTGTCCGGACTTTGGTTGCCATAGTAAGCACTTCGTCGCAGCCAGTCATAGCAATTCTAACGCATTCGGTCCCACTCAAAGGTTTGCCTAAACCAACCTCTAGATTTGTTAAAGAAAAATTAATCATAAAACTTACATATTCCAAACTGATTTTCGTAAGTTGAAAGCCCGAAAATAATGCTCATTACAAAATGAAAATAAAAATAAAAAAGAGTCAGAAAAAGCAACAAAAAAGGAAGTTACAAGAAAAGTACGCACAAAAAAGAAACACGTTCATATAACAATGTGTGTATGTGTGTGTAGGGGGTTCATTAAATACTTCGTAGGAATCAAAAATCCCAACGGCCGAATAAAATTTTAAGTTATTTTTTTTTAAGATCCACCGCGACAAATGACGCCTCTCATTGGGTCTTCCTACGCCCCTCTATTCGCGGGCCACCCCCAACACTAAAACGTTGTCTCTTGCAGAAGATTAATGCGCTAATTAGGCTACGGGCGTCGTGCACCCACCCGCGCAGCGACGGTCTTCTTCTTCAATGCCTCCTTTATTTTTCTTTGCTCTTCGATCTCCTTCCTGCTCCTAATATTACCGCGCTCAATTATTTATAAAGAAAGGCACGACGAGGGAGGCTCAAAAGGGGGTAGGTTTTCAAAACATAATGCTTCGGCAAGTCTAGTACCACCGTGTCAAAAGAACGGCCGAGAAAGAAATATATATGGCCCGTATACCCCGGCGGAGTCCCTACTTCGTTTTATCTCAGGTTCGAGCGGGGTCAAAACCTATACTTTGTCTCATCCTACGATGGACTAAAGGCAAAGCCAAGGGCCGCCAGGTCCAATCACGTTACACGCTAAACTGACATGCTAAACATTGATTAGGGGTGGACGAATAATGCTCCGAATTCAAAAGCGCTGCATCATTTTTATAACTTCGACACTGCAAAGAGTCTGTATGTCTTGGCTTTCTTTGCGATGTAAAATTGACGAGTGACTACATTCAATTCGAACCACTGTCCGCCCATCCCCATTAGACGCGGGCACCGACACGTGCATCAAAGCGAAATACCACGCAGTTTTTAAGTGCCTTGTGATTGGATCTTTTGGTGGCCCGTAGCTTTTAATTTTAGTTTATCCTGGGGTGAGACGAAGTATAGTTAGTTTCAATACAAACGCACACACCAAAAACTTTGCGACGTCATTGCGCATCCTGCGCGCTTGATTCAATCAGTTGGCAGTAACACACCCACAAAAAGAAGAAAAACAAATATGACGTGATCTATAGCGCATTTCAGGAATGTTTGAGTGACCCCATAGGCCCGAAGCATTGGTAGAGCTCCTATTCAATGTGAAACTGTGTATAATTAGGCGAATTCTGCACGTTGTGGGCTGGTAACACGAACGAGCCAGCGTCGGCTGTCTTCGTTTTTCTTTCAGTGTTAAAGTACTGTCATTGAAACTACTATAGCAGTAGTGTTCAGTTAGGATACTAATTCCTGCGTGGTAAACTTTCATGTTCGACAGTTCCCTCTCGAATTAAAATGCGAAAAAGAACCGAAGTCGTGTTCGCGTTAACAGTGTCGCGTAGTGCACTACAGTTCGCCATGATAGCCTATACACGGTTCACGTAAACTAGAAAGAAATAAAGTAAAACAAAAATCGGTCATCAGAATGTTTACACACATGCTCATCGTCAAATTCTTAGGGAATATATGGTCAGCGTAACAAACTCGGTAAAATGTCAGTAGGTTTTGGCTAAAACATACCGAGCTTCAGAAGCATTTGCAAATAAATTATCACCCTTGCAAAAAAAAAAAAAAAAAAAAAAAAGTTTTAGCTTGCACGTAAAGATCTTACCACATGACTTAAGGTTTCATTTTATTCTGGCATGAGGGGCCAGGCATGCACCGTCCATGTAGTGCTCCCTCAAAGGTTAACGCAGTTACCGTCTCTGGAACCAAGCAGCAGTCTGGACAGTGTTTTAACTTTTAAAGCTAACCAATCTATTCTCGTAGTGCGCTAAACTAAAATGTCAAACTCGAAGCCTTTTGTTTACTGGGTCATGATCCTGACGGGTTATGCTCCATTGAAGCCAAAAACTCTGCATTCGTCCCATTAACGTTTGGTCTTTTTTACGTAGAAATCATAGGTAGGGCAGTGGACGGGACAATAAATTTTAACCGAATAATCGGCGACTTTCCTTCGATTAATTAATCAGCTAAGAAGTCTAATGGCAAGTCTTAACAAAGGTGGTAAAGCGTTGTAAAACTACAATGTTATTTATATGTGGGCACAACACTTCTGGAACTTGAAACTACTTAACGGAGCCAGAGACGAAAAATTTTAAGAACGTAATTTAATTTAATTTATTGCGCATTTTACGTAGGTGCAAATATTATAGTCCGGTGGCAAAAATAGACAGCAAAAAAAAAAAAGTAAGCCGTTTACAACTCCCTGTAACACTAAATTAGAGCGCAGCTCTTGAGGAGGAGGAGGGAAGGGTACTGAGGGGTGGGTATACCCCTCTTCCTCACCTCCTCATCCTGCCTGCTACTCCTCCCTCCGAGCGGCGTCGCCGTCGCCATCGGCGTAACCGTGAGGTCACGTGACCCTCCTGACGTCACGTGACCCTCGTGACCACACGGGGGTCACGTGAATTCTCTTTATTTTCATTTTCTCCGTACCCAGACATTTCACTGACATCTTAAAGGGGTAGAGAAACGAAATTTTAGCGCCGATCTTGTTGCACAAATATGGGCTAGGGACAGGCACCACCTCGGAAATATAAATATTGCGCTGTAAAACACAGGAGAACTAATTTTAAACATAATTAAACGATTTCAAATTCTCATCTGGTGGATGGGGGGAAGTTCTCGTGACATCACTTGTGCCAAAATAGCAGCGCCGTTCTGCGGCAATACGGCGTGCCGGCAGAATTCGCCTAGGCCTGAACGCGTTTGCAAAGCCTTGGCGGAGAAAGCCAAAGCGTAGTTGGCCACAGTGAGCTCGTTCTCGTTCTATGTTCTCGTTGCGGCTCTTTGCACGACACGGCCCGAGCATGCTTCTGGCACGGCCGGTATTAGTTGCTGCGAGTCGCGAGCTGCAAGCAGACGTTAAAAAGGATATGTTTGAACTACGAGGGTGTCAGCAAGAGCCACGCAAATGCCAAATACCTGTTCACACTCGGGGCGGACACGCGCGTTTGATCGAAGTGCTGGATTCGCCCTGTTAGACCGCGTTTCGGTAAGCGCTTCTGGACCGATCTTTTACGATTGCAACTCAATACTGACATGACACTCGGCAAAGAAAGGTTTGACCGACATCGCTCGACACTGACGTAGCGTCGAGTCAGAATAAAAATGGCATACTAATAACAGAGTGTACATACCGAGTTGCCAAGGTAATCCGTATGGCGTTTATTTGAGTTCTATATCACACAAAACAAGGAGATAGAATCAATGAGAGTCCCTTTTCGACGACAGCGTTCGTCACCGCTGTCTCGGAAAACAAGGAGATCGAGATGACAAGGGGAAAATATTGACCTCTGAAATTTAGTTCAGGGATCAAACTACTCATCCGGTAAGGGTCCACAAGGGTCGCGCGGGCATATTCCATTCAGCAGGCCAGCCGGTCATGGACAGACGGTCTTGGCCAAGGACCGCCGGAGCAACGGTGCGCAGAGTCGATGTTGCTGCTAGGCCTACTATATTCTGCCGAGCTCGCTCGGTCGGCAGAATCGTGGCTGTTGTAGCTCTTCTCGTGTGTTTGTGGATCCTGCGTTCTTGATCGTCGTGGTCTGTTTTAAGTACTCCTTCCTTTTTTCTTGCTGGTTGAAGTCGGGACGCACGAGAAGAGCACGAAGAAAAATAAATGTCCGTTGGTGGCCGATACCAAGTAACTGAGCGACGCTGTCGGCCTTGTTGATTTGATGCTTCGGAGCTGTCGTAGGATTCTGACGTAACCTGCGCAAAGGTTACGACAATTTCGTTTCGAGAGCACGGGTTTTCTCTCAAATTTGTCGTACGCACTTTTTTCGTCGTGAATTCGCTTTGAGAATCCGGCCTCAGAGCTGGTTTTGTCAGTGCTGCCGTGGTTGCCGACTTGCCGTGGTCCCGTGGTGCAGCGTGCGTGCAGCCCTTGCACATCTCAAACGGCCACGTTGTCACAGGTCGTAAATCGTCGACGCGCCACCAAGTGGCAACGCTCGTAACCACAACATTTACGCCGTAGCCTTTCCCGACCGGCACAAGTGACGTCACGAATGCGCCCAATATCCCAAGACGCATCGCGCTCTCCGATGGCCGATTTTTGAGCGCGCGCCCAATCGGGCCTATCAGGGTGAAAAATATAGCCATCCGTTCAAAATACAAACGCGCGATTATGATTTATGAATATCATTGATCATATTGAACCTATTTCTGACCATAATAGGTGTATTTCAAGTTTCGCTTCAGTATCCCTTTAAGAGGACTATGACGTCAATGTCGTCGCGTGTGCTCGCGAAAACCGGCGGCTGCTGGCTCGTGGAAAGATCGTGTGCCACTTATTATGCAAACTGAGATATTCGGTTAAGCATCCCTTCAAGCTGACGCCAAGTACAAGTACTCTAAGAAGTAATTAAAGAGTGCGTGACACGTGTTGTGTTGTTGACGCAGAAATATTTGTTTGATGAAAATATGAGACAGTAGAATTAAAACAAGCAACGCTGTGCTTTTGCTGATCGCTCATCCCTTACTGTGGGTACTATCAACCCGAAGAACGTAACAGAATGCGAATATTAAGGAATATTTGGTTTTTCAACGGGAAGCTATAAGATCTAAATAGAGGGTGTTTTAGGCTTTCAGCTACCTTTTGCCAAGACCTAAGGGAAGCTCCTGCCCTCTAGCGTGGCAAACCAACGCAGTACAGTTCAGAGTCCTATCGAACAAGTATAGATACTTTTTAGCGACGTGCCAAACTGGCTAATGAACA
Source organism: Ixodes scapularis (assembly GCF_016920785.2). Taxonomy (NCBI): domain Eukaryota; kingdom Metazoa; phylum Arthropoda; class Arachnida; order Ixodida; family Ixodidae; genus Ixodes; species Ixodes scapularis. Next base: position 30,433,654 of record NW_024609836.1, on the reverse strand, counting down.
CGCATTAATTACCCAACTTTTTATATTTTTAAATACTAACTCGTGCGCAAGTCTTCCAATACAAAAGTTGCAGAGCGTGTTGAAAACTTGTCATCCTCTCGTTTCCACAAAAGCAGCCTTCGAGTGCCTCATTTTTTTTTTTTTTTCAAGCTTTAAAGACAGTTTTTTTTTTTTTTTTTTTTACATTTAAATTAATTCCACCAATTCCCACGGGAACGAGGGTACTAATATCGCAGTTTGCTAGCAGGTAATCAAAATGGATCTGTTTCTTTTTATGCGCACTCGCTTTAAAGCTAAAAAAAATGTTAAATATACAAAAGCGACCATGATAAAAAAAAAAAACGACAGCATGGGATGTTTCTTAACATTTCCTCCAACCACTGAAATAAAAAGTTCTCGAACAAAAGATATTTTCAACGTTAGGTAATTAAGCTGCGTTAGGTTAGGTAATTCAACGTTCAGCGTTAGGTAGTTAAACGAATTTGACGCACAAAAATAAAAATCTCGACTCGCTTTTTTAGGATTGTGAACAATTGGTCATAGCTGATTTAGTTGCTGCTGACCGCATACTGAAAGCGAGCTCCCCAAAGTGCCTTCGCAATGTGCATTCTACGCCATCAAGATTCTGTCGGTCTTGGCAGTCTTAATTATGAGCTCACTCCGAGCACGCCCGGTGAACAGAGCACTCAAATATGGCGTACAGTGAATACCCCTACACTGCGTTGCCTCGGCACACGTGGCCTTCAACCAGCTTTTTAAGGACTCGGGACAAGTTAGCTCTAACCAGTGCTGTAGGGTTCACAAAAAAAAAAAAAGAAACAAAATAAGGTACATCTCATTTGCAAATAAAAGAACGCGTTACCGATCAAGGTTACTTCAAAAGAAAATGAACGCGTTACCGATACCGTAATACATAAAAGGTAACGTATCTTACTTTGTGTTACACTCCGATTTATTTGAAACATTTTTACTGTTTTGACATCACAGGTATGCATAAGCGGGTGGTTCCCGTTTCGACCCATTCCCAATTGAACCTTCCGGTTTGTACCTTCCCGCTCCGACCCGGCTCAAAACTACCTTCTCGTTTCATCTTTTCCCATTTCGTCCTATCCCGAAACAACCTTCCCCCTTCGGCCATCGTTCATTATTAGTTGGGTTGGTTCGTTTGCATTGTTCGCTAACAGTTAATTAGGTTCAAGTGTCCAATGTCTGTTCTCCTTACTTACCTCACTTCTCCCTCTCCCGAAACAACCTTGGAGACGTGGCACCGTAAGATAAACGCTGTGTCAGAGAGGGCTCACCCGAACATTTACAGCTTCATTGATCTGAAACAACGGGTATGAGGCCTTGACAAGGATATCTCTACAGTAGCTTGCAAATGGTGGTGCGTGCGGGCCAGGGGAAAGCTACGAGGCATCGAAATTGAAGTGTCGCCTTTGTGATGGCGCGATTTTCCTTCTCGACTTCCTCAACGAAGGCGATATCATTTTGTGGCTTATGATTTTTTCCTGTTTGCGCGAAGGTTGTGTGTTTGAACTCGTAAGGAAATGAAGTCGCAATCATATGCCAGTCAACCTCTGATTTATTACTCTTGAAAACATCCCGTTCACTACAAAGAAGTTTTAGAATAACGTACGCAAGCACTTTGGGTAACCTAAAAATAGCGTCGCAATATAAAACCTAAGGTAACGCTAATTTTTGATGAGTCAAAGTGCTTGCCTACATTATTCTACATTATTGTACAGAGCGCGGCACTGTTAGCGCGAACAAGCGAGTGTTGGTTTTCGCTGTTTGTCTCAAAGAATCAAAAGACTGATATCAATATTATTAGTGTCTTTGAAAGTGCTCATCTGGGCCACTAACCTCAGCGGTACAATCTAGTGCCTTCTAATACCATTTCAAAGTAAAATTTGAAAAAGCGTCAACATCGTGTTCGGGATAATGCTGTCGCGCAGTGTAGATAGTCCATTTCATAGTCCCCCATTTTGAGGACCATCTCGAAAGAAACTTTTTAAGTGGCTAAATTAGAAATATATTTCGTTGAAAGCTTGTCTGAGAGCGTTATTTAAGAATACGTTGACAAGCAGAATATTTCACAGCATAACTAGTTAGAGTGCCTGCGCATTTGCATTAATTGCATTAACATCATTTCGCGACATATTCTTAAGCAGAAAAGTTGCGCAAACCAGGGTTAGAACGATGGTGAAAACAAAATGTAACTTTTCCTTTTTACAGCGTCTCCTGGGAAAAGGGAGGCAGCATTTTGAAAGTACTACGTAGGCTGAGTGCACGAATTATGTAACTTAGGGCCTAGAAACACGAAAAAAGCATTGAAGCGCAACTTTGTTTTTTAGTTCTGGGAAGATGTAACGGGCAAAGTAACTGCGTTACCCTTTACTCTAAATAAGTAACGTAAGTGCGCCATCAGTTACTGTTCTGAAAATGTAACAAGTGCGTTAATACGTCACAAAAAAATGACGCATTACAACCAACAGTGTACAGTTTTTATGCAAGCTCTGTTTATAACCCCTTTAAAAAAAGAAAAAAAAAAAGAGTACAAGGAGTTTGCGTTTGTGCACATCGAAATGTCAACGCCAGGATCTGGGCACCACTCCTAGTCACAGTCGGCATCGTTACAACGGCGACGACCAGCAAGAAAAGAAAAGTTAAAGCAGTTAAAAAAAGCAAAAAAAAAAAAAAAAAATCAGGATCCCAGGAACAAAAGTCAGAGGACGTATGTGCGTCCCCGTTCCCATCTCATTAAATAATTTCGGGCAGCGATCTCGCGGGTGCTGCGAAATGTTCAGAAGATTACTCGGCCGCACGGCCAACGCCTGCCCGAGTCGAGCCGCCCCCGCGAAAATCCCAGCAACCGCGCCGCCTGGGCGAGAGAAATAGAGAGAGTGAGCGAGAGAGAGAAACAAGCACAGGAGGAACATCTAACGCAGCAAATTTTCGCCAGCGTCGCTGGCTTACAAACTAATTAAAATCTGCCGCGCAATCAACTCTAGAGCCGCGCAAACCTCGTGCAGGGTTTCCAGTTCGTCGGCTCAGAATTTAGCCAGAGAAAGACGAGACAATAAACAGAGTTTTGTGTTTTGTGTCGCGAGGCACCTGACCCGGACAGTGGGGCGAGACAATACCGAAAGTGCCGTGCCGTGCCCTCTCTTCTTCCCCACTACGCAATTTTCATTCAAGTTACGAAATTGGGTAACAGAAATGCCGCCGCAATTTCACCGCCAGATTCATTTTGCGAAGCGGAGCTTTCTCGCGTGGGCGCTTTGTTTTTGTTCCCAGCTGAGCTTAACGTGGGTCTGCACCGAGATGAGAGTACACAAGACTGTCGCCCGTTGGAAATAGGCGGATGGAAGGTGAATACATATAGACGCTTTGCAGCAGCTGTGCACGAACGCCGCCATAACTGACCTTCAGTTTTTGTTTCCTCTTATTCCGTTTATTTCACTTCATCATTACCATAGCAGGCCAGGTTATCACCATATTAGATTCAACTGCGTCCTTTTCTAAAGCATCGGCCTTTGTAGAGGATCGTCAACTACCGTTTCAGTTGCTCGGCATCTCGGTAAGACAAGAGAAGGTCAGCAATGGCGGCTGTAATTTGGCGCGTGCGTAAAGCGTCTATAAGACGGTGTTGTCGTGTGTGCACGACATTGAGGCAATTGAGTTCCATGTTTAGACAGCCCGGGGGGGGGGGGGGGGGGGGTTGCAAGTTAGTCTTAATGAGCGTGTGCATTCCCCGCTGTAGGTGATAAACTTTGCCGGTGCAGTACGACTGCTAGCCCCAAGTCCTGAATGTGTATCACGCAGTAGCGAAACACGATCGCACGCCGGTGCGATGATTGTCCAGATCGAAATGGGCAGAGTGGGTACTGAACCCAGGATCCCTGGATTCTACACCGCGAGCTTTCGCTGTGGATCTTGACGCGTGGCGAGGGACACACGAGGGACGCTGAAAATGCCCCGGGTAAGTCACAGGCGAATGAAATCAGAACTGGTCCGAAAAGAAAGAACGAGACAATGATAGTCTGAACGAAAATGCGGGTGGGCAATATATCTCGTTCAGTACTGGAATGGGAACGAACTACCGTCAGAGTTCCCATCCGGCGTTTGCGCGGAGTTCTATTTCAAAATGGTGCCACATTGATAGGAATATTCTTAGAATAAACGCTTGGCGAATGATCAGGGCTTCCTATAAAATTAAGCTTAAGGAAATGCCGTAAAGGAGTAAAAGGAGAAAAACAAATTAAGTATTTTTTTTTTAAAAATCTTATGATTAGTTGGAGAGTCAAGCCATGAAAATTTCCAAAAAGAACGTATTAGAACCCAACAGTTCAAGTTTACATACAGCTTCGAAGAAACCGAAACAAGGGAAAGCGAGGAGCGCGCGACCAAGCAAGCGGCCGAACGGCCTGCTGTCAGAGCACGACCCGGGAGGGATGAGTGTGCCTATTAGCGGCGAGATGTTTCGGTGGCGCCCTCGCATGGTTACCTTTCGTGACGTCATTACCTCGCGAACAACAAGTTCGATGGTGTTTGTAATGGGCATGGCGGAAGCCTGAAGTCATAGCGCTCTCAAAGCAACGCTGCCAACACCGTCAAAATTGAAGTTCTTACATTCCTCTTATTTCCGTCAATGAGACATCCTTTGCTGACGTCATAGTCAGCATTCGGCCAATTGTGGTCGGCCGACCACAGCGACACCTTCGATCGCTCACGTCGCCAATAATCCAGAGTATATCCAACTGCTAGTTCGAGGTCACGTGTTTTATGGTCCGCGTTTCTAATAACGAGCTGCGACGAGGAGGCCAAAAGCGTCCTTCGTCTGCAAGCCACTAACCTTTGCTCAGCCTCTCCTCCCCATCTACTCTCCACCTCCGCACGCGGCAATTCACGCATGCGCAGAAGGAGGAACCAATACGCGCAGGACGCCATTCAATTGCAAACGTTCTCCATGGTGTGACTTGATCCCTCTCTTGAATCTAGGCTCTCTTACCAGGGTCAGCCAACGCCTCCTTGAAGACAAGGCCCTCGCATGACGTCACTGTTAGTAGATCCCAGACCCGCTCCAGGAGTAAACGAGCTAAAGTTCGACGACGGGCAAGGCGGCAGACGCGTACACGCTTAACCTCATTCCGCTTCGGTTCCAGTTATAACTGTAACTTACTTTTTTTTTTTTTGTTAAAGTGCCACTTAACCAGGAGGAACCGTGTTTCACATACTTGATAGTTTATATAGATCAGTATTCCAGATACGTAGGAATACTTCCTAGTTTATGCAAATCAGGGTTTGATGAATTGATAGGCGTAAACAATAAATGCAAAAAAAGAAAAAACTCTTCTGGAAGTTTTATGCGGATCAGACTGGTGCTTAAGTGGAACAGTGTCAGGGAAACGGCATCTAAGTGGAATGACGATTCACTCAAAACCTCTATGCTCCATATAAACTAAGAAAAATAAAGCGAGTAGAACCGGCTTTCCACGTATAATCTTAGATCCACAAAAACATTTGGACTTGTTCCAAAAAGAATATGTGCCACGCTCATTTAGCTGGAACCTATGCGGAACCAGATGAAGGGCGTACGCAAGCTACAGGCGGCACTGCGAAGTTTCTCTAGTGATGACGTTTGAGGGAGAAATGTGCGGGCCTTTTCTTCCAGGTTGCGTTTGGTGAACCGCGCGCTCGGAGTGCAGCGTCCTCGTTAGCGAGCGGCCAAACAAGAACGTCGCCACGCCAAGTGGACCGAGTGCGGACGGGTGGGTGCCCAGCGCAGCCGGTACCGCGCGCCCAGGGCTACTGCGCTCGGGAACGCGGGCGTGATTACCGTAACGAACGCCAGGGGGCGCCACTAGCCGCCCTCCTCTTGTCTCTCCCGTGCGCGCTTGCTTGCTCCCTGTTTATTCAACAAATGAGGACGCCAGAGGACACCAACAGGGGACGACGAGCGCGCGCGTGGGTCCCGTTTACCAGCCAATCACCGAGCGTCCCTGCACTCCGTTTCAACTTGCCACGGACCGCGGCTGACCGTATCGGTCCAATCCAACGCAGGGAAGGTATCACGTGACTGTTCCTTAGTAATCCCACACAGTGCTGTTGAATCCAGGGACGGCAGAGCGAAGAAAGGCAACTTTTGTATGCATATTGAGTGAAGGGCTATTAATCACCGAGGGGGAGAACAGCGACGCGAGTGTACACAAAGAGGGTACTGATAAAAGGGGAGTTCCTCCTTCCCATACCTTTTCAACTACTCAGGTTACACTCTGGCCCCTGTACCTTTGGTAACACCGCGCGCAACTGGTGAGATATAGTCGGTGACGGGTTTAAGAATAGATCGAAAGCTCCTCCCACCTCTTATTTGCACATTAGCAGAGCGAACGCTGGAGAGGAGCCGATCTCCTCTCGCGCATGCGCGGACAGTTCATCTTACACGAAAAGCCGGGCCTGTTTTCCACACAGTGCGTTGGCCTGTAGGCGCCCGGCGCGTCGCAGCGCCCCTCCCGACGATCACGTGACTCTCAAGAAGGACGGGATCGGGTCCGATGGCTCGTAGCGTTATCCGCGGTCCATCGTGAGGTGAGACGGAGTAAAGCGAGAAGCTTCTTCGAAGAACGGCGCCCTCTTTTTTTTTTTTCCGTCTCTTTTTAAATATTTTTTTTTTTTGTTTTGTTTTCTATTGCCCGTTTGTTTCTTTTCATGCGCCCGCACGAGATGACTGAATACGGGCGGGACGCTCGCGCGAAACGAACCGAGGGACCCTCGTTAGGGCACTCGAGAGAAAAAGACGTCGAGACGAGGAAGCAACAAATATGAACGGACGGTCGGATAGAGGAAGAGAGATAGATAGCGAGGAGGTGGCAGGGGAGGAGGCAGAGCCGGGCACGTCGAGGGCTTCTCTCCCGATTCTCCCATCTTGTTGCTTTGGGGAAGTCGACCATCCGACAGAAGCCTCGTACAAAAGACTCACAGTCTTCCAGAGGGGAAAACGTCAATGTAGAAAAAGGTGCGAGTCTGTCGCCAGCACAGAAGAAAGGAAGAAGCGTCAGCCAACATGGAGGTGGGTTCCGCAAACGTCAAGCCTGCGGGCTGGCGCCAGACGCGTCGCCACGAGTGGACAGTCGTCCCTCCCGAGCCCACTAGACGTAAAATGAAATACCTGACGAATTACAGTTCCTTCTGCTCGTGCATGCACTGTAGCTAGCTGTTTTCGAAACGAACAGGTCCGCAAATCTGTTTCCGTAAAAAGTGCGAACGTCAGCCATTGCAAGCGTACCGAATATGTATCTCGTGCATAAAGCCTTGGGCCAAATTTCTTAAAAAAAAAAAAAATATATATATATATATATATATATATATATATAATGGGTTTACATTTTAGAGCGCAGCTCTTAGGCGCCCGTTTCCGGCTTGAGCGGCGTCGCCGTCGGCGTAACCGCGCGGTAAATTATGGGAAATGTCCCAAAATGCACCGAGCGAGGGTCACGTGACCCCCGCACGGTCAAGTGACCCTCGCGCGGTGCATTGTGGGGCATTTCCCATAATGCACCGCGCGGGGGTCATATGATCCTGCTGACGTCACCAGGGTCACGTGAAAATGAGTAAAAGAGACAAGCGCTGTCCTGGCCACTGATTTGCAAACAAAGCTTTGCTTGCGCCACTGTTCAAGCATGGGAAACATTTCATAAAGCCACCGGGTAGCAACAGCGTCGACTAGAACGCTGCACAGCGTTTTCGAAATGATGTATAAAAGCAGAATAAATCTGCGTGTCTACCTAGTAAAAAAAGACACACACAAAAACAACAATATACTAACAACAGAAGCATATCAGAACACAGGAAAACAAATGCAGCTGGAAAAAACTAATGAAACGACGACAAAAAAAAAAAATAAATCGAATCGACATACAATCAACAAATCCTCAATAGCCCACAGAAGCAGAAAAGTAGTAAAACTACACGCAAAAGGGGAAAACAAGCGGAAACCACAAAAACAAGAAAAACCTCGAATACAGAAGGAAAATCAACGAGGTTTCGTTTCCTCCGTTTGCGTGTTTTCTTCTTATTCTTGAATTTAGTGTTTTGTTTTTTTTTTTTTTTTTCAATCGCCAGTTCGCTCGGATTTTTATGTACCCTCAACAACAGCAAGACGTGAAAAGCGTATAAAGTTTGACGTTTACACGAGGCTGCAGAGGGGGAAAAACACAAAAACCGCTGAGGCAAGCGGAGACATCGCAGTGAAAACAATCCAAATAAAAAAAAAAGAGAACAGTAAAAAAAAAAAAAAAAAAAAAAAGAAGAAAAGCACATTAGAGGCGTGGACGACCGAAAGGTGGATCAGCAGAAAAACGCGTCACGTCTTGTCGCACGCTCGCTGAATTCACGCGGGGCACCGATAACAACGCGAAACGGCGAGAACAAGGCCAATCCTCGGTCCATGCACGTAGGACGTCAGCCCGACAAAACGCCGGGGAAAGATTCCTGCACGCCGCTCGCAAACGCCCTCAACGTGATCGAAGAATCTCTGCAAACTTCGCCTGACCCTAAACAACACTAACACAAGAAACGGGCACCATCGAAATAGCTTTTATTATCTCCGGTGACGACAAGAAAAAAGAAGAAAAAACCATTTAGCTTCTCGCCCATTCCAGGTTCGCCACTGCTAGACCTACTTCTTTACTTAAAAAACACATCATACTCCAAAAAAACGCACAAAACAGCGCGCCTGCAGCGCCGCATCCCCACCGTGCGGATTGAAAACCCCACTTCCGAGAGAACGCTTGCGCACCGCGCTAGCGCGAAGGAATCGGGAAGATAGTATAGACGTCTGCAAGCAGCCGGGCTTTCGAGGGCTAGTCTGGCCACAGTACACAGAAAACGCTCTGTTTGTGCGCCTCTCTAGAAACCATGGGTACGCCTCAAAAGTACTTGACTACCAGACGATCTACCCACACCAGCGGCAAAATGGCGGCGCCCAGAGGCCATACTTGCAAACGTCCATAGACGGCGACCTTCGCTGTCTCGACGGGCTTCCACGACGATAGATGGCGGCAGCCACCCCTTCCAAATTCAAAGCGGGAAAACCCCGAGGATGCGCGCCTCCAGTCGTTCCAATTACGCAAAGGCTGTCGGCGCCACTGCCATTAGATTTCCGTATAAAGTATTTGGCTAGGCCACCCGAATTTCCTGAGCATCATGCACAAACTATATACTGGCGGACAACTTTATGTGGCTATGCAGTCAAAGACAAGAGGGCACGTGCATGAACCCTGATTAAAACTGTGCACGTGGCCTCCTCCTGTCGTCAAAAATGCTACAGAAAGTCGTCCACGAGTATAGGCCAACAACAACTCTCGTAGAACTACGTTTCTCCCACAGCGGGTTCTGTATCTTGTTGGGACCGAGCGGTGTCCGTGGTGGTGGAGGGGCGACTCGAGCCAGGCACCGGGCTAGAGCTCAGCGGGAACAACGATGAGCCGCGATCTCTATCGAAAAGCACACTGTTTATTTACATGATGTACAGTTGGTTCAAGACCAGTGAAGATATTTGCTGGTCGAAGTTCGCTCATTTTAAGCACTTGGTTCTCCCTAGGTCCCTAGGTAGGGACCCCCACATCGGCGGATGGTCGGCCAATCACAGAAAGGTGTCTCGTTCAAATCCCGCCCCACATTCCATTGTTACGCACACTCAGCCGCCGTAAACACTTCACTGTCGGTCTAGACGGTGCCGAGAGTCTCACCAAAACACCGGCTCGTTGGAATTCACGCAGCTGGTCAAAACACCGTCCGGGGCCGAGACGTGACGTGCCGACTTTCGGCCCTTCGTGTCTACGCGTTGAATGAAGGCGTCCGGATGATCTCATCGCCCCGGATCGTGCCCTGGTGGTTCGGTCGTGAAACCTTATCCGTTGTTTACGTCGCTCGGATGTTATATTACGGCGCCCGTCTGGTTCGTTCGCTGGGCCGGCGAGCCTCCGAAGCGACGATGACGCCAGGCTCGCTGAGTCAGATGACCTTAACCCGCGAGAGGCGCTCGACGAAAACAAACGGTCAGGTGCAGACATTGCAGAAAATGGTCCGGGGGGGGGGGGGGGGGGGGGGGCACACTCATAACGGCGTTTAACCCTGCCGCGGGCCATACGCAACAATCTACACCTCGAGCGAACCCCTTGTTGAGCTAGAGAGCCACTGAGCTATATTTGTCAACATCGGACGCCAACCATTTGATCAAGTCCATCGGCAATGCAAGTACACTGTCCATAAAGGAAAAATCCACAGTAGCACTATTACCACATTCAACGTGTTGATCCTTGAACTCAAATTTCGGATACCACGAGGACTACCGAGGAAACTTTAGACGGCGCTACATTGTCTGCGTCTCAATGTTGTATACACTAAATATTTTCTTCATAAAATGGGGAAAGCCGATTATTGCGGAGGTTTATCATACAGAACAGTTCGCAACATCGAAAACGTCCAGTTCCAGTGTGTCTGCGGGCTGTAGAGCATTGAGAGGACCGCACTGAAGACTCACCCGAAGATAAAGGAAGACTAGCTGGACTTGCAGCCTATGTTTGGACCCTGGTTTTCTGCCACAGTGGTTACAAGGCCACAGAAGCTCTCAATTACACTTCATACAAAAGATATATCTTAGACGAACACTTTAGGTATCTGCACTGCGCTAAAGAGTGAAATGACACTTGCCAAAGTAAAAGTTCCACAAGTGTGAGCGTGCGTGTTCTTTTTGTTTATTTTGTGATACACTTTACCTCTATCTCACTATCACACTTTTTCTTTTCTTATATTTTCATTTATACTACCCTACCTTGTCCTTTTTTTTCGTTTCCTTTCGCAGCGTAGAAAGACGGCACTAAGCGCTAACTGACCTCGCTTTTGTTTTTAAATAAATGCTTTTTTTTTTCACCTGCCGGGTAATATTCACAGCTTCCCGCTTAGGGTTTATGCCTGGAAAGGTAGTGCTTGCCTGCACTCGCTTCCTTTTGTTCGTCTCTGTTCGCGTACTCAAGTTTTGCCAAGAATCATACACAAACTCTTCCAACAACACATCTCCTTAAACCGAAACCTCATACGTCACAAGGCCCCAATGCTCGATTTGTGACGTCATCTACCGCGGCCCAACGTGGGGCGCGGTTTGGACGGAGTGAGGCGTCCCAACGCTCTGTACTGCGCGTTGGTTTCCACTAGGTGACGTAGAAAAGTCCAACGCGGCGGCCCTGTTGCGTACGACGTGTTGAGCGCACCCTGGCGGAAGGTGAGGGAGAAAGAAGGCCGAAAAAATCTGGGCGTGAAATGTGGCTCCGAAAATACTCGGCTCACCTCGCCCTCCTTTTTCGACACGGTTCCCCTCCCGTCCGCGGCGTGCCTGTTAATTAATTCGCGTAATTAATGCCGAGCCCCCAAACGGCGAAGGCCGCCTCCCGTCCGGATGAGAGAGAACCCGCGCGAAAGGGCGAGCAACAAATGGCTGCCGAATCCGGCCACGACCTTCCCGGGTGCGGATCGAACATCGACGCAGTGGCTTCAGAACCGCCGAAGCCACTCACGCAGGCGGATCGCATTTTACATTTCAGCGTGCGCTTTCGGGTGCAGTCAGTCGGTCCGGGGGTAAAATCTTGCCGCACCCCCGCGTTTTGGCCAACACCACCTACAGGGTGCAGCCGTAAAAGCTTTCACATTTGGCACGCCGAGCAAAAATCGAATTTCAAACGTACATACTTGAAATCGGGCACACGACCGTCGTTTATTCAAAAGTTTTTTGCGTATTTTTTTCAGACGTAAACTCGGGAGTAGCGAATTATTAGAAAGATAACAAAAATGGCAGACGTGCATTTCCTATGGCCTTTACCCGCCCGTTCGCCGTCTGCAATCTGGCCCACGACGCCGCTCCCAGGTGGCGCACCAAACGCAAATGCGCGGGAAACGCCGCACGAAAGGCTGGCGTCGGACAAGATAATCGCGATAAAAAGTGATTTTAGCGAAATATATAAACGATTAAGCCCTTTTACTTGAAATCTAGAAACTGGCGGACGCCCGCGTTTAATAAAAATATATTCTAAAGCAGACGAACCTGTGTCTTCTTTTGTTGTCTGCTCATCTCTTGACGGGTCCGTTCCCGGTGAAAGCTCAACTTTGGAATCAAGGGTGCCGCTGCTGAGGCATCTTGATTTCTCCTATTTATTGTTTTTGTTGCACTGTCTGCTGCAGTTATCAAAATAGTTTCCGCGCCGCCCTGCGTTGCCGCAATACTCGGCAAATGAGTGTACCGAGACAGTGAAGTGGTACGTGGAGCGGAACTCGGTGGCCACAGCACAACGGACATTTCGCACTGCATTTCATAAACGCCCGCCTTCACGCCCGCCTTCACGCCCGACATTTTTTACTTGGGCGGATCGTTTTGCAAACGGAGACTTTAAAATGAAGAATCCAGTCAGTGGACGTGAGAGCCTGCTGAAAAATGAGGAGCTCATTAAAGCGGTGCTTGCTGTCTTCGAGAGCAACTTGCAAATGCCAACAAGACGAGCAGCCAGGTTGTTTGTAATTTCGGAGAAAAGGCGTACGACGGATTCTGCAAAAAAATAATTTTCGCCCGTACAGGATGCAAGTTGTCCAAGCCCTGCACGACGGCGACAACATTCGGCGTTTAGAATTTTGCAAGGCGGAGTTGTGGCGAATTAAGAGTAACCTTTAATTTATTTTATTTAGTGACGAAGCAAACTTTCACCTTGATGGACGTGTGAACCACCGAAATAGCAGGATATGGGCTCGCGATAACCCTCATGCCGTGGACGAACGGCATCTCCATTCACCGAAGGTGACAGTGTGGAGTGGGATTTGGCGTGAAGGCATAGTGGGCCCTTTTTTTTTTTTCGATGGCACCTTTGACGCAGATGCCTCCTTGGACATGCTGAAAACAGAAATGCTCCCTGAGCTTGAAAGGTACCACATGACAAAAGAAGACTGTATATTCATGCAGGATGGGGCGGCTCCCCATTACGCAAAGAGTGTGAGGGCATGGCTCAATAACACGTTCCCTCGGCTGTGGATGGGTTGGGGATCAGACTATATGGACTGGCCTCCACAATCCCCCGACTTACATATGTGCGACGTTTTCGCATCGGGATTTATAAAAGAACTTGTCTACAAGAAGAGGATCCCCAGCATGGAAGAGCTGAAAGAAAAAATTTAGGGCGCGTTCCTCGAGATCGACGACGGGATGCGTGAAAGGGCTTTCCTGGCATACGAAGCTCGACTTCGGCTTTGCGTGTCTGTGAACGGCGGGCACATCAAATCGGCCGAACCCTAGTCGTCGTTTAAAGGGCCGCTGCAGCATCAACATTATTTCAAATCGCCATGACAGAAGAGGCGTTTCAGAAGATGCATTTTTCAATAATAAACAATTGAATGAACCCACAACTTCCACTTCCTGACGGAATTTAAACTATTAGTTTCCCTCTTACTTTTGTCTCTCGTGCTGCTTGCGGCACGCGGAAAGCAAAGTAGAGGCTGTTGATAGAGGTACCAATGAGAAACCAGCAAAAAGACGACTCTCTCTCTCTCTCAAATAGCAGCCATTTTTTCACCGGCCCGCCGAAATGACTCTAGCGCCGTAAATATTGCTCCAAATAATATGATTTCTTTTTTACAAATATGTCTTGCGACATGTGTGTTAATTATACCCAAGCTGTATGAAAAGAAAAATATTACTTTATGAGTTACAGGGGCCCTGTAAAAATCATAATGAAATAATAACTCAAAATGAACTTGTCTGCAACCGTAGCAGCACCACTTGCTATTCCAGGCTGTTAATAAATGATCTCGTCACATCATGGTGTCGTCTTGCTTGCATGGCGGTCTGTCAAAAGTTAGTTTTGAGACATGTAATTTCAACAATCGTTCATATATTTCGTTAAAATCACTTTTCATCGCGATTATCTTACCCGACGCCAGCCTTTCGTGCGGCGTTTCCCGCGTATGTATGTATGTATGTATGTATGTATATTTGAGGCACAATCTCTTTGTAACGAGAGTCTTGTAAAACATGCCAATAAAAGCAAAAAAGAAAAACGAATTAAAAAAGGACAACAACTCCCGAGTTGACGACTGAAAAAAATGGGCAAAAACCTTTACAATAAACGACGTTCGCGTGCCCAATTTCAGGTATATACGTGTGAAGTTCGATTTTTGCTAGGCGTGCCAAATGTGGAAGTTGTTACGGCCGTGCCCTGTATGTGTTTCACGGGCCGGACAAGGGGTAGCCAAGGACGCGTCACCACGCACCCTCACTCCCTCGCTCACGAGCGAGAAAAAGTACGTGGGGAACATTGGAGGGGGCACCCTTTGGTGTATCCTTGAAGAACACCTGTTTTTAGTCACTCGAAAAACAGCCATCGTCATAAGCTCGTCGCCATGTTTTTTTCTCCGTCAACGAGCGCAAGCTAAACGCGCAACGAGCGGGCGCTCAGTGTGGGCATCTCGCCCCATGCGTGGGACCTATCTTCTAAAGCAGCTGGGTCTGCGCATCAAGGAAAAGGTCTCTCGGTGCCCCGTTTCTTGCGCCTCTTCGTCCGTCCGGTTTCAGAAGCATCCAGCGAGCGAAAAAGACGCTGGAGACGCCGCCGCGACGGCCTCAGGGACGACACCATGACTGTGCTCAGGGTCTCTCGACAGCGGCGGTTGTTGGTTGCGCGTTCGTGGTTTTCGTTAAATGCGCTACTAGAAATGCGTTTGTTTTCGTGTGGTACCTATGCTCGGTTGTACTGCTTGAACTACCGTGCATCCCAGAAAATTTACCCAGTACCTCGAAACATGTTTTTCTTTTACGACAAAAGAACTCGCTTGTCCCTATTTAACCTGATCGTTTTTGTCGACACCTGCTTGCGCCCGGGTTTCAGTAAACGTTGGTTCTTGTTGTGTTTTTGAGTTACGGCATACATCTAAAACTCAACGTCTGAAATAAATTTCTAATAGTGCTTTCAAGTGCATTTCTGGTGTATGGTTCATAGTCACTTGGGCGTCTAAGGGGTCGAAGGGCTGATGGGGTATGAAAGGCTGAAAGTTCTGAAGGGTTTGAGGTGCTGAGGGGTTTGATGGGCTGAAGGAGTCCCGTAACATTTCAGGGCTGAAGTGTTATTTTCAATAGGGTGTTCGTCTTCAATCAGTGAGGACGCGAGTCTTAGGCAAACGCTGACGTTGCACGTGTATTCAATCCGTGTCCCGCGCTGGCCTTCTTTAGGTGACGTAAAGAGTTAAGTCCTCCGGCCTTGCCGCCTGGGGAAATATTGCCATAAACCACCGTTTCCCCAACTCTGGGTCATGGCACCACCGGTGTCACGACAAATTCGACGGGGGGTCGCGAAGCAACTTGGAAACTTGAAAACAATGCCCGCATGGCTTCTTTACTGTGACGTCAATGAAATTAAAGTGCAGGTCGCGGCTCAACATCGAGGCAGAACTAAAATTTGAGGAGTCCCAAGCTCAGCCTTCGGTTTTGAGAAACTGTGTTTTCACAGACAAGCTCACATAAGTTATTCGGGAGATTCACTGCTGCTGAAACGCATTTTTTGTATTTTTTTCTGTTTTTTTTTTTTGTTGTTGTAGTTGCTATGGGTTCTAGTCTAGCCGATGAACTCCGATAATAATAACTTTCCGATAAAATCTCAGTGTTACTTATGTTTTTTGCGAGTCATGCACAGTAATATTTAAAACAAAAGTGTGATATTGCAAACAAAAACATGCCCGGAAGTTGTGTTGCGAGGCGATGCCTCATGTTTTTGGTGGGTCGCAGGGCAGCAGAATTTGGGAAGCGCAGGCACAGACCACCGGAGACGCACAGAGCAGGTTAGCGAAATCCCCCTCCCCCAAACAATATCGGCTCCTCCTCCTCCTCCCCTTGTCGTCCCATCCTTATTCCAATTCTCGCCAGACGAACGTGCCCAGCGGGTCGTGCACGTAGCAGCGGCGAGCGCACTTCCAGACCGTCCACTTAGCCGGGGCCCCGAAGGCGCACGCGGCCCGAGCCGCTCGCCAGGCACGCCTCCAAACAGGCAGCCGGAGTCTCGAGACGAGGGCCCCCGGGAACACGGAATTGACTTAGCGCAACTCCGAAGAGAGCCGCCCGTGCAAATGGCCGCCCCACACGACGCCGGCTGCCCTCTTCTACATGCCCCGCTTCAACTCACGCCGGACCACGGAAGACGCTACGAGTCACGTGAGCCAATCCGGGCGCTCTGCGCGTGCCACGTGACTTGACGTCCTGCGCGAGTAGCTCCTCCGAATCAGGAGAACCCGGTGACACGGTCCGAGTTACGTATTTGCTTCGATGGTATGTAGCGTCCGTTCCGGTCCATCGTAAGGTGAAGCCGAGTACGGCGGCCGACATCGCTCGTCTAGGATCGTTTCTTTCTTTCTTAATTTTTATTTTTTATGGATGCGGACCTCTTCGCCGCGCTTAATTAAAGCTAAGGGGCCACTCAGATTATTTGCAAATCTCAACGCAGTTTTAAACTCGAACGTCTTCTTTTGATATATATATATATATATATATATATATTTGGGACCAAAATATATAGCGAGGATTGAGCGCGCGTGGACGAACGACGTTTGTGGGAGACGAATCTTGACGCGTGCAGATAAGATGCATTGAAATTGATTCAACACATTAATAGACAGATCTGAACCAGGTACCCCAATTACAAGTGCACAATATTTTCATTCTCTTTTCTCGCGAAGTTACTGCATTTTTGAATTTGGTCGGAGAGGCTGAGAGGCAACAGCAAAGACGTGACGTCAAATGTTGTAACATGGGGGGGGGGGGGGGGGGGTGGCCCAGTACAGCTTGTTGCCGACGGGTTACAAGAAGTTTGATGAAACTTAATCAATGCTCGGGATGCTCACACCAGCAAAACAAAAAAGGAAGGCTGAGAATACTGTTTTTTTTTTTTTTTTTAGTCTTCCTGCTCGCCTTGCAAGTTACACAACAAGCGACGTCACCCCGCTGGGACATTCGCACGTTCATTCTGGCCTAACCTTCATCTGCCATTTTCTCAATGGCTATTTTGTATTCGGAGATAGTAGATAGAGCATGCCAGGAAGAGTAGAGCACATCTGTATTCCGAAACTGTGTTTACTTTTGGGTAGTTTAGAAATTCCGGCGGAACCAACTATGTTGCTGTCTATAATTAAGCGAATAGCTGCAGACATAACTGAGAGAGTCGCGGCTGGTCAGGTGCCTCTTTTCTCGCTAAATTTAGCGGATAAACTGAATTTGTTTGTGAATCACGCGACATCAAGTCATGTGACGTCATTTTGCTGAGTACATTTAGCGGGTAAACTGAATTGGCATTGAGGTCAGGTGATATCAAGTCATGCCACGTCATTTTGCCCGCTGAATTTAGTGGGGAAACTTAATTGGTTTGGAAATTATATGAGGTTAATTTTTACGTAAAATTCCAGTGGGGAGACTGAATTTGTGTACCGGTCACGTAACATGAAGTCGTGTGACGTCCTTCTCCCCACTACATTTAGCGGGGATACTGATTTGGCCTTCAGGTCACGTGACTCAATCAAATGGTTCAATCATTTTAATTAATATATTTAGCGTCACTTTTATTTCACAATTTGCAAGTAGTCCGCGCTAGCTCTAGAACTGTACAAACTTCAACGTTTAATATTTTCGAAAAGAAATACAAATATTATATTTGTAAATAAATATGCGACATTATTCGCAGCATCAATTTTGACACTTAGCCCCGAAGAACATTGGAAAGATTGTATGCCAAGTTACACTATTGATACAAACATATATATTTATTTTAGCAGTAACGACAGAAGAATGATTTAATGCACCACACGCGATCATGTTGAGGGACGGAAAAAAGGGGGAGGGGGATACTACCTTGCGAGAGCCCGGCACTTTCTATCCATACTACGAAACCATCGACCGCCCTGGGAGGTTTGTTTCCCCTCTAGCACACTCCCTCCGTGGGAAAGCCAAACGCGTTCACACTATTGCTGGAAGTTCGCTTGCTTTTGCCAGCAATGTTTACGTTTCCCAGATGCAACAAGTTACTCTGATAACAGTGAGTCCTCCTGGTATTCAATACACCCCTTCACGGGGCCGATAAGTAGCTGGAACACATGGTTCGGGGATGCGTACCCCGAAAACACGGCGACTCAGAGGAGCAGAAGTGTCCCCAGTAATTACATGATTAATGTCGATACTGACAGCCACAAGTAGGCCTCATCCGTACGTGATAACGCCATAAAGAGGTTCAAGTTCGAACGATGAATTTATAACGAAATTAGTTTGCGGTTAAGCATTTACCGACTAATCGGTCGGCAAATCGGTTAATTTACATTAATATTTTTTTTTACTTTCTTTATTTACGTTAACAGATTTAGTTAAAGCTAGACAAACATACACACCAGACGCACATGTGCCCAACGTGCAGGAATGACGAGAATAATGGGTGCGCACTCAAAGGTTTTGCCGAATCAGGAGAGCTAACACCACCTTGAAGAATCGAGGCCTGCAAACGTCCACCCCTTCCTCCTCCTTGAAACGTCACCAATGTCGGATGCCGACAAGTCACCAATGGGACCCGAGTCCGACACCGAGCGTTCTTCCGACGTGGAGAGGACGCCCAGCCGAACAGTGACGCAACGCTCGCGTCCTATCCGTGTCTGCGCTCGATCTTACCGTAATTATGTCGAAATTCTAGTCGTCATTTGCACAGGGTATCCCCCAAAGAAAACAACAACAACAACAACAACATTTTGTTTTGTTCTAACTGTAAACATAAATTATTCGTCGTCGAACGCCGCTTACTTCCAAATGTAGCGCTAGCGGTTCAAACCTGACGCCAGAGTTTCGGAACGAACAGTTATCTAATTCAAAAGTTGTATGCGAGTTTAGGAAATTTTCAATGAGAAAATGGTGGCCGACCAAGCGCACGAATACACGGGGTTGAACGGCGTAAACTACCAAAAACGGGCCCGGTTGTCCCATCGAAATAATGAAGATATCACGAGTAACTTTCGCATAAGATATCGGCTAGTGCTCAAGGTCCGGGCCACAAGCGTTATGTTTGGACAGAGAACTGGGCGTTTGGTAATGCATACTTAATTTTTTGCAAAAAAGAAAGAAAAAACAGAAAAACAATTAGTGTATTTAGGAGAGATGGTGTGCATTAGATGCCGATATAATTTCCCCACGGGCGTTTGGACGAGAGTCCTGCAGATGCTGACCCACTATCTGCGCAGCGCAACCGACGCTTCCAGAAATTCCACCGACGTAAGAACGAGCCTCTCCTAAGCTGAAAAGCTCGGAGATGCCGCTACCGCCCGATCAACACATTTTCGACACAAAGCGCGCGGTCGTGCGCAGAAGGCACACCAGGCGGCGCTGGGGACACGTCTATAGACACCGGTCCCGGAGCAAACTAATTCGAGACCGGCGATAACCTCATCGCCACGGCAGACGCCACTTGGACGCCCCTGGCGGCCTCATATCTCGCGGGCCGGACAGCCCCGCACGCATTGGCGTGCCATACATCTAGTACGACAGATGAGTAATGACTCAATTAATTTCACGCCCCCCACCGACCGCCGACATCCAGGCACCGGGGGAATGCAGCAGCAGAAAGCGAGCGCGCACACACTGAGCGGACTATGAGACGGAACAAGCACAAAAATAATATATATATATATATATATATATATATATATATATATATATATATATATATATATATATATATATATATATATATATATTCTGTTTTAGATTAGGATGGACCGAAGCGGGCGACACGAGCCATTAGGAGCGAATCCAAGACCGCGTAGGTGCCACGTGACTTTCGGCAGGGAAGCAGCGACGCCTGGGCACCTTATCACATGATATGTTCACAGCGCTTCACCGGCTTAGATCGTAGCGCCTGCTGTGGTCCATCGCAACAGAGTAGGGGATACTAGGAGGGGGAGGGGGAGGGAAAGAGAGGGAGGGAGGTGACGGTCTGCCGGGCGAAATTCCATTTGCGGCGGCGCCCATGGCGCTGACCGCCCAACGACACCGACCGCAACAACCCATAAACCTTTTTTTCTTTCCCCCCTTTTCCTCACCCTCTTCCCTCGCCGAGCACACTTTCCCCAATTTTCCGGCTGAACGGGGATCTCTTCATTAGGGCCGTCACGGCGGACGAGTCTTCCCCGCGCTGCTGACCGATTCCGCCTCTTCCCCACAAAATCCCTAGACTCCCGTCTCCCCCTAACGACGGACCGATACGAACGCCATGAGCCATTCCCAGCCTATCCAGCGCTGCGAACACACCACGTGATTACGCGTCCCCGGGCGTCGTTTCGCCCATCCCGGAGGTCACGTGACGCATACGAAGCACGGGACTGGCTCGCACGGTTCGTAACGTATATTGCGGTTCACGGCAAGGTTTTGAAACCAGATACATAAACGAAACGCAAAAAAGAAAAAGATGACAAAATTTGCGCGCTCGTCATTTATTACTTAATGGAGTGAGAGCCAAGAAGTTTCTTCGGAGGATCACTAAAACTCCTCGCGCAGCAGTCGAGCGAATAAACAGGAAACCGGAGGAGATTGATAGGCCTCCCTCTGGGGACGAGTTCCGCCCCGAAAGAGGCGACTACAGCGCCCGCTAATGAGAATGGAGACGATGAGATGTCGCGGGTGAAGACGAAACAGAAATTTGATTGAGATGTTTCCAGGGCGGGGATCGACGTGGGCGAAGGACTCGTTACGTATTTACTTCTTCCGAATACGGGTCATGGATTCACCGCAAATCTTTGCCAATAGATGGGTTACTATATCAGTTGAAATCACTACAGTCGCCGACGGCTTAAGAAATGCAGGGTGCGGCTGATCACGATTGGCACTTCGTGGTTAGTCCTTCGGCATTCCTTTCGCCTCACACCGTGATCTGATTGGCTGCGGGGCAAAAGAAGATGCCGCACCTTTCGGTTTCTTAAAGGAAAGCCGAAGAGGTTCTAGAATTCGAACGAACAGTAAAAGTCGTAAATGTAGGAACGTTAAAAATTATGAGCCTTAAGTTTTCCTTCGATCTTATAAATAGAAGCGTCGAAATGCCTATTAAAATTTCGACGCAGACTCTCCCTTTGCGGTGCACAGAGGCTGGGAAAGCGCGAGAGCTGAGAGAAAAACTTGGAAATAGTGACGTCATAAGCGGTGAAGTGGCCCTTGCTCACCACTAAGCTGGCACGGGGAGGCCGACGATGATGTCCTGACGCTCTGGGCAGATAACAGGCGGCAGAGAGGATCGCCGTAAACCCGGCGGCCAGCGATGCACGCACTTTTTTCTTTTTCAAAACAAGTGCGGTTTGCGTTTTTTTTTTTTTTGCCCAAGATAAGTGCCATCACTGAATTCACGGGAAAAAAAGCTATAGAAGTCCGCTCCTAACTCAGATTTCCCGAAAAGTGCTTCAACTTCCTTTTGTCCCTATGGCCGTAACACGCCCGAGTGTATCAAAAGAAAGAGTTACTCAATACCAGCTATACAAACGGGACTGGCTCAAAAAAGCCGCGTTAAGAGCTGTCCAAACAGAAAACTTCAGAAATCGTGAGGCGATACAATTCCGTCGTATGAAGTGGAAGTTGAAGTCCGCCAGTCCGTTTTCTGTTTGGACACCACCAGGCAAACATCGCGACTTTCCTCCTCGCCTCCTCTGCTTTCCTTTGACGTCGCTGCCCGTCAGAATGGACGTCATACACCACCTGCCAATGGTGTGCCCGTTGCCTGTCTCTCGGTTCTGCCGCGGCTCACACGAATGTCCTTCACCTCGTCGCCCTCGTGTCCTCCCCTTTTCGGGCCTTGAACAGGACCGGAGGCCTTGAGCGGTTGACCGACAGCCAACAGAGCGTGTGAGTCGCTGTCCGAAACCACGTGATGAGCACGCTACAGGCCCCCGTAAAAAAACTCAAACTTTGACAAAAAAAAACATATTCCACAAAAAAGAAAAAAAAAAAAAAAGAAAAGTAAAACCTACTGAAGCGAACCGTTGGACGACATAAGACGGAGTTGTGACACCTCACGATTTTTGAAGTATCCTGTCTGGACATCCCTTAAGGGAACGTGGAACTTCCCAACTTAATTTCGATTATTTGGTGAGGGGTATTTGGGTAAGGTTCTCTCAGGAAAGAAAAATAAAATGTTTGAAGTACGGTAAAATATGCTGCAAGAAAAATCGAAGGCATCCCTTTTTCATTCTTACACGAGGAACGGTTCGTAGATCTCTCGCAGGAGCTTTCGGTTGTTAAACTTCGTTCCAGCTTTCGGCAGCGTCTAGACTTAAAGTAAAACGAAGAACAGAGGGAGCTCGATAGAGGCGCCGTTGAGTATACGGATTAAGCACGCGCCCGTACGGCCGGAATTTTGTAGCTTAGGATCCACGAGAAGTCCTCATTTCTTTAATAGACTGCCCGCGAACATGCGCGGGATAGGCTCTTCGACCTTCCAATACGCTTTTTCCTCTCTCTCTCTATCTTTCTCTCTTTCTTTTTTCTCCGTTTTCTTTTTTGTCATGTGTTTACACGAGTGAAAAAATACCATTCGAGATACTTCTTTTTGTTTCCAATGACGCGTTCAAAATGAGAACGTTAACTCAATAACATATTTCTAGCGATAACATTACGGACTCAAGATCGGTTCCGCTATTTCATTAAAAACAAAAAAAAGTAAAATGAAATTACACGCATAATGTAAAAACATCGGGATTATGAATGCATTCCTGTAGCTCTAAAATCCAGAGTTTCAATATTAAGAACGACATCATTAAATTCAAACGCGTTCGTTCAAACAACGCATCCGTTCCTTACGATGCAATGATCCCCGCTTGAACCAGCGCAGCGACTAACAGCAAAACAAAGGACACGCTAACGAGATGCGATGTTTTTCCGGAGCGTTTAAATTACGTTTTCATGTTTCCACTATATAAAAGAAAAACATGACTAGCACGTTATATTGAACTGCCGGAGAGCGTAAAAAAATAGTGCTTTCGCTCTCGCGAATAAACAAGGCCACACTATCTGTAAACTGAAACACATGCGCGCTAAAGACCAAACGAAAATCAAACGAAAAGACTCAAATAAAAAAAAAAAAACAGTTTCACTTTATTGTCGAAGAACTGACATATCTACTGTAGAGCACTGCAGGGACCCGGGCTAGCCCAAAGGCCCGAGCCCGGCCCGACACGTGGGCCGGGCTCGGGTTTGAGTAAAACAATTTTCGGACCATGCTTCGGCAGTCGTGTGGCGCATATTTTTAAATTGTTGATAACAAAAAAGTGTCCTCATTTCTCTTTTAGGTTCAATAAAAACAAACAAGCGAAGTGCAAAGTTACTACGGTGCCATTAAAAAAAAAAAAGTCTTGCACTTGGAAATTTTTCATGTGGATAAAACAAAACGCATGGACCCACCAGCATAGTGAGAGAGTACGCGCTTTATGATTAGACAGTTTTTTTAGGTTAAAGCCTGCAAATTTTATCGGGCTTATTATTGTCGCGCTAAAGCCAAACTAGAGCTCATTAAAAAAAAAAAAAAATTTTCGGGGTCGGGTTGAGATTCGTCAGTGTGTATACCGGGCCGGGTCGGGTTAGGCCTAGAAATTAAATGTTTTGTTGGGCTCGGGCCGGGCCCGGGCTGTGTCTCTACCGGGCCGTATCGGGCCGGGCCTATAAATTCCGGCCCGTGCAGTGATCTTCTACTGCACGTTTTCGCAGACGTGGTTCAGTTAGAAGTGTATTTCCGGTAGCAACGCGATAAAATTTCACGCATGTTCATATTCTAAAACAACAGCGACCAAAACGGTGCGAAAAAGTTTGTTTTCTATTTGTTTCGTTCAGTGTTTTGCTCGCGTATTCCGGCCCTAAAACCTACAGCTTTGTGACGAACGATTCGATTCTGTTAACAAAAAGATTTAAAATAGGTGGCACACTTTCTAGGCATGCGCAGTGTAACGCGCCTAGCTGCTCGGGGTGCTCAAAGCGTTGGGCGCCCCCCTATTTTAAAAAACACTATTTCTCCTCCTACACGGAATATTCAACGCGTGGAACTCCGCAGGGGGAGAAAAACAATAAACAATGAAGAAAGCAAACGTCAAACTCAGAACGAGAAAGAAGAACCTCTTTTCTTTTCTTCTTCTTTTGTGTGTTCGGTGCTCCGAAAGGAGAATCATCGAGTTCTCTCGGCAGCTCCCGATCAACCGAAGAAGCCGAGACCGACGTGAGAACATTTCGGAAGCATTAGGTTAAGAGCGTGCCATACCCAAAATAAGAAAACAATACAAGTAGTAATACAAACAAAACCCGAAACGGCGGAAGAGAAACGATCTTTTAATGAGCACCACGTCACGACCTCCCCGCCATCTTTCTCCAAACTGAACCTTCTGCTCGATTCTTGACATCTTTGCTCCCCCCCCCCCCCCCACACACATACACAAAAAAAAAATATAGAATGGTTAAATAAATAAAATTAAGACATTAGGTATTATCTCGAGATTTAACGCCTTATATCGGGGGTTCTTGCCAATACTATACGGATACATGCCTAATGGCTTCATAAATCAAGCGGAAAAGACGGCTGCCCGGTGAGGACCGCTTAATACCGGACACTATGACACTCAACGATCCAGATCAACCAAAGCCAAAGACAGAGAGAGAGAGAGGAGGGGGGTGTGTGTAAAAAATGAACATAGTTAGCGCGCGGGATTATCGATTTCTTTACGTGCACTATGATCTTCACACCCTTCCGAGTTATATATATGTATATATATATTTTTTTTAATTTAAGAAATAAAAAAAAAGGAAAGGGGGGGGGGGGGGAGGTTCTTTTCTCACACTCTCGACTCGATTAATTTCGAAAGAGCGCCTAGCTGCAGATAACTTGCTCTCCACTCTGACGGCGTCTTTTTGGTTGTAGTTATTTCTTTGCGCCGGTGTCTTCATTTTTATTTTCGCTGATGACCTTATTGGAGGACCCCCCCCCCCCCCCCCCCCCCTCTTTTCCTTCATGCTCCTTCTGATTCAGTCTTACGCCTCTCTCTGTATCTCCTCGCATCATTGAGCGCAAAATTCAGGAATGAGAAATGAAACAGTAACGAGGGCTCGACAAAAAGAACCATGTTGAAATAGCGCTTTCAATGCCCCATACTCCGTCTCACCTTAAAGGAGCTGTGCAACGATATTTGATTGGAATGTTTTTCACTTGACACGAGCTTACTGGCACACCTGGGACTCAAGGATACTCACGCGCAACGCCATTGGCCAAGAAACTCCTTTGTTGCGGTGTAATTTCAAGGACAAAAGCGATCATTTTCATTCAATCTCTCCTTTGCAAAATTTGATGACGTAACGTGGGGATCGCAGTACACCCAAGTGACGATATTTGAATGCGGTTCATAGATTGGACCCGAGCATTGGACTCGACTTGGGCTCGTGATAATTGCTAGTTCGAGAAGCATTCGGGTAGTGACCCGTGTCCAATCGCTCCAACGACGACAACAGCCGAGCCATAACAATGTCTGGAACTCAGCGCGTGTTCTGCGCTTTGCCAACCCCAGCGCGTGGCTATGATCAACACTGGCGGCATATAATCGGCTCCAGATCACGTGGCCGCTTGTTCTGCCTGCGAGTTGAGGGGGTGAACGCTGCTCGATTTTCTTTAATTTTTTTCTGGGACTTCTACTGCGTGGGGTGAAAAACGAACGCATGTTTTATAGGTCATTAACGTTAGGGATACGTTTTAAACGCTATTTGCGCAAAGTACAAAAATTGTTGCGTCGCTCCTTTAAGCTCGACCGCATTCAAACGCTGAGATCTGATGCAGCCTACGAAGAAGCGCTACGTCAGCGCGGCTTTGCACAAAAGGCGTGACGTTGTTACCACGTTATGCGCAACCCCGTGTGAATACGCCTTGAGGAGCGAAAGATGCGACCCCGAGCTCACGGTTCGTGGCTAAAAATAAATAGATAAATAACTAAATAAATAAACGGACACAATTCTTTTCCTTTAGACGTTAGAAAGGGCGAAAGCGGGCGCAGTATTAGCTCCAGGAAAGATCACCGGCGACCGCAGTCTAAAAAGATCCCAGATGAAAAATTATATCACCAGTGTACCTACAATATATATATATATATATATATATATATATATATATATATATATATGGGTGGTTTCATCTCAAATCGTGCAGGCAAAAAGGGTCGAATTTTTAATTTCGATGAAAAAAATATATGTTATGGCGCCGTTTCTAAAACCGCAGTCGACACAAACCGCAAGTTTGTCGGATTTTTTGTTCTCGACTTATGAATTTTTAAAGAGGCCGCGGCGAAAAGCAGTGTTTTTCACACCCGTCGTGGGTCCGATGTTTCGCTTGATCTCCCGCCATGGATTTTCAGTCCACATTATATTATCTTTTTTGAAGCACTCTGTCGACACATTTAAAAGGCTCCAATACCATGAAATAATTTTAGGCCTTTTGCTTTTTTTCTGTAAAAATGTCAAAAACGCCTCCTCGGTCAATTGTTGACGAACTTTGACAATTAATTACTCGCGATCTACTTGGGTTACACCTATATTTGTTATGTCCAAGGAGAGCCCAAAACACGCTCTTTATATTTATTATAAAATTCCTTGGCTGTATAAAATATCCTTTGCGGTACGTTTACGTTAATATTATGCAAAAACCAAAAAGTACCATTTTTGAAATTGATTTTCTCAAAAAACCCATTTTTTATTTTTTTCATTTTTTGTTCAAATGTAGATATGATAGTTGTCTACACGAAAATCAAGCCTAGAAAGTGTATATTTTGTTTGCATGTTTTATATTTAGGCCTCAATATCAGAAAAAGACGTCTTTGTTTTGCAAGACCTAAGTCAGACATAGCGACCCATGCGTCTCTGTGAATTGTGAAAAAGTTTTCTTGAATTTTCTTCTGCATTTTGTAATCAATTATAAACGGATTTTGTGGTATTGAATATTTATGTATGTTTTGATAAGAGCGGGAACCATGAGATACATATCTAACCAAATTAGCAGGCCTAGTAGACTTTCAATAACCAAAAGGCACAGACGTTGTATTGTTTCGATTTATAAACCTTTCAAAGTAAACTAGCACGACTAGCTATTAGCTGTCATATTACTAAGACAAAGAAAGTCACCACATCGTCGATATATTATATACAATTCTTTACGAAACCAAACACTAAGGCTTGTTCACCGCACATCGCACAGGTCACCAGGGAATGTCCTTTCACTTCCGTAATACACAAAAGTGGTGACGCAGAAACGGTCCGAAACACACAGAGAGTGTGTCATGGAGAGGGGTAGGAAATAAAAATAAATAAATAGGAATTAAATTGCCCAACTCCGATCTTAAAGAAAATTGCGTTAAAAAAATAAAAAATAAAGTATTTAGGTTCGAGCGGTGGCAAGGCGATAGGTCCACGCCTGGTGAAGAGACAGACAAAGAAGTCGACGGCACGCAAAGGTAAAACAACAAAAAAAAGATCAATAATTTAATAAAGACGGGAAAACTCAGCCGCACATGGCAAGAACAAAAACCAACCCCCCCGGGCATTCCCTAAACGGGACGCAACCAAATGCGTGCGAACACGCTCTTTACATCACCACCAGGCCGCTACGCCATGACGAAATAAACCCAACAACTGAACAGTGCTAACAAACAATTAATAAGAAAACATTGAAAAAAAAAAAAACGTTCAGAAAAACCCGCACCCGAGAAACAAAGTTAAGCGGGGCGAAGAAACACACACGAGTCGGTCTCACGACATTGAAGTCTGGCAGGATGACGGCGTCCGGATGATGCTCGAATCTGTTCCTCCCTCTATTACGCACTTCCACGACGGCTGTGCGGAACAGTGGCTGTACGAAAGAAAGTGAAGAATAGATTCGAGCAGGCGATGCGCGAGAAGGTAACCGAGACTATGCTTCAAGCTTCATATCGGAAGAGGAGCTTTCGAGGTAGTTTCTGCAGTTACTCGAACTTTCTCTTTCCACTTCCCTTTTTCAAAAGAACACGCCAGCCGGCGCTAACGTTTCATCTCGGGAGAAGCCCACTCTTCACAAACGGTTATTCGCAACTCCAGCGCGCCGCTCGCCCTCCCGCGGACGAACGGAGAAGCAGAGGAGCGGGGACGGCGGCGGCGGCGGCGGCGGCGGCGGCGCGGAAACGGTGGCAGGGACTGTCGGCCTCGATGCGTGAAGCCGTTTTAACGAAAAAAGTGAACGCGTTAAAAAATGAATTCTTGTTCTCCGCCTTGCAACAGCCTTGCACGAAGGACCGGGATGTCTAATTTTATTAGGGACTTTTCGTGTATCGCATACGCGGCGGATTTCTGGTCTTGTGCATGGCCGCCAGCTCAATCTGTACTCAACGTGACAAAAAACGCTCCCACTAATAATGAAGAACTCTATAGTACGGTCTACGGAAAGTCTATTCTTTGCCATAAGTAGGAGAAAGCTCGTCGCGCAACGGTACGTCGAGCAATACAAATCGGGAATGGGTTCGCGTTTTAAGGCCGTTACAAAGAACATGACCATTTATTCCAAGCACTTCAAAAAGACAGAATACCCGTACTTGCCTTCAGGTGATTACAAAGCAAATAAAGAAAGGCTAGAAGCATTTTAAGCGGTTCTGTGTTAGGTAGCCGTTTGTGACGAGAGCTTAGAACGCGCAATTTTAGCCAGAGGGACCGCAATGTTGCAAATTACGCGGTGCAAACCATGTACGGTACATTAAAATATTTATTTTTGATAAAGCGATAAATAAAACCCCTAAACACGCCGGTTATGTTAATAGGCAGTTTTTGCAAAGCGTACGACACCCCTAAACTTCGTTTGGACGTACAGCGCACTGACGTTCAACCAGTGCTACCAACTTTCACGAGCGACTTGTTAGCCGAGTTGTGCAACTTCTTAAAATAACCCAATTAAGTGTGAATGACTGTAAAAAAATATTAATAGTCGGGGTTTTCTTGGCCCTACTGCAAAACCTCGTTTTTTTTTTCGGTACTCTTTGATGCGTACTTTAGCTGTTTAATATCTTATAATGCACTGTCATCAAGCCTCTCGTAAAGGTTGGGGCCGTCAGTTGGACGTCGATGGACTGCACGGCGAACTCAAGTTTTGGAGTGTCGTATATGTGCCAAGGGGTGTAAGGACTACAACATTTTTTTTTTTAGAATGATGAGCACTGCAACGCTCCTGGCGCGCACTGAAAATTGTACTTCAAAGGCACAGCGCGAGCTTGCGGTTGTAATGCTGCACCGCACGGTAGCCTGTGGTAACAAACCTTTCTATCAATAACCATAGAGCAGTTTGATTACGTGTTGCAATACACTAACCCCGAGACGGCGAGCAGCGAGTTGTGAGCCTGTGACGCGAAGACACCAATACTGTGAACGCTGCTCTTCCGAAGCTTGACGGTCAGCGTTCTCGGCTCTTTTTTTAGAGAACTAATGGCCAGGCAAAGCCACAAACATATCTTCATCGCCCTCAAAAATATTCTGCCACAAACAGTAACCTGGCCGCTGCCTAAAATGCGCTCGCTCACCCCAAAGCTTCGCAATTTGAGGTTTCTGCAACTTTTAAATAACAGCATGCTCGTTTTCCTAACGGGCATCAGCATCTACGTCACCTGTAATATGATCCCTTCATAACCGCTTCGCATTTGTAGACCAATAAGTAATTTTTAGCGCGCTGAACAGCGTCAGCGCGAGCAGGCGCGCGGGATATCCTGGAGAATCTATCCCCGTCTCTTCCGCCATCTTGAATCTACCTACCCGCCACCTATAGGGCGTTGGAGTTGCGAATAGTTGACAAGGAGGCTGACTTCGACCCAACTAGTCTCCGGGCACAATACAAACACAAGTATATTTACCAACACGCTCGTTTTAATGTCAGTCTCCGGGCTTTGCTGTTTCCAAAAGAGATAACCCTTTATAAGGACAGAACGAGCGGGTTGGTGGGGATAATTAAACTTAAACACTCCCTTCTCGTTTTCTTCCTCAAGTTTAATAGATAACCCTTCGGTGCTATCGGATCTCCCCGGAGAGAGAGAGAGAGCACGGCCGTTTTAAGGTAAGGATAGGGCGCTCAAAGCTAGGGCAAACAGGCGGCATCGTTTCACGCATGCACGGATGGCTGGTTTCAAATTTCCCCATATCCCTAACGAAACCGGCCCATCTTCATGTGTGCGTCTGCGGGATTTCAGTCCCGCGCCGCCGGTTTCAGCGAGCACGCGGGGTTGTTTTAGCTGGCGGAACAGTTGTTGACCGTCGACATTGTAAGGCCGTGGTGTCCTCATCCTTTCAGGCAACGATTCCTTTGCTTTCCCTTGAGCAATACTCTGACAGACTCCTCCTGGGTGGCTGTCACTGTTCGCCGCGTCAACGACACAATCGTACCATTTCACTCCTCGCGACACAGGGTGCGCTGCTCGCTTTACTGTCACGGGCCGTCCCATCTAACACAACGAGCGCGAAAGGTCGTGGTCATCTGCTGGCTCCGAAAGGGCGGGACGTTCATGCAGGCCAATGAGGGCCCCGAATCAATAAGACGTCTGCCGACTCCTACACGTTAAAAATTTACGACACCTGCTGGTCTGTTAAGAAGTGTTGCTTTCTCTTTTTGGAACTCCTCCGATGTAGCTGGCCGCCTATAATAAAATTTAAATAATCAATAAATATATCAGGGTGGAAATACTGTATTTCATTTTTATGGGGGAACGTTGAAAAAAAGAAAAAACTATTTCCAAGCTTGTGAAGACGCGCAATTCGCAAGTCCATTTCGAGCCGTAAAAACACGTTTTTGTACGATATTGATGCTTAAATGTAGAACATACAAACAAAATATACACTTTCTAGGCTTGATTTTCCTGTAGACAACTATCATATCTACATTTCAACAAAAAATAAAAAAAATAAAAAATGGGTTTTTTGAGAAAATCAATTTCAAAAATGGTACTTTTTGGTTTTTGCATAATATTAACGTAAACGTACCGCAAAGGATATTTTATACAGCCAAGGCATTTTATAATAAATATAAATAGCGTGTTTTGGGCTCTCCGTGGACATAAAAAATATCGGTGTAATCCAAGTAGATCGCGAGTAATTAATTGTCAAAGTTCGGCAACAATTGACCAAGGAGGCGTTTTTGACATTTTTACAGAAAAAAAAGCAAAAGGCCTAAAATTATTTCATGGTATTGGAGCTTTTTAAATGTGTCCACAGAGTGTTTCAAAAAAGGTAATATAATGTGGACTGAAAATCCATGGCGGGAGATCAAACGAAACATCCGACCTACGACGGGTGTGAAAAACACTGCTTTTCGCCGCGGCCTCTTTAAAAATTCATAAGTCGAGAACAAAAAATCCGACGAACTTGCGGTTTGTGTCGACTGCGGTTTTAGAAACGGCACCATAACATACATTTTTTTCATCGAAATTAAAAATTCGACCCTTTTTGCCTGCACGATTTGAGATGAAACCACCCATATATATATATATATATATATATATATATATATATATATATATATATATATATATATATATATATATATATATATATATATATATATAAGACGCCCCATATTAGCACAAGTCCTTAAAATAAAACAAAACGGCTAAACGAATGTAAAAAACCGCTAAAGGGGAAAAAACACGCAAAAAGACAGGGATTTAAAAAAAAAACACCACGGAAGCTGCAACCTCAATCAGGCGCCAAGAATAATTTTTGCTTAAATATGTCCGTTGTATAATGCGTATTTAATTTCGTCTTCTAGATAGTGGTATATTGTGTATCGCGAAGTACTATGATGCAGGTGTGCATATTTATTTGTGTGATCCGATCGTGTTCATCAAATAATCTATAACTCGCTCCAGCTTAGAGACTGTTTTACAGTGCACCACAATCAAACCTATCACTTTGAAACATTGCAACCGCCCTGCTATAGGTCGAAGAAAACTGGCAGTAAAATAAATGAATGAATAGATACATACATAGATAGGTAAATAGGTAAAAAAAGTAAATAACAAAATGAATGATTAAATGAATTAATGAATGAATGAAGATATAAAGAATGAAAAAAAAAGAAGAGCCCCTTCTAATGCAGGTACACGCAATGGAAGAAAGCTCCTGCAACATTCCATCGACGCTTGTTCTCAAAATTCAAAACGCATTTAAGGTTGTTTTTGTTTTTTTTCTTTTGCGCACATATATATATATATATATATATATATATATATATATATATATATATATATATATATATATATATATATATTTTTTTTTTTACTACCATTTCTTCCAAAGACTCGAAACACATTCACGTTGCCCATCATCGTTTTCCTTCAAAGAGACATTTTTACGTTTCTCGTTCCACTCAGCCATCCTTTCCCTATTCTTTCCCTACGCCTACCGCCTTTTTATTTTTCCCCCACCTTCCAAGCTTTCTTCGGGACGTGCTGGCGGCGACCACGGCCGTTTCCTCCGCCACAGCCGCCGGCCAACCGATCGACGAAATTGCCTGGCGTGTTTCGCCGGCCGTCGCAACGGTGGGGAAAACAGAGTGCGCCTAGATAACAAAGTGTTTCCAATTGCTAGAACGGAGTCACGTGGTTTTATCGGCCGCGTTTAGCAGTGCGATTTACGGGGACGAGTCATTAGCACCCCGACCCCGCACTCGAGGAGTCATGGGAACGAAGGTCCTTCGGCAACCTACTGATCGGTAATTTCGACCAATTCGATGGGCACACAGTTTTGAGTGTAATTCCGGAGTTACCTTGAACAAGCCTCGTATAGAACCCAAGGACCTGTCGTGTAACTTTTACACTTTCTCGCAATTGTCAGCGATTTTAGATACTGTGGATGCGATCCAGCCTTCAACCTGGCCTGAGGTGCATAACTCTCTCACAATACCATCACTCTCGTACAGCTTCAAAGACGCAGATATTAGGTTAGAAACACTAAAAAATGTTATAAACAGCTCCGCTGACTCCAAGCTAAATACTGGTCTTGATTGTCGTGAATTCTCGGCTTTTTAAGCAACCCCTGCTAAAACAACAATCACGAGAATGATAATACCGTAAGAGCTTTCTGCAGCTCAGCCAGGTTGAAAGGTGGATCGAAAGCAGAAAAGAAAAGCCGACATTGACGAGAAATTTAATAAGTGATATGACAGGTCCTTGGACTCTACACGACGCTTGTTCAGGGTGACTCCGGATTACACTCAAAATAGTATAAACATCTAATTGGTCGAAATTACCTATCACTAGAGAGCTGACGGACCACCCTTCCCATGATTCCTCGAGGGCGGGCCGGGGAGCACGGGGAAATAAGCAAAAAGTCTTTTGAGAAAAACGCTCTCCGTGGTTTGAGTTGCCTTTTCTCTCACATCTAGGCTCTCTGGGGAAAGAGAGCTCCGGCCAACAAATGGAACGCCGCGGCGCTCGACCATTACGGCCAAACGACCGAAAGAACGCAACCGTGTAAACACCGAATCCAATAAGCATACCGAAAACTCAGACAGCGGCAAAATAACAGCCGCAAAGCGGCTTGGGACCCATCGACTTATCCGGGCTTCTACATTTTTTATAGGGTGAGAAAGAGATAGAAGGGGAAAGAAAAAGACGAGTGCTTCTCGAAAACCCTACCTACAAGTCCATGGAAACGCTTTAGATGCGGCGGGGTTTTTCTCCTTTAACTTGTACCTTTGTACCGCTCTATTTAACTTGTACCTTGGACCGGGGTACTTTAAAATGGACAGCAGCGGACACTACCGGCTAATGGAACCACTCAAGCAGCGTCAAAAGGGCAAGTCCCTGGGCCTTTTTGGTTTATGATTGGTTCAGCGATGATACAACGCGTAGCAAAAGACAACAAACACCTTGATGGTGCGCTTTTTTTTTTTTTTCGCTGTATGATTGATTTTATTAGGTCGTAGCGTCGGCTGCCTCTGGATTTAAGGCGAAACGAAGTGTAGCAAGTAGTGAGGATGCGATGAGTGCGTTTGATAACGCCGCAATCACTGACAGGATGAGAACGGCGTGGAACGCCTTACGGAGGGGTCAGCCTGCAGCACCCGCACGCTGCCATCCACCGTGCTTCGGCTGCGCGTGCACGGTCTACGCAGACGAGACGCCGAGGCATTGCCGATGATACAGAAAGCTCGCACTCGAGGCGGAACTAAAGGCCGGCAGAATGAGACTAAAGGACCTTGTTGTCGTTCTCATTCTGGCGGCCGTTACGGGGACGGTACGCGTCTCACGCCGTAGAGCAGACTTCAAAGTCACAGCGAGACGTTTTGAAATCTGAACAGTTCTAACCTACCACTTTTTAACGAGCTCAAAATGCTTATTCGATCCTCCTTGACCTTGTTACAAAAGTGGCTCCTCGTACTGATGCGGACGCTAGTCATGCAAGTTTAAAGATCGTGAGGAATAAATTTAATGCCCTTAACAAATTACCACTACAAAGAAGCGCGCGGAGCCAAACGTAAATATCTTGTTTGGTATTTGTTTCGACAAAGATGACACCAAGATAATCATGATAAGTTTAGAACTTTAGCTATCTTGACATATCCAACTGATTTCTATCTTCTTTTTTTTTTTTCTCCTCACAGAAGCCTTGGACAGCACGCTTCCGGATTTGATGCGTAAGTGAACGTACCTCCTTCTCCCGTACACTGAAACGAAGAAACGCGACCTGATCGAATCCATTAAATCCAAGCGAAATCACTCGTCCGATTCCCATTAACCTCAAGTTCAAGAAAGAAAACAAAACCTGGGGCCGTTTAATTGAACGCCAGAGGAACAACGACCAAGCAAAAACAAAGCCACAATATATCCCGACACGAAATACCCAGACTGATGTAATACGGAGGAAAGCAGCCTAGTTAACAACCGGAATTCTAAAGAGAGAAAAAAAAAAGAATTAGCCTTATGGGGAAAGAAATAAAAAGCACGCGAGGAAGAGGCAGCTAGCGCCGCGGCGCCTTCCAGACCAAGAGCGCGCGGGCCACAGCAAAGCCCCAGCGACACTCAGCCCAGTCAGGCAGATTAAGTCGCGAGGGTCGGGATTTCCCCCCTTTCCCTTAATTTCCCCAGGCTGACCTCCTTTCCACCTTTCCCTTGTTCCCCTAGGTGTAATCTCCTTTCTCTTGGCTAACCTTCTTCTCCCATTCTCTCGTTTTCCTAGGCTAATCTTCACTCCCCTTTTTGCTGACTTCCTTTCTCCTTCTTTCTTTTGACTAACCTTTCTCGTTAGGCTAACCGCCTTTCAACTTTTCCCTCGTTTTCTTAGGCTAACCTTTAATCCCCGCAACCCAACTTTGTTTAGGCCAACCTCCTTTCTCCCTTACCCTAGTCTAACCTCCTTTCCCTAGTCTAACCGCTTCTCCCCCTTTCCCTAGGCTACCCATCTTTCCCTCCGAAAGCACGCCCGGCATTCGTACGCTTCACCGATCCCCGGTTTTGTTTGTCTTGGGCTCATTTCGCCACGCCCGACGTCTTCTTCCGCAACGCAAATAGACACGTCGCTTTCCTATCGTTTCCTCCCTGTTTTTTTTCCCTTCGCTCTTCTTTTCCCCACACTTCCCAGCATGTCCCGCATGTCACCTTCTCCTCTCCCCTCGGCGGCGTCCCATCTCTGTCCCGCATCCGCCTCCCCCTCCCCCCCCCCCCCCCCCCCCCCCCCACACACACACACACACACTTTCGCTCGGGCGATCTTGTGCTGGCCCGGAAAGAAATTGCAATCTCGGAATGCCTTCGAGACCCCTTGTCCTCTCTTTCGCTTCTTTACGTCTTTGCTGATTCCTTTTTCTTTTTTTTCCCCCGAATGGCTACCACAAGCCATCCCGCCGAACACAACGCACGGCGATGAAGCTGTTAACCAACAAGAACAGAGCTACACGCTAGTGGAAAACAAAAATGGCGGGGGGGGGGGGGGGGGTGCAACGATATTCAGTTGTTATTATGTTCACTTTAATACGAGCCTACTGGTACTACCGGGATCCAAGTAGCTCGCACGCAACCCCACTGATAAAGAAACGTCATCGTTGCGGTGCGGTTCCAAGGATAAAAGCGAGCGTTGTCTTTCAATCTCTCTTTGTCAAGCTTTGATGACGTAGCTCGGAGGTCGCGGTGTTGGCATTAGTCCCCAGTGTGACGATATTTAAATGCGGCTCATAGACTGGACCCGATCATTGCGTAAGCACTCGATTTGGACTCAATCAATAGCTGGGCAAGCATTCGGAAAGTCGCTCGTGTAAAATCGCTGCAAAGACGACAACAGCCGATCCCTATCAACGTCTGGGACTCGGCGCTTGTCTTTGCCAACCCCAGCGCCGTCGTGGCTCCTAAACATATATGCAGCATATAATCGGCCCCAGATCGCCTGGCCGTGTGTTCGGCCTGCGAGTCGAGGGGTGCGAACGCTGGTCGTTTGTCTCGAATTCGTTTCTGCGACTACCGTTGCGTGGAAAGAAAAGCTAACGCGTGTTTGATGGGTCATAAACGTCAAAACTTCAATCTTAATAACATTTGCGAAAGTACAAAACAAATCTTGCACCGTCCCTTTAATTACGGTAAATACATTACTATCGCAAATACACATACACGCCGATAAGAGAAACTCGCGTGTGATTTGCGTCAGATGAAATATCTGCGCATGCGCAGTGCGAGCAACAGCGCCACCACAGTGGTGTGACGTGAGAGGGTCGAGCGTCTGTAGAGATGCTTGCAAGTACGGTCCCTGGGAGCCGCCATCTTGCTGGTGCCGAGTGCAGGTCGTTTGGTCGTCAAGCCTTCCAAAGGCGTCCCAGCGGTTGCCAGACTGGCGCCCAAATAATGAAATTTCCCTCCACGGTGGCCAGACTAGCTTCTGGAGCGTGGCTGCTTGTAAGCGTCTATGACGGGCTTAAGCTAAGTCTCTTTTTCTATCTCTGTACTTTCACGTTTTCCTCCCTTAAAAAGCCGACGTACACTTGGCGCTTTTCACTTTTGTCCGCCTCCTCCTTTTTTATATCCTCTCCCCTTTTTACTTTGGTCCAACTTGGCCTCCCTCGGAGCTTAGGAGAGGGAAGCGCTAAGAGGATTATCTCCCCAGGAGAAAACCGAGGTTGTACGTCAGCCTTTGTTCAAGCTGGCCCCACTCTAGAAACGTCTCTAGTTATACACCAATTCGATTTGCCAGCTAAATCTAGTGGGGAAACGTTTGCCGCTAAATGTAGCGTGTAAAGTTTGCGCATCCGGTTGAAAACCAATGGAGGCGCATTCTGCTTCCCCAACCAAACGCCGCTTACAACCATTTTTTTGCGCTACATATACTTAACTTTTTTCTTTTTTTTTTTAATAAGAACCCTCTACACATTCTGTGTAAACAAAAGCGATGTACTTGTATCACCAGTGTAAGAGGGACGGGTGCACATTGATGTTCCCTAGACAACAGATTTAGGGACGTTTTCGACTTTAAAGGTAAAGGTTGAAGAGTTGTCAACTTGAATATACTTGAATTCAATTCGTCGAGACTCCCGCGTTTTATTCTTAGGAAGAAGAAACGGTTCTGCTGCGTTCTAACAAAAAAAAAAAAAAAAAAGAGTTCTAGATCTTTCTTTAAATGCCAGTGTTTTCAATGGTTGCCGAGCTTTCTTAACTTCGTGGTTTTTGTCGATAGTTCAAAAGGGTACTTAAGAGTGCGAAAGAACTCACGCAGAAAGGGTTCGGAGTATGGACGGCGAAAACGTACGGATTCAGAAATTGAGTTTTGAGTAGTTTTCCAGCGAGCAAAAGAGATAAATAGAAGAAAGAATGTCTTCCTCTCATTCCCCTCCCTCCCTCCCTCCCTCCCCCTCCCCCTCCCCCTCCCCCCCCCCCCCCCCGCCCTCCCAACTTGATCGACTCTCGGTTTGTGAATGGAATTGCAGCGTCGTAGGTCGAGAGCAGTAATTAATTCTATAGAGCACCGCGTCAATGCACTCGAGACGCCCCTGAACTTCGACGGACCTTTTCCAAGAGGTGCGCTCCGCACGCGTAGCCCCTCCTCACGCAGCGGCGAAAGCTCGAACTACGTTTGGTGTCTGCAAGAGGAGTTGCGCTACCTCTACTTCCGGGCGCCAATCGAAATTGGAGCTTCTGCTGTCTTTAAATCTTATTTATGCGGAAAATGTACATTTGGGTTTGAAAATATTCACGCACCTAGACGAAATTGAAGTATGCCAATAATGTATTGACAAAAAAAAAAAAAAAAAGGAAGGTGTAGACAGATTTTTTTTTTTTTTTTGACGGTTAGTTTAAAAAAAACTCAAAAATATAATTCAATTGAAATTATCGTTCTTGGCGATTTTGAAGTGACGTAATGGAACTTACTCCCGGATTCGGTGTTCTACGGAACAGGGTTCCAAGGAACGAACGACTTTCATGGTACGCGTTCAGTTCCCATGGAATGGAGGAAAGCCGCCGTTACATCATGAATCAGTGGAACTAAAACAAAAACTTGTTACGTTTCCGAGGGAGCGAGAGGAGGAACTGCGTTCCTTTTTTTGCTTTTCACTATTTATCTGCAGTTCTACCCGAATTTAGTAAATATTTAATTTTTTTCTTAATTATCGACTATTTTTACTTACGATTTCAAGCGACGAAGAAGTGGCCGAGAGGTAGTTGAAAACAAAGAACTAAAACAAAGGTGACAGTGACGACTCGACGCGCAGTTCGGTGTAAACATTTTTACTCGCGTTCTTTTTTTTTTTTTTATCCACGAATTATCCAGTGAAATATTGAAAGACAAAATATGTAACGCTGACGTAACGCCACGTTCCAACGTTAGAAATATGACGGGAACAAATTCTTTTCGAATCACTGGAATTCGCAACGACGACTCGTTTCAAGATTGAGAAGGAACTT
Organism: Ixodes scapularis; assembly: GCF_016920785.2. Lineage (NCBI taxonomy): Eukaryota > Metazoa > Arthropoda > Arachnida > Ixodida > Ixodidae > Ixodes > Ixodes scapularis. The sequence goes on along the minus strand of NW_024609836.1, from coordinate 30,394,663 downwards.
GAAACGAGCTTCGGTTGCTGCTTTGGAGGAACATCCACAAGAAAATGCAATCTGTTCTTGAGCGGTGCGTCCTCTCTAGAAAGGACTTCAATTTGAAATAATAAAGGTTAGGCTACCCGGAAGTACTAGTAAAACTACAAAATCGGTTTCGTTTAAGTTTCCGCTTGTTCGGGTTACATAATTTCGGTTACCGGTTCAGCGTTTCCCCGTAACCAGTTTATTTCGGTACAAGATAATCGAACAGCTAAACATAGCCGAAACAACGTTTCCCAACAAAAGAAAATACTGCGAAGTGTTCTTTGTGTCCGTGTGCGTATTTACGCTGTACGTTTTTACATTTAAGTTATCTTACTTTTCACTCCTATCGGCCTAATAAATGAGTTTTCTCCACCAAGGTAACATCAGAATTTGAATGCACCTATTTAGCACTGATGCGACTCTAAGTCCTATAGCTATATAAAATAGTCAGCGTTAAAAGGCAAACAGTAAGGCACCAACCTTAAGAAGTAAAGAGCATGTATTAGCCGGTTTCGTTCAGCAGCTGGTCACAATAGAAGCAAACACTAAGGAACGATCATCAATATTAATATAAACTTAGTAGTTCTGATAAACGGAAAACCGTCTATAACATCAAACTGAACGTCGACTGGTCTGTTGGTCTCAGCCTTCCTTTAACGTAAAACATTTAGGGAAAATTATATTAGCTACAGCCTGCACACCTATCTGTATTTTCTAGTACTAAACCTAAAACAGAAAACTCCAGCTTAGAAGCTTGAACTCAAAACGCGCCTTTAGGACTCATTTCAGTTGAACTGCACGCCAGCGAACACACGTTTAATTCATAGGGCCCATTGTACGAAACAGAGCATCTCCGTTGGCCGAACAAATTCGAGTCTTACGGGAATACTTGCCAACTGAAAGTATAATTGCCGGCTGAAGTGGCCTTCCATCTTTGTTTTTGTTTTCTTTTTCTCGCGTAAACTTCTATGAAAACTGCATAGTACCACTTGTGCATGTTTTAGAACCACAATTTGGCCGAAACGTGTAACTCAACTAAATTAGTCGTGCGGGAGAAAACCGACGCCCTGGGATTTCTTATCGCGGCATATATTTACCGATGCTTTTCTTTTTTTTTTTTTTTAAACACAGCTCTTAGGCGCTCATTTCCGGCTTGAGCGGCGTCGGCGTAACCGTGAGATTACGTGACCCCCCCCCCCCCCCCCCCGAGGTCACGTGACGCCCCCCTCCCCCCCGAGAACACGTGACCCTCAGTACTCCTCCCCCCTCCTCAAGAGCTGCGCTCTAATTCGGCGTTACAGGAATTTGTAAAGGGCTTTCATTGTTTTTTTTTTTTTTTTTTTATACCGCGCCGCCTTGGTACACAGAAAATTGGTTACCGGTTAATTATTTCAGGTTTCAGTTTTGATTTCTGTCGGAGCCAAATCCCAATGAAGGGTTCGACCAGGTTTTCGGTTTCAGTAATGCCCTCTACCGCGGTTTATGTATCGAGGCTCGCAGCGCGGGCACCGAAGGATAAAATTCCCGAATCTGTTCTCTTTCTTTTGTTTATCTTTTAAGCCGGAGTCAAACTGCCCATACCTCGAATAAAGGACACGGAGTTCACCGCAGATACGAGGACATAATGCCACGCTCGAGCAAATGTTGGAAGCCTTTGTAATTCATAAATATGTCCGATTCGGACGTGTCTGTAGAAAGTTTTTGTATGACCCATGTAAGAACACTGTCATTCGATAATAAACAGAAAAAAAAAAAAAGAACCGCCTCAGGCAGTGCCTGTAGACTGCCTTTCCTGAGATAGATTAGTAATGTCTGACAGCGGCTTTACGTTCGCACTACAACTCACGTGTCTCTGGTCTCCCTCGTATACAGTAAGACGCCAGTTGCTAGTTCAGCGCCCGTCGTAGTCACTTCTTCCAGTGGTAGTCCTTTTTTTGCCGCAGAACTACTTGCGTTCCGACAAACGACAGAGCTGGCACAAACACGCCAAGGCGAAAGCGAAGTCAATCCAAACCATAGCCGAGACAACGGAACGCAGAGAGAAGAAACAGCGCCGACCCAAGAATGAACCTTGGAACCGACCAGGCATGTAGCGAGTACAGGCCCCCGGGGGAAATTTCCGCCAGGCTAGGGATCCACCCGGGCGAACAAGCAGGCGGGCCAGAAGAAAAAAACGTAAATCCAATATGGTGGCCAACCCGCGAATGAGTCGGAGATGGAAACAAGGCCGCCTGCGATATGATTACCTTACCCCTCCTCCTCTTTGTCTTCTCCTCTCAATCCTCCTCCTTACGGGGGGGGGGGGGGGGGGGAGGGGCTGGGACCAAACTTTCTTACGTAACAAGGCCGCAGTGCTGGATTGTAGACGTCACGTATCGGAGGCCAGGGCGGGGTACCAATCGGATGCGAGTGCTGCGTCAGAGTTCGGCCGGGTCTCGAGTCCAATCAGTGAAGACCCGAACACCAGCTCAACGAATGCGCAAAAGCTATGTGGGCAAAGGAGGCCAGGCTCTCCGTGTTTTCGCCATTGCGTTGCGTAGCGTGCGCTCGGTGTAAACGTTGTGGAGATGCTCTTAATTTTATTTGTGCGTCGTGTTTCCTGCCAACATACTTATGCCCGACTATTCGAGCTCGCTTCCCGAGCCTGAACGGCAGCGATATGGAAACAAACTGTGCGTGGGCGGCGTCGCCTTCGACGATCCGTGTAACACATTTTCGCAAAAAAAAAAAAAAAAAAACAATCTTTTTGTGCGTATGTTTGGGTGGGTGCGTGCGTGTGTGCGGTATTTGTTCCTATACTTTAGAAAAAAATTATCCCCGTTTCCTTTAAGAAAACGCACAGCCGCCTAACGACGCACATGCAATGCGAGGGGAAAGACCGCTGCGCTCTCAGGCAGCTTCTAAGAAACACGGGACGTGGATTATAATGGCCACGCTTCCGGCAATGCGATTGGTTTTTCGACCTTCGTATCGCCTATAATAGCGCAAAGTCATTGCCTAAGGAGAGATAATGAGATGCGCGGGTAAATCGCACAGCGCCTTGCGTTCCCTAATCCTTCAGAGACTTTAGCAGACGAAGACGTCATAATCCGCCAGTAGGTAGGCCGGGACCGGCGCCTGAAATTGTACAGGGCGCCTGTCGCATCCCGTAGCAATGCGTTCAAAAACTGAGCATATCTAATAACGTCGAGTCCCGCAACCGAATTCTAGATCTAATCCAATTATTTCTCATGGCGGCGCCGTCTGTGCTCATCTTCCTGGGCGGCACACACACACACACACACACGCACAAACTCATCCTGGGCTAATTCTGTCGAGGGACTCAAGGTGTTCGGACAAAGCCTCTCGCATGCATGCACGACCCCAGAGAGCCTAGATTTAGGAGAGAGAGCGACTCCAAACCACGGAGCGCCTTCACAATATTAATGCCAGACGTCTTCTGCGCAGATTGGTCACAGTGCGCGTGCGCGTCGTCGTGAGGCCGGGAGAAAATCCAGGCGGAGGGCGCTTGCAGGCGATCAAAGCGTTAGCTACTTCCTCGCAGCTCGTATTGCGAACGCGGTTCACGAATTGAGTGACCTGCGATGGAGCAGCTGGAATCACTCTGTAATCTAGGCACGCTACAAAACTCCGACGGAACTTCTTTATGGCCCTCACGGGGCGGATCGAAGATGGCGGACGTACGGTCCTTGAGCGCATAAGCCCCGTCGTCTGGGAAATGTGCGTCGATCTCGTACCATCGAATTAGACGCGGCTTCGCGCGGCGCGCGCGCGAAATGCCTTATGCTTAAGTGCAACGTTAAGAAAGTCTCGAAAAGCGAGACTCTCGTGCACGAGAACCGTGCACGAGCGGGGAAACATCTAAGTGGACTGTCCTAAAACCACCGGATCCCGGGAAAGTATCCCGAAGACTTTCCCTAACTACTAGTCAGAAACAAACATTTTAACGTATAGAAAAGCAACAGATCGCAAAGTGATCTTTTGTTGCCATGGCAACTGCGCCATTTCGGACTCATCCAACGTTCGAAGCTTCGAAAAGGTGGTACTGAACCAGCCACGCCTAGGTCGCGATGACATGACACCCCAGTGAAAGCGTTCCTTGCCAATATCGGAGTCTATGGCACTACATGTGTAATAAACTTATCAATCCGGCTTACGCCCCCCGATTTCTTACAACGATAGTGTTCTCAGCGAGTATTTCAAGACAGAAAGAACTTTTTTTTTCAATGCCGCAAAGCACAGATGTTGCATGTGGTGGCGGTGCGAAGATGTAAGCTTGTCTCGCCCGGATGTGGATAATGTAATCCGACTTCAGATGTCACAAAATCTCAGCACACAAGAAATGTCTTTATAAAGCAGCCGGTCACCGCTAATTGGGAGCAGCTCACCCACGAGAAACTGCTCATTCCATGGACCAAACAAACTGATCACCGTGCGGGGATCTCAATGCTCGTTTTTCAGGATCCTTTGACTTTAGAAAGTCCTAGAGGTAGTCTGAGACACAAACACTCAGAGGTGCGGTGTGAGTGTGTGCCTGTGTGCTTGTATGTGTGTGTGTGAGAGAGAGAGAGAGAGAAGGAGCGGAAAGAGAAAAATGGAAACATTTCCTAGATGCCGAGGCTTTATTTTTTTCGTCGCCTAAGGGAGGCCAGAGCGGAGCTCCGATTAACTGGTCCATTACATCTTTCCTCGTGCACATGCTCTTTAGACGCTTGGGAGGTAACAACTAATGAAAGAAATTAAAGGCGTCCGACACCGTGGCTACTAGTCGGGAGATGCGCTTCCCCGCAACATTACGAAGTGCGTGGGAAAGCAAACGCCTCAGGGTGAGCGCCTACGGCCAGTGCAACGCCTTAGACAAGGTGCACGCCTCTCACTCGATGAACGCATCTTTGTCGAAGGGCGGCGTCGCTCGCGGCCAACACCTCCCAGGTGACAAGGCCGTCGTTCTGGAGCGTCTGAGTCACAAATCGGAGGCCAGCGCGGGGTTCAGGTCGAGCACGAGTGCCGCCTCAGCGCTCGTCTGGAGCTCGTGCTTTCTCCGGTCCCACAAAAGAAAAAGACGAATCCAGCACCCGTGTCCAATTTGAGCCCAACGCTGGCCTCCGATAGGTGACGTAGACAATCCAGAACGACGGCCTTGTTGTTCATAGTCACTGACACGTTAAGCAACGCAAGGCGTGGTGTGCCCTCATCGTCTCACTATCGTTCCCCAACCAAAGGGAATGCAGCATTAGCAGGGCAGAACGGCGGCGAACCAATCAAAGAACCAAGAAGAAGCCTGAGCATACTAAGCCCCACCCTCCATGCTTGTTTTAAGCTTTTAGTGACCATACTGTAGACTAGCGCCGCAGCCAAAATCGTCGTTCTGGTCGGCCTTCCACGATTGGCCAGAGGCTCGGTATGGCGCCTTGAGTATGATGCATTCCGCTTTCATCATTGGTAATGAGAGGAACGTAGAGGGCCAAGTGTGACGGTACTGGTTTAAGGACGCTGGGACTACAAACTTCCGCGGTGCCTTTGTTTTCCACACGTGGGATTGCTGCGCGCAGAGATGCGCTCTGACGAGAAACCGAAACCCAGAAACGCCTCCCAATAGCCCATTTTTTCGGAACGCCGTAAAATGCGTGACGATTGTAACGTGGGTGTATTCAGTAGTTTTCGATGATGCCCAGCAAGATTCCAATTGAAACAATTTTTTAAAATCACGAATTAGCAATTTAATGATTCAAAATGACTTACCTAAGTATAGTGACAGTTAACAATTTCTATGACTGTGCACTTTGACACAGACCACTATGGAATCAACCTTTTTTTCTGCGCGATGCGTAATTTTCGCTGGCACGATTTCGCCCCCGTTTCCGAAAACACCCTGTATATAGAGAGCGAGAAAGAAAGACAGACAGAGACAGACACACAAGCACGCACGCACGTACACACGCAGGAACGCTCCCTCCCGAAAAGCAATAGTTTCGAAAGAAATTCCAGGAGGCTCATAAAAAGATAGAGCTTTCGCGAATACGGGCCACTAGGCGATATTTAGGCTCTTTTCAAGTTCGGAAGAGGGTGGCGACGTCCCTCTAAGAGAGAAAAACGCTACAGGGGGTACGGCGAATGCAAATTAACCCGAGGCTCAGACACGCAAATCCCCCAAAGGCCCTCAAGCCAAACATTCTAAGAAAAAAGAAGATTGATGCCGAAACCGCTGCTGTTGCTACGCCGATTCTCAACGAAATGCGCAAGCGTTTAGCGCAGAAGATCCGAACTCGGCGAAGGACGGGAGTTCCAACCTCGCAACAATCCCTACACTGTCGTGTTCGGAGAGCCACTCTGATCTTTGGTGCGCCAGCGGTTTCGGTTGCAGCCACCAGAGCTTCCTTCGATCGCCATCTACGGTCCCCGCATACTGTTTCTTCGAAGAGACAATCCTTCCTCCGGGGTGACGGCGGTTTTGCGCAAACGACGCCGTCGCTGCGCCTCGGTTTTTCGTTGTCGCGTACGTGGTGCCACCGCGAGAGGTCGCTCGATTCCGTTCTCTCCCGCTCCCGCAGCGTGTTGTAGAAAGCGTGCCAGAAGGCACTTTCCCTCTTGTAAGAGGGAAAGTGGATGTAAGGAGAAACCGAAAGGAGCAAGAGAGTACGACAGGAACCGCGCACAGGCCTCGCAAAACCGGTCCAGGCCAAAGCACGACCGTCCAAACGAAAGAGGGCTGCCTGCACCAGGGAGATAAATGCTAATACATTTAAAAATATTGCGCCGGGTCATGTTGCAATACCGGCGTTTCGAAACAGGGTTTTGAAAACACGCAATCTTTCGAAAGCTGACGGTGGGACCTTATTTGCGAGGCTAGGGTTACGCGGCAGAGCAGATAACTCTAAGACGCGAAAAAAAATGCAGATGAAGAAAAAATGATGATAACGTGTTGAACGATGCAACAGTCACTGCCGCTACGGTAACGCGCAACGTTCTGTTCGAGCTTGCTTTCGTTTCTCTTCGAGTCTCGAGACTGCTCCTGTCTGCGTGGTTCACAAGTCAATGGCTGGGGATTGAAACCAGGGATCTTTGCTTCAATCACTATCCCTGCCAGCTTCGATTTGGATGAGCATCGTACCGGCGTGCGGCCGTGCGTCACTACTGAGTGATGCACGAGACCCTAGGCCTGTAGTGGAGCTGCAATGGCTAAGAATTCTCAATCTACGGATGAGGCACCAGACTACCTTCCCGCTGCCTAAACATACACACAACACGCTTCCTTTTATCGGTGCTCGCATAGAAGAATAATAAGCTGCCCAGGCAAGTCGACGGTCGAATGTGTCCTGTGGGAGAACCAACAACTGCCAGTATAAAAAAGCGCAAAAGAAAAACACTAACTCTCCGCCGAACGTCCGAATGAAAAAGAAAGGAGCAAACTTCCAAAGGCCTCGAACGCGATCTAGGAAGGCAAAAGGGAGACGATGAAAGCGAGTACCACGCAGCCTGGTTTATGCTGATGTTAATGGAGTCGTCGGGGGAGTACGGGTGGCGAGAAACATGGCGCTCACTCAAGTCGAGCTTTTTGTCGCTACGACTACCATTACCAGCGGCTCAGAGGCACGTATTGTCCAGGTTGTTTAAAAAAAAAAAACGAGTTCGTTTTACGGAGTGCGAGTTCCAGTACACTGTGCAATTCGACAATAAAAAAAGGCTTAGATGAACGTTTGTCAATAGGAAACGTTTTTCCTTTTTTTGTGTGTGGCTAGGGTGAGCTCATCTATGTTTCCTTCCGACTAATAAATGCACCTCCTACGGGATGTAGTAACTCCTAGTGCGAGAAATTAAGAAGCCGACTTATGCGATTTCTTTAAAAGGACAACACGAAATCGATACCTCGCTTGGTTCGCAACTCTAACGACCCATAGGGGGAGCGCTAGCGCCCATCCAAATGCCTGTCATCTGGATCGTCGTCGTCACTGAAGATGAACAGCAATACGAAGTTAGATCCGTGACGCGGAAATCGTCATAATCTTGTTAAATAAGCTCTCTCCATGCCTTGGACTATATTTCATGCCATGAAGCCTAACATTCGCAAAACGGTCCGCGATTGTAATACCGTTGTACGACTATCGCTGATAACTGTCTGGAGGGTTTGGCGTTTGAACTGGTTAGAGTTGCTCCTTTGTGTTGGTGGTGGGCTGTTTGTGGGCTATATAAGGAGGAGGACTAAATAAACCTGGTAGCTGAGTTTGAAACGTCGTCCTGTCCCTTTCTGTTTCTTCGAATTTTATGTTTTTTTCTATCCCAGTCTCAGGTATATTCAACATGGTTAACATCCACCAGCTCGCCTGCACCCTTACTATTTTATCTTATCGCTCCAAGTTGTAAATTATTGGAAGTCTATGCCAACGTAAAATATATATTATAGTGAAATGCTTGCTAAAGGTACATCAAGATCAAGTAGCTGTTCAAAAAATGCCGCTGTTCACAACTCATTCATTGAAATGATAGAGAAGAGGAATCTGTCCAAAATCGGTCAGGTCGTTACATCCTATCGGACTATCATCGCACTGGTAGTGTCACATCGATGAAATGTTTATGCTTATGTTACAAATTTATCTTCATAATCCCATCATACACGATAAAATGATAACTCTTTCCTTTTACATTCCGTCCCGTGTTGATAACCAACTTAAAGTTGGAGTTCCAAGCAAACTAAAGACTGCATTTCACTCATCGTATCTTTCCCGCATAGCACAAGAATGGAAACACCTTCCCAGTTTCATTGATACCATCACTGGCCCTAATTTATTTCGAAATTATATAACTAACCTTTTTTTTTTTCGATGATAACGATCTGTTTGATTGTTTGTTTATTATATTATTACTACCACTAATTTGTTACTTTTTTTTCCATATTTTTGTACCTGCTCTTCCCCTCTATAACGCCTTCGAGCCCTGAGGGTACGATAAATAAATAAATAAAATCGTTCATTCTGTTTTTACGTCCCTCTGCGACTGATCCATGCTCCGCGCACTCTTAAGCTGACAGAGTGGTGGGAGATACGCGCTCGCCTTCAGACGTCGCACGCCTACTCCCAGCACACCCGGACATACGTATAAAAGAAAAGAACAGGGTTTATAAAAATAACGAAAACGTCAGACTGCCCCAACTGACGCAAAAAAAAAAAAAAAAAGTTTTACCGTTTTTTTTTTTTTTTTTGCAGGTCAGTGTAGGGTCACTGCAGTCATCAAATAGTCAAAGCCGAGCGGCGAATGAAAGGCGGGTCGTAACAGCCGCTATCGGTGCCAGTCATCTGACCTCCTCTCCAGTCTCTCCACCTTCTCCCTCAACCGCTTTCTCCCCATTGCAGTCAACGTACCTTCTATCGAGGCGCCGGGGGAGCCCGCTATCGGAATGGCGGCAATAATAATAATAATAATGGTTATGAAGGCTGAGCAGACAAAATCAAAATGCTCTCATTTGAGGGTCCAAGAAAGGAACAGGGAGTCTAGTCCCCAGGGTGTTTTGTTCTCAAGCGTTATTCAGGCATACAAAAAAAAAGTGTATGAACAGGCCGCTAAACAGAGAACATCTAAACTTGCAACAAAGGTGTCTTTAAAGGGGTGCATTGATCAAACTCAAATTTTATGAGTGTAGGTTTAAAAAATAACATAAAAATAAAACTTTTTTTTTTCTATGCACAGGGAGGGAGGAAAAGGGCAAAACCTTTCTACTTGACGTTGCTATTCAAAGATGGCACAACGTAAAGCAAAAACACGTCAAATATTCTTCAAGATAAATATCCGAAAGCAGATCAAGCAGATTCGAGAGTGTGTGTGTGTGTGTGTGGCGCTATCTGTGAGAAGCAGCGTCGACCAAAAAGGTTTTCCGCCTTTTTCTTCCATGCGAAAAAAAAAACTTTTTTTTTTTAAGGATAATTTTTTTTTTTCCACCTTAAACCTAGACTCTGAAAGCGCTCAAAAGCTCCTCGTATGAGTAAAAAAAATTCCTTCAGTCAGCAGCGAAAAAAAAGGAAGAAAAAGATCTCGTGCGGGGTTTTTTTTTTTTGACTCCTTAAAAGATCGATACGAAAAGTAGACAACATAACAACTGTCTAAAGCAAGGTCAGCGAAGCTGACCTTGCTTAGACTATATGCTATATGCTAGCTATATGCAAAATCTCCGCGAGGTTTCGATATGAAAGACAAACAAAAGAAAACGCAAACATTAACAAAAAATAACTATGAAGCAACAATGGCGCTCGCTACTTCTCGAGCACGACGCGTGTTATTGGGTCCGAGTACTCGCCGAACGCTGACGTCACCATCGTGTCCAATACATGCTCAGAGTACGTTCCCAAACAATGGTGCACTCGGATAATTAGCGCAGCCAATAATAGATGGCGCGCACTTCTGAAAAGCCTCTACAGATAAAAAAAATAAAAGGGTTTGATAACCAATGATTTCGTATAAATGGGTGTACTGAGGCGTGCGCTCTGCGAAATTGATGATCTTAAAGACAACTAAAGAAGCGAGTGAGTAAGTAAAATAAAATAGCTTCAGGTAACTTTTGCTTTTTCCCTCGTTTGGTACACACACTACATTTTCGACGGGCGGTTTGTGACAGAAAAAAAAAACTGTAGTGGTTGTTTTACGACCGGTAGTAATTGAATCACGCATTGCAGAGTACTGAAACTCTTGGGGAATGTGACGCTAGGAGTGGTGCAACAGAATGCGAAAGTTTCAAAACATGACGTTAGCTGGATGAAAAGATAAAAGAGAAAGACCAAATTCGCCCAGGACCCAGCGTCCACTCAGGCCTAATATCGCCAAAAACAAAACATAAACGGACATTGTGGTAGCCTAAAAGACGACATTGTCTTCTTTCACACTGACAGGTGTTTCTCTGATATAAACTGCACATCCGTCCACAATGTCAGCCCCCGTCTTGACGATATTAGGCTTAGGTAAATGTCAGCTCGTACAAAAATATCGTATTTATTGATCTGAATATGACGTTAGCTGGATCTATTGATCCAGCGAACGTCATGTTCTTAAACTTTCGCGTTCTTTCAACACTGAGAGGGTGAATGTCTCATGAAGGCTTTAGCTCCCTGGCATGTGTAGTTCATTTGCGCGGGTCGAAAGACACGGTTTTGTTTTCTTGAAAACACCCTGTACACCAAATCCCTCCTCCCCCATCTCCTTCCTGCCCCCATATAAAAGCCAAAGAAAAACATACATAGACACCTTAATGGTGAGCTGAAATATTGGACGGTGAACCTTCGGGCAAAACATTCGGAATATTGGCTAATCTTTCTAAGGAATGCGTCTTTTTCTTCGACCCCTCATTGAATTCGTGCAGTCTAAAACTCTCACCAAGTCACTTATATCCGGCCCTTCTCGCAAGCCGCCTCGGTGGCTCCGAGGCGAGAGGGCTGGCATCCATGTGGCGAGTTCGAATCCAGGCCGAGGTGCCCGCTATCTGACGGAGGCTTATTGCGGAGAAGGCGCCGTGTAACCGAGCTTTCGGTTGCACGTCAAAAGATCCCCACGTGGTCCAATTTCATCCTCAGTCCTCCGCCGGGGCGTGCCAGATGCCCGTCATTGGTTTGGCACGTAAAACCCCCAAATTTGACTTTTTGACCGGCCCTTCTCGCGCGAGTTGAAAGGTTAATCGACTTTGTTAAAGAGTTCAGTCAAGTGTTGCGGCACTGATTTTAGAGCGTTAGCGAGAACAACTGTGTCAGCATTCCGGGGTACAAATCATTTCCAATGTTCCGCGAACAGCTTCATCATAGAAACAATAAAAACACGAAAAAAAAAAGAAAAAAAAAATGTAGTCAAAAGTTCGCCGAGGAGAGCCGATGATAACCCTGCAAGCTAGATGCATGAAAAAAAAAATTGACGAGGAATTTAGATTATGATTATAATGCCATTAATGCAAAAGTGCAAGCAAGCTGGGCAAAAATATTATTATTATTGCCGAGCTCGCTTACACACTTTCTCGACTTGTTTTTCGAGTAGACAGCCATCATATCTACATTGTAACAAAACATTAAAAAATTTTAAAAAATGGGCTTTTTGAAAAAATCGATCTCAAAATTGGTACTTTTTGGTTTTAGCGTAACATTAACGTAAACGTACCGCAAAGGAAATTTTATACAGCTCTATTATTTTATAATATGTACAAAAACGTGCTTTGGGCTATCCATGGACATGAAAAATATCGACGTAACCCAAGCAGATCGTCAATATTTAAATGTCAAATTTCGTCAAAAAAAAAAATTGGGTTGTGTGTGTGTTTATACAGCCTAGAACTTGGTCTGCCTCACAGAGGCGACGAGTCTCCCAGCTGTAGATGAGAAATTTAGCCAGTGCAGTACAACCGCTAGCCTGGGGTCTTTAACGTGCATCACGCAGTAGTGATACACGACCGCACGCCGGTACGATGCTCATCCAGATCGAAACGGGCAGGGGTGGGGATTGAACCCAGGAACCCTAGGTTCTGCAGCGCGAGCTTTCGCTCCACGTGCTCCGAGCTGGTGTGCGCTAGACCACTCGGCCACCGATCCCCCCTCAAATTTCGTCAACAATTAACCGAGGGAGCGTTTTTGACATTTTTACAGAAAAAGAAGCAAAGCGCCTAAAATTATTTCATGGAATTAGAGCCTTTTAACTGTGTTCACAGAGTGCTTGAAAAAAAGTTAATATAATGTGAACTGAAAATCCACGGTGGGAGATCGAGCGAAATATACGACCCACGACGGATGTGAAAAACACTGCTTTCCGCCCCGGCCTCTTTTAAAATTCGTAAGTCGAGAACAAAAAATCCGACGAACTAGCGGTTTGAGGAGACTGCGTTTTTAGAAACTACGCCACAACATTAATTTTTTTCAGCGAAATTAAAAATTCGACCCTCTTTGCCTGCACGATTTGAGATGAAATCACCCATATATATATATATATATATATATATATATATATATATATATATATATATATATATATATATATATATATAACATTCTAACTTTCCTTGGAGCAATACCAGCCCACAAGCCAGATACAAAGAGTAGAAGCCCAACAAACCAGAGTGCTTACTTACGAATGATCATTGTTGGCAATGACATTTAAGGGGTTCATACAAAACTCGCAGATTGTGCGGAAGGAAAGCCCATGTTCAGCAACTTAGGGTAAACCAATGCAGCTCCATCGCATGTCGTATCCAGACCATTTTGAGTCGCATATCCTCCCAGAATATAGGGTCACCTTCATATGATAACACGAGCATAAAGAGCGACGCCGTCTACGCGAGGGATTCGTCCATGTACAGCCGAGGTAAATACCTGCAGCTGTATCAGCAGACACGTTTAAAATTATCCTTGAGAAGCGAAGGGATTAAAATTATACCGTCGTAGTCAACGATACGCCCACCACTAATTGCGGGCCGATAGAATGCGGCATTGCGGTTAATATCTTTATTATTATAAATTCTCACTAACATAACTCAACCTGAGCGTCAACTTACAAGCTAAAAGTTGTGGGAGCCATTGCTCCCATAGGTAAGCAGTTAATCATTATGACCGCAGCAGGAAGCGCTACAAAAGATATATCAAATATTCTAATATCCCTTGGAGCCACAACAGCCCACGGGCAAAAAGCCCACAAGCCAGAGACGAAGAGTCACAGCTCAACAAACCAGAGTGCTGACTTACTAGTGAACATTTCTGGCAATGACACTATAGCACTGATATCTATTGTAATAGACCGGATCGCAGATCGCGAGCCCGTCGGTGTCGCCACCGGTGGCCATTGCTTGACACCAGGCAATACACGCAAGTCTATGGGAGAAACGCACAAAAGTAAGCATACTGAAGCATGCACGCTGTGCACGGAGGCGAGTATTTTATGGTGCGCTGTGATCCTTATGTCGGGTGTTTGGAGATCGAATCGGTATTTGTCAAACGTCCGGTCGCCGAATAAAAAAATCAAACGTCCCGGAGCACTTACGGCTGAGGTGGCAAGCTTGCTCTCGTAGTGGAGTAAACAAAGGAACTTGCCGTCAATGAGACCGTCCTCGGGAAAGCCCAGAAGTTGATGAATGACAAAGAAGTTCCACCTCGACAGCGGCATTCCGGGAGTGAGCGAATTCCGCGTAGCAAAGCCTTCGAGCTTGTCGTCTGCTAAACCCAACTCAACGAAACCGCCACCGACTCCGCGGTAACTCTCGCCTCATTGAGCTGCACTACAGCGGAGTCACTCTCGACCAAAAAATATTTATTTATAAGAACTGCGAGGGCTGCCGGTTGTAATGTTTGTACGCAAGCTATTCGACGGGCTTGTCGAAAAGCATCCAAAAATTTCCAGTGCCGACAACAGCTTAGAAACAGGGGAAAACCGTACTTTTTCTCATTCTTCCCATAGAGTCGCATGCATTAGCGGGTGTCAATCAATGGCCGCCGGTGGCGAGACTCGGCCCCAGCTGCCGAGGCCGCGATCCGGCCTACTACAATAGAGATCAGTGCATTATAGTAAAGTACAATACTACATTATCGCCCATAGAGAAAGAACTGTGTTCGTGTTCTATGCACCGCTTGGATTACTACTGTCTACCCAATAACTAGGCCAAAGTTCGCAGGAAAGTGACGGCCGAGCTCACCTTCCAAAGAAATTACCCCCCCCCCCCAAAAAAAAAAAAATATATATATATATATATATATATATATATATATATATATATATATATATATATTCGTGTTGAAGAGTTGCTGCACTTACCACTGAAATAAAAATCAAAACTGTAAAATCGCACAAAATAACACGAAAAAGCTGTATCTCTAAAATAAAGCGCAGATGAATTACTAGTCCAACCTGCTGATTAGATATTCAATGGTCGCAAACCCAGAAATTAAATTCCCCGATTGAGTATCCTAAGTATTCCACACTTCACTCCAACTAGATCAAAGTGCCCATAAAACACCCACGATCAAGGACGGCTGCGTCGCGGTGGTCAACAAGAAACTCCCTTTTACGGTCCCTTTCGCGGGCAGCGTGTGGAGTAAACGCGCCAACCTCAACCAGTTGGTCGTCCACTCCGAAATATTTCCATCGCCGGCGCCACCGCAAGTTTCGAGCCAACTAAACCAAAGCCGCATTTAAACCGCGTGTGACCTAGCATAATACACTTAACTAAAATTCAATTAGAGCCAGTAAGAGCGCATCGAGAGACTCCGGCCCTTCCTTCCCGCCTAACCGCTCCCAAACACGCCTTTCTTTCTTTTTTTTAGTTTGGAGAATTAACGTCTGTCCAGGCACCACGCCGCATTTCCCCAGGACCTCGCCAAACAACTCGGCCGCCGCCGTGCCGGACTCGCTCGCTGCTCGAAAGCCCCTCAAAGTCGTCTTCCCAAGTCCGCTTCACAGGACAATCCAAATCCGCTTCTTGCACCAACGAGGCCAAACCCAGAACTCAAAACTCCTTAAAAAAAAAAAGACATAAAAGACGTCACCGGTTGGAAGTATTATCCGTTTTCCAACTGCCCACACAACTCCCTTCTTCAATTTCCACTTCCCTAATACCTCCTTTCCTTCTCGCTCTACCCATCCTGTCTGACTTCTCCCGATATTATCCTCTCCACTATTTCGCCTCTCCCTTTTCCTTCGTGTAATGAGAACGTCTCCCTTGTTCCTCTTTCCATCTGTCATACCTCACCTCTTTCCTCTTTTCCCCACTTAAATTTCCCCAAGCTGGCTTCCCTAAAACCTCCTCTCCTTTTGCCCCTCAGCCTCCCGTCTGGCTTTTCTTCCCTAGTTCGCTCTCTCTTCGGTTTACCCCCCCCCTTTCCCCTTGTACAAGGGAAACATCTATCTTTCCCTCTTTTCATCCGCCATACCCTCTCACTCCCTCTTTTCCCACTTCGATTTCCCCAAGCTGGCTTCCCTAGAACTTCCTCTCCTGTTCCCCTTAACATGTCGTCTGGCTTCACTTCCCTTCTTTCCCCCTCTCCAATATTTCGTGTCTCCCTTTTGACATCGTGCAATGAGGGGAACGTACCTCTCTCCCTCTCTTTTCCACTTGGGTGAGGGAAAAAAGGCGGCGTCCTTATCATCCCATCTTCTCTCTTTCCCCTTTCCCTTCTGCTTATATCCTTCCTTCCGACGCAACTCGCCCATTGTTGTCGGGCGACGAAGTGCGCACCGAGCCAAATTGGATTGCGCATTTCCACGCGCCGCAGAACACAATGGTTTGTGGAGGGGAAAAGGGGGAAGTGGCGCACAAAGGGACCTGGTTATGAAGGGAAGGGACGAAAGACAGAAGCAAGACTACTTCCCCCTCCCCCTCTTTCGAAATAGATGAGGCGCGGAGGAAGAGGAGAGAAAAACAGAATAAAGGAAAGCAACTAGGGAAGAAATAGACCAAAACGCAGACATAAAAGGAGGGTTCGAAATAAGGGGCACGGCCGGGTAAAGGTACAAGAAGTCGCGACGCGTAATTTCCAACGTTGTTTGCGTAATGATCTCATTCAGCGGGGACGCGAGCGACGTTGATCCCCGAAGCTCTTTTCGTCGTCAACTGGCAGGCTCATCGTTTGTAACTCTGACGACTTTACAATCGGGCCGTTATGTAAACGTTTACGAGTCAGAGCTCCTGCAATGTTGGAACCACATGGTGGCGACCTTTATAGTTGCTTAAAAGTGCCGTAGAAAGATTTGCTGCGAATTTTATCTCCAAAGTCTTATAGGATTCACGGGATGCGGTATTTCAGGAGCGGTCGTTTAAATTTGTTTAAACGACATTAAAAGGTCGTTTCGGAGAGTGGAAAAGAACACATTGCTTATTAATCGCCATCACTCTCTTAAAGGAGCTGAGCAATGATTTTTGAGGTTTCAAGAATTTGCATCTTGTACTTTTGACGTTGCTTATCTTGTCACAAAACACAAAAAGCACATCTCGTTCCTTCGAAATGTTGCGATTCTGCCGCGTAACCGCGAGGCAAAAATTAAAATATTTCCCGATCTGCAGCCGCGAGCGGCGGCAATGAAAACTACGCGGCGTGACGTCAAAGGGGAACTTGAAAAAAAAAAGCAAGTTGTGCAATAACCTGTTCAATAAAAGATCATTTTTCTATAAACCTTGTCGGTCCAACAAATAGAAATGCGTCAAAAACTTGGCATCATCGAGACATTCCTTTTTTTTTTTTTATTATACGGAGTATCAGTGGCGCCATCTATCCGAGATCGACAAAACCGCCAGCTCTATCTGTTACCGCGGGAGCCGCCAGTAGCCGGACAACCGGACTGGGACGAGCACGTTGGCACTTTCCTTCTTTCGTTTCCCGGTGTTCAAACTTCGAACGCCGCCGCGAATATTGGCAGTGCCGACCGGGTGCGACTACGTAACCACGTGGTCGTGGGTGGGTGACTTCTCGCCGCTCACTGATGGCGCTATTAAGACAGATCTTCACCAGAACTCCCACGTCCCCCTTTCACGTCACAGCGCACGTGACTCGGAAGATGGTGAAGGAGTCGACAAGTGCCGAAAACCCCAATCGTTGGCATTTTTATTTTTAAAATAAAAATTAGGACATGCAACCAGAAGCGGTTTTTTGTTCTTTACTTCAGACGCGTTCTAGCCGGACCAGAGGTAAAGCATTCGGCTATGCACCGAGAAGTCTTGGGTTCGATTCCTGATGGGAGAGGATTACACATCGGTTTACAACTGTAAGCAAGTGTATGTGTACGATGCATTATCTATGTTGCTATGGTAACCAGAGCGTGTACTGACATGCTCCGACATGGGGTATACACAGACAGACAACATTTGGAGTAGGGGATTCAGTTAGAAAACATGTCAAGCTTTGATAATTGCCAGAGAAGCAAGTGACGACTCAATTTCAATGACAGGAAAAATAAGCGTCAATTAAGGTACAAAGTTAATGCAAGGAGCGCGGTCGACGGATATGCCCATAGGTACCCCCCGCTGGTGGGAAGTTTAACTCGAGATTTGTTTTGCGTGTTCTAAACACCGACAGACTGTTTACAGACAACACAGGACGACAACCAACTCGGCCTGACCCAAAACCTGCGCCTCCTTCCCTTTAGAGCGCGGCGACGTCGCAAGATCAACGAGCAGGCTAGGATAATCGCGTTCACGCTGATCACCAGGTCATCATGGGCTCCTACCATGTAGGCAGCGAGTGCGGTTTCGATGCTAAATATGCGAAAGATGACAGCCGAAACGGAAAAATCTAACGAAGAGCAGACGACGAATGAGCGGAAAATCCGACGGGAGGCGCGCGCGCGGTCGCGAGAGCCAGTGCTGTCACGTGACGCCCGCAAAACTGAGGCCAATGTGGACTCCTCGCGTTGGGACACCGGACGGCGGTGCCGCCCGGCGGCGCGGTTCACGCTTGTGTGGCCAGCCCTTTACACTGATGCGTTTGTCGCCAAATCTGCTTTCTGCCAACGGGCGCTGCTCGCACCTTGTGTACGCAATCACGGACTTGTTAGTAAACAGAGTAAAGAGGGACATATATGCAAGCGGTGATCGTTTTCTCACACTGACACGTGAAATCGTCCCGATGGTTTTACGAAAGCCCTCCAGTAATAAAATATTTTAGAGCTCAGCTCTTAGGCGCCCGTTTCCGCGTATACCAACGTCGCCGTCGGCGTAACCTCGCTCGTTGTATTATGGGACGTCACAGGCCCATACACCAATTCGATTCCCCGCTAAATTAACGAAGGAACTGAACTGGGGTGTAGGTCTGTGATATCACATAATGCAACACTGCGGAATCCATTTCCCCGTTAAATTTAGCGGCAAAACTGACGTCACATGATCTCAACACTAATTCAGTTTTCCCGCTAAATTTAGCAAGGAATTGAATTGGTGTCACGTGGAGTCAGTTTTCCCGCTAAATTCCGCGAGGAAACCAACTCGTATAAGTCACGTGACAAGTGATGTGACATCATTTTCCCCGCTAAATGTAGCGAGAAAACTGAATTGGTGTTGAGGTCACATGACGTCGATTTTCGAGCTAAATTCAGCAAGGAAACTGCGACGTCAAAGCCCACGGCTTCACAAAATCTGGAGCAACTAGCCAAAAACGTTGCGTTGCATTATGGGGCTCCCACCGTACCCTCCTTGTCCTCCCTAGCCTACCCTAAAAACAAAAAACAAAAAAAGACATATACGACAGGTGGACAAATTCGAGATTGCAAAAACTACGAGTCGCAAAAAAAAAAAAAAAAGACTTGTGTTGTTTTGGACCTGGGCCATGGCCCTATTTAGGTAAAATGTTAAAGTCCGGGATAATTAGATTGTTAATTATTTTTGCGTTTTTAACTTTTTTTAGTATTGTGTTTAAGGGCATGGTTTCAATCAGAAAATTGCTCAGCATCATCAAAAAATGCTAAATCAACAAATTGCAGAACGATAGAAGGCACGCGAAGCATTTTACGGCTTTCTGAAAAACCATATAAATTCGACGGGTTTTTAAGTGTCGGCTTCCTATCGGGGCCAAAATCTGCGTGTCAAAAAAAAAAAAAAATACACGAAAGAACAAATTTAGAGCAATATTGACGGCGAGAGATTTATTTGAAATTCTGTGCTCGAAGTCCATGAGGTCACTGGTTATTTCGGAATGACCATCTCGGTCGTGAAGGCTAAGCCGTTCTACCTCTTCTCCACGCGGACGAAATGCAGAGAGATAAAACAAGCACACTGGAGGTGACTGCCGACTAAATCGCGGCTCGCGCCGTCGATATTGCTCTAACGAATAAAAAAATGTTTGGTTGGGACACGCGTGTCCCAACCAGTTTGGTTGGGGACACGCGTGTGTGTCCCAACCAAAGTGTGACTCTCTTCCTCGCCCACTTTTAATACGTCAATATAACAAAAGAAACAATATAAAAAATAAAACACAACAAAAAAAGACCCTCTCAATATGTTAAAACAATATATACACACGGGAAGTTGGGACGTCCTTAAGAGAAGTATCGTTCGACAGATAGTTCTAAAGAAAACAAAAAATCACCAAAAAATTAAAAAAAAAACTGCCCCAAACACTGAAATAGAAAACAACAAAACAGATCAAACACAAAATAAGATCCGGCTACATTTTAGATTGGTCAACATTTCCATTTATTTTATTTTCTCAAATATCAAAGAAGAAAAAAAGCAAGCGCAAACTGACGCAATAAGAAATGCAAAAAAAAAGTATGCGCAGATATAACAGACCCAAATGTAATTTCGTAGTGTGATCTAAACTTCCCCCTTTCCCTCTCTCTCTCTCTCCTCCCCTCCCCCCGACTCCTCCTTTCCCTCCTTCGATAAACGTTAAAACGAAGGCAAATACAACGGCTGTCCCTGACATCGCTAGACGCAAGGACCGCTCGTGGATGCAAACTGTCTCGGAGACTACAAAACAAACGTCGCGCCGCTCGGTAACATTTCGCCACATAAAGATAATATCAAGAAAAAGCAGAAACGTTCACGCGAAGGCGTGCACACACCCGGCAACCGAACAAAAAAAAAAAAACATTAAAGAAACGCGTAAGAGCGAAACGGAACGTCGGCGACCAAAGCAAACACACCACCACCACACCCGACGGATCCCAACCAAACTCCAGAGGAAAAGAAAACCGACAAAAAGAAAACACGTGAGCTTAGGAGCAAATACGATGGAAAAAGAGATTGGAAAACACAGGTCGGTTGCTTTCCGATATTAAATTCCATCTCATCCGCGCATTTCCATGCATTTCCACGCCTTTCATCTGTAATTTTTTTTTTTTGGCGTATTGTTTTTGGTGTTGGTTTTCTACAGAATTCGAGTTCGGATATACACCAACATATACAAGCACGTACACGCCGGGCATATCTTTTCCTTCCTCCGTAAGAAGGAGGGAGAGGAAGGGAGGGAGAAAGAGAAGAGAGAGAGAGAACGTGAAAATAAGCTGGGACATTGATTGATAGACTGGAGAGTTCATTAAATCATTGGGTCAGAAACCGCAATATCGCGTGTTCCGATCTCGGCGACTAAAAACCGCGAACAACGATGCTTCGGGGACTAAAATGGCTACACGCTAACAGTAAAGCGCGAGGCTGCCAACTATGACCCACGAATGCGCCTTATTGGCGAGGGTATCGAACTGTGGGGGTTGTTCATGCCTGGCTTGTTTTCCCTGGAGCTCCGTGTTTACCAACACAAGGCATGTGCACTGTATTCTTTTTTTTCTTCGTCTTTCCCGATTGCGCGACGAACAAAGATTGGGCACGTCAAAAAAGATTAGGTAAAAAGAACAAAAAACGACTGCCGCGTGCGCGTTTGGCTTCACTGATTGAACACAAGCCCCAACATCTCCAGTGACTCTCTTCCTATGAGAGCGTTGCTCCTCCCACTCCAAAATAAAGGAACGCGAAGGAATGATCGCCGGAAAAGCGTTGACCTCAGCGGCCATTTCGAACTGCACGGCCGCCATGCAAATATTGAGTATAGGGGAAGCTCTTCTGCCTAACCAAACCACGCACGGCAAACTGTCCCCTATGGCCGACTCACAAGACGGACTGATCCGCGGACGGATTGATCAAGTGACGACATGTTGACGGTTCGCCCATCTCACAAGCGCACCCACATGAGGCGAATCTGTTAGCCACCCCAGAGTGGCGCGAAACTCCAACATTGCAGCGTGGCACCGTTGTCCAAGAGGGAAATCTACGTTTGCTAGCGCGATAAAGAATCGTACTGTACGCCGATGTTACGCGCAGATCGAGAGAAAACACCGTGATAGGCTTCGTGCGAAGCGCCTCTAGCTTTACTAACCCAAAGCATGACAGTGACACAGGCATGGTCCTGCTCGAGAAGACTTCGACGTAAAAGCGCTGAAGTTCTGTTGGCAGAAGAGGCGCGGTGTATAAGAGAGAAGGGTGGTGTAAAAGTTATGAGGCAAAGTAATCTATTACCAAATGTTACATAAGGGCTCCCTTATTCCGCTGAACAAAGAAACGACGAAGTGCATCCGTGCTTGGTTTTCAGTAAACGATATTCGATTGAACTGATTCGCCGAAATGGTGTTTGTTGAAATGTTCAGACCCAGCTGGTTTTCTTACAAAGTACACAAAAGTGTGTTTTTGGTGATTATTGAATGTCACAAGAGCTCCCCCAAAGTCCAAAAAAGCAATCGAGTTCGAAATGAAGCGGTATAAAAGTGAATATTTGTTAACTGGGTGTGATGACACTTCTAGGGATCGGATATATTAATTTAGGGGAAGATAAGAGGGGTAATAATGTCTAGAAATAACACTCCATGGTATGAAAAAGTGTTCGTTACACAAGCGCACAGGTGTCAACAAAAACACCCTGATTTAACTGGGGCAACGGAACCATAATATCTCAGGTGCAGCCTACGAAAGACAAAGGAAAACACACGGAATGACGCTACTGTAGCTACTGAGAAATCATCAAACAAGGACGTCCACAGGTTGTTAGATTGACAAAAAGATATGAAAAGGCTTCAAGAACGTGTATTATCTCAATCGGCAATGAAAAAAAAAAAAGTAACAACAAGAAGACATAAACAAAGCAAATAAAGGATCGGTGGATTATACATTCCAGAGCAAGAAAACACTTGTAGCACGCTCCAACGAATCACTGGAGATTCATTACTAGGGGACCTTCCACGTGAGCCACAAATTTGAGCCACATGACGGCTTTTCCGCAACGAGTCTTCGTCAAATTCAGGGCACCTCGGCTAGGATTGGGACTCGCTAAGTAGGCATCCCTAGGCCTCCGTGTTCCCTTGAATACATAGAAACCAACAAACGTTCGTTTGCACGGTTTATTTAATCCCGACACAGCATTGTGGGACATCCACTATCCTACTTGCTGTTCCCAATCTACTTCACCGCAGTCTTTGTTTGTGTGTCTCTGCTGTCTTCCTTGCCACTGTTCCATTTAGACCGACCAGCATAACGAAAGCGCAGTTAATCGGAAAGAGAAGGAACCCCGAGAGCATACAAGGACAGACAAAAATAAAGAAAAAGAAGAAAAGCAGACAATAAAAGGTCCAGATGAAACAAAACAGAACCAAACAAACAGAAGACAAAAAAGAAAAAGGCTGCCAAAGAGAGCGGGCAATAAACGTCGGGACCATTTGTACCGGAAACGGAAGTGCGGCCATTTTTATGTCCCTCTTTTTCCCCGCCCCTAGCCCTAGCGTCGCCCACACACGAGCCGTCTCCCTTAGCGTCGTTGCCCCAGCAACACCGGGCCACAAAAATCCAGCTAAGCAGGAGCATGGCAACCGCTCAATCAAGACACTCTGTACTTTCTTGCACAACTAGAAAGATAACGCTAACAGCCTCGGCAAAAAAAAAAAAAAAAAAAAAAGATACTTTAAAGATTAAGTTTTTTTTATTTTTGTCGCTAATCGGTATACACATACAAAAAAAAAAGTGGTAGAAGTGTAAAGGGAAACAAAATAAAAAAACAAATGCAAACGTATATTGGAAAGCAACTGGCATAAGCCTTGGACCGAAGCACTCTTGATCGTAAGACTGATGCAACAGATTTTACGACGAAGAAAAGCAGACGCAAAGAAGTACGCGGGCATAGGTAGTTACAAACACGTTCTTTCCTATAGGGAGTATTCACTGGCGGCCATATCCGTGTGCGCTGCTGCTGAGCGCGTGCTGACGGCGAGCTTCCGCAGTCCTTTTGGAGCGTGCATTTAGCACCATCAAAGTTGCCGGTCTTAGCAGGCTATTAATGTGAGCTCGTTCTGAGCATGCGCTCTAAACATCGCCCTCAAATATGGCGTCCAGTGAATGCCTCCTATTGTCCATGACAGAATGAGAACGGCGGGGCGTGTCTTTCGAACGCCCGGCCTTCAGCCCGCCCTCAACGCCTTCCGTCGTGCTTTCGCTGCGCGCACGCTCTATGCGAACGAGACGCCGAGGTTTTATCGACGGTATGCGGAGCGCAACTTCGTCTGCTTCTTTCGCAGGGGTAGTGTGGTGACGTCACAACGCCGCGGGCTCTGATTGGCTCTGATTGAAGGATAGCGGGTAGACGTCAATACTAGGTGCCCTGAAGTCTACCCACAATCCCTCAGGTCACAGCCAATCAGAGCTCGGCACCTTTCTGACGTCACCACAACCCCAGCAAAAGGAGCAGACGGACTTGCGCTCCCCGTAGAAAGTTCGCACTAGAGACGGCATAACTGAAGATTCTTCTTGCCGTTCTCGCCTTGTCAGTGACTAAGCGACGAGATACTGCGGGAGAGCAGGAGATGACAGCACGCGCGGACGACAGAAACACGATGTTCTCGTTCGAATGATGACGCAAAGTTTCGCGGAACGCAAGACCGTCTGCATCTTGCAAAGGGGTTCCGATGATGTCAGAACACCAAACTCTTATAGACTAATTTGAAAAAAAATAGTGGGTACGTAAACTTTAAAGAATCTAGCACTATCCTTTCAGTCTAAGCCAATCAGAGCTTGGCGACGTTCTCAGGTCACCGGAACCAGACGACCTGCTCTCCGCGTAGTCGGTGAGGGGTTAATAGCAAAGTGGAGGCTCCTGCCACCTCTCTCCGCTTTGGCAGAGCGAACGCTGGAGAGGAGATCGCCTCCTCTCCAGCGTTCGCTCTGCCAAAGGGGAGAGGGGTGGGACAAGCTTCTACCTTACCTTTAAGCTGTCCCCGACTATAGCTGCCTTTTTCTCTACTCGCTCTTCGAACGGGTTCGATTTCCGAACGCAGGCACCTGGCGTTTGGCGTTCAAATTCGAACGCGTCCGAACACCGAGTAGAGGCAAGCTTGGCGTCTGCGCTCGCGTCTCCTCCTCTCCCTCGGTTTTTCAACGCATAGTGGAAAGGGTATCTAGAAATATTTGGCTCGCAGACACTTTCGTAGCCGCATTATTAAGGCGGGAGGTTACAGATGACATAACTCGCCCGAGACAGGGAAGAAAGATAGAGACACATAAAAGGAAGGGGCAACACAAACCGTCTCCGACCACACCACTAGGTTTATTCAAGACCGACCCCTTTTACGGAGGAACGATGGACACAGTCGCCGGACGGGCTGCCTGTCCCCAGAGGACCAACACGAAGGAATGATCGCCGAAACAGCGTTGACCTCAGCGGTCGTTCTGAACTGCACGGCCATGTAAACATTGCATATAATGGGGCATCTTATGTCGAAACTAAACCACGCACGGCTAATTGTATGTTACAGGGAGAAGGGGTCTCGCGTCATTAATGCACTGCGCCTGCTATCTTCCCCCCTCAACTACGGAGGCTTCGGCCACGTGGCCCAACGCAGTTTCATACACGCGACAGCGCCTCCAACCGAACGGGTTGGATACATACACCCTCGAGTCGACGTGATGAAATTGTCTGATGGGCAACGACCTACTAGCGCGGCATTGAAGGCAAAGCAACACGCTCGCGTTGATAGAACACATGCACACTGCGTGAGTGCTTGTGCGTGCGTGCACACACAAGCAAACACACACACACACACACACACACACACACACACAAACGACATGGACGTCTCATGGCGTCGCAAAAGGCTCGTGTTCTTTGACATATTCCGCCAAGATGACAGAAACTTTTAGAGGACGGCTGAGCGAAATGTCTTGCCCAGGTGGCGGTCGTTGGCTGAGCCCCGCCCATAGCTCTCTCGCCGATCCGATGTCCCGTAGCGCGGAGCAGATACGAAACCGGTGGAGAACAGGAAATGCGTCGCGTCTTCTTGACGCGCGACAAGGGACCGCGACACGCCCACCGGTAGCGAGACGATGAACAAAGCCGAGGAAGCGACGACGAGGAGCGCGTATTATGTACCCAGCAGCAAACACCACGTCAGCAAAAGCGAACAGCGAAAAGGCCGCTTTGTTTTAGAAACTGCTATTGTAGGATAAGGTTTTCTGTTTTAACCGGTATCGCTATACGCTTTGTAAACGACCAGATGCTTTTAACGTGGCTGTTTGCGGAGTTGTTTGCGTTTTGTGTACTCTACAAATCCGTCTTTTTTTTAATCATTCGACGACGATCGAGGCAGAAGTGCATAACCAGTAAGGTCAAAAGTCATTGGTATACGTCGTCTCCTTTTGACATTAAAAACAACGCGGTATACTGCTCTTATGCCCCTGTTATACGGGCACCCTAAACAGCAGTTGAGTCACCTTTAACTGCTGTTACGCATAACCACAGTATACTCCCGGATATCTATTTCGGAAGAAGGGAAGAGTGCGCGTGCACTGCTTTGATAAGTGCTCAAGATGCTCAGGCGCACGTACGCCCATAGCTTTCGCTGCACAGCCGCGGAACGTTGTCCGAAAGTATTGTCTGGTACCTGTGGCTTAGGGTAACTGAAGTTAAGTGTGGCCGCGTAACCAGGGTACTAGACTAGTCACTAAACAAGCTACAAGCTACGCGTAGAATATCGCCACTTCATTACCTGGTTACAGAGATGCGACTGTTCCGAGTCATTTTGGAGTACCTTTTAGACCAACGAAAAGTAGATTTTGAAGCAGCAAAAATTTGCTTTTGGTACCTAAGCACACATGTCATTTTCATTAATACCAGTGCGAATCTTAAGTTACGTTCTATGTGTTTATGTCTACATTGCCTTCGTGCTTCTGTGTAACTATTTTGATGTCATGAACAGCATGGCAAGTTTGATTCCCTGGCTGGCAGTTTAATTGCGCGTAGAAGCACAAGGTGCTGATTAATGGAGGGCAGTACGAACTGCTGTGCATGGTTATTTTAGCAACGAAATCAAACGTGAAGCCATGTAGTACATTCCACTGAAATAATGTTGAAATATAATAATTTCGAGCATCCAATGTTTTCTTTAATTTCTAAATTTTTAATAAAACCGCAGTTCTTAATTTATATAAAAAACAAACATTTTGCCATTTGATTACGTACATAGTGAAATTTTATAAGCAGTTTTCCACGATAACAAATGTCAGCAAGTAAACGATAAAAATGTTTACTAAAAAAAGAAAAACAACACTGATTTTGTTTAGGTTATTCCCGTGGTTGCGCTTCTGCTCCGGCTAATTTAGTTTTAATTTGCTGCATTCACTGTGCCATCGAACGCATAAAACCAGTGATTATCTTGTGGACGCGCCCATTTAGGTGCTGAGCGTAGATTCGAAACTGTGACTGTACTTGAGCTTCAGGAAGCTTGTGCTGGAGGCGGGCCTTCTGAAAGACCACCCTGCCGTTTTAACCTTGTCCGTGACTAATAAATAAAAGGGAGGCAGATGAAAGAAGTCTAACAAAAAATTGTGGAGCCCATCCACTTCACGTGAAGATTGAAGACCAGCGAAGCTGTTATCTTTACGACAACTTTACGCCATCCATACAATTGACATATGATAGCAATGAAGACACGTACACGACTTCGTTGTTTGTTTTTATATAATTCTTAGTGACTAAAGTGATCATTGCATTATGGCAACTCTCCTCAAGGCACACCTCGAGGAGAGTTTTTTTCCCCCTCGTTTTATTGATACTTGCCACGACCAATCGGAACGAAGGAGCGACGTTTAAGCGGGAGTTTTTTTGTTAACATCCATGGACGCATTTTTTTTCCAGATCGCAGCACATAACAGCTTCGCTGTAAGAGAAGGAAAAAAAAATACCCGCGAACGATAAAACAAGGAAGAAGTGCGAGAGACAGGCTTGACAGCGTCGAGAAACTGGAGGCGCTTATGAAAATCACCGGGCGGCGGTATGATCGGCTGTCAACAGCAAGACGTGGCCACCGTATACCTCTTTTCACCGCAAAGCTGACAGGACGGTGGAAGCTTCCTTCACGCCGGGCCAATCAATGGCCCGCCTTTTTCAGCCTGACCCCAGTTTCTGCGCGAGAGTACACGCAGAGAGCGTGATCACGTGGTGACAGACCGACGGTCGACTGGTACAAGGAGTATTTGAGCTTCCGCTGCTCTGTCAGCTTAGCGGTGAACGGGGCATATATGTATGTATGTGTGTATGTATCTATCGATCTATATATATAGTGCGGCTAAAGCGAAGGAGAGAGACACAAAAATAAGAAAGCATAACTTTTGATCGCTTTTATGGATGTATATATTGTTCTTGGGTGTATAACTTTTCTCGTTCTTGACAGCATTTGTTACTTTTTTGATACTATTGAATGTTCAGCAGCCCATCCCTTGTACGATTCCCCATAGTAGGGCCTTCGAGGCATTAATAAATAAATAAACAAATAAACACAGTGCGTGGGAGGTAGAGAGAGAGGTAAGAAGGAAAAAAAGAGGGATGGTCGACAGTAAAGTGACACTCGGCTTTAGCTGATGATGGACCGCGGTGGAGCCTACGAGCCATACCAGCCAATCATATACCACGTAAGCGTCACGTGACCTTCGGAAAGGGCACAACGACGAGCGTGACGAGTAGTCACGTTCACGACATCGGATTGGCTGGGATGGCTCGTAACGTTCGCAGCAGTACATCGCAAGCTGAAACGGAGTATGATTGCAGATAGGGTGGCGATAGGTGCCTGTTTTAAAGGCCGACGTCCACTTCGCGCTTTCCACTTTTGGCCGCCTCACTCTTTCCTATGCGGAGGGCAAGTCGTCTTCTTGCGCAGAAGTTGCGGTGACGTCAGAACGACGCCGAGCTTTTGTTGGCTGATTAAAAAAAAATGAAAGCCGTTTACAACTCCCTGTAACGCCGAATTAGAGCGCAGCTCTTGAGGAGGAGGACGGAAGGGCACTAGGGGAGTGGGTCGAGTGACCTCGGGTGGCGGGGGGGGTCACGTGACCGGGGGGGTCACGTGACCTTGTGGGAGTCACGTGACCTTGGGGTGTCACGTGACGCCGGGGGGTCACGTGACGATGCCGATGTCGTCATCAGTGACGATGCCGATGTGGATACCGATGACGTGATCAGTGACGTCACTGACGACGTCACCAGTGATGATGACGATGCGGATGCCGGTGACGTCATAAGTGACGTCACTGATGACGTCATCGGTGATGATGACGATGACGATGCGGATGTCGGTGACGTCATCAGTGACATCTCTCATGATATCATCAGTGATGATGACGATGACGATGCGAATGCCGGTGACGTCATTAGTGACGTCACTGATGACGTCATCAGTGGCGATGACGTCAACGGGTGGGAGGTATTCCCAGGTCACGTGACCCCGGGGGGGGGGTAACGTGACCTGGGTAACCATCGTGACTTTCGTGAGGGTAACCCTAGTAACCCTTGTGAGGGCAACTCTCGTGACCCTCGTCAGGGTAACTCTCATAACCCTCGTGACCCTCGTGAGGGTAACCCTTTTAAAGGGTAACTAACCCTCGTAGCCCTCGTGAGAATAACCCTCGTGAGAGTAACCCTCGTAACCTTTACGAGGGTTACTCGTGGTTACGCCGACGGCGACGCCGCTCAAGCCGGGAATGGGCGCCTAAGAGCTGCGCTCTAAAAAATAGTGGGTAGGCCTCAAAGCATCTAGCATTGCATTCTACCCACTATTTTCGTCCATCAGCCAATAAGCGCTCGGCGTCGTTCTGACGTCACCGCAACTCCTGCCCAAGAAACACACGACTTGCTCTCCGCATATCCTCTTCACTTTTTACCTAACCCCAACTTGGCTCCCCTCACAGCTTAGGAGAGGGGAGCGCTGAGAGGATTATCTTCCCTGCAGGAAACGGAAGTGGCACGTCGGCCCTTAAATGCCCACATTCCATGAAAACAAAACAAAACGAGGAAGGGAAAACATTAGTGAGAAGAACCGAGGGGACGAATAACGCGCGGAAAGTAATAATAGGCAGCCTTCCAAAGAAGGCGGTAGCGTCTGTCGGCGGCCCATAGACCCCTCGGGGTTCAGGGGATCCAAGACCGGCCGCATATTGAACAGCCGCAGAGCATCTGGCTCCGTTCACCCTTTAAGCTGGCAGAGGGTTGGAAGCTATACGCGATCCCTGGACCAAT
Organism: Ixodes scapularis; assembly: GCF_016920785.2. NCBI lineage: Eukaryota > Metazoa > Arthropoda > Arachnida > Ixodida > Ixodidae > Ixodes > Ixodes scapularis. The sequence continues at coordinate 30,364,679 of NW_024609836.1, read as the reverse complement.
GAACCGTCTCCCTCGCATCACCCGAGCCCGTTCTCTGCGCGTCGGTACGGGCGCGACCATGACGTGGCCAAAACACAGACGCATGCGACTCCTCCAACGAGCACGAATAAACCATTCACCGCAACCTGCCCCTTCCTTTCGTCGAACCGGTCACGCCGTCTATCTTTCGCCACGCCACCACGCTTCCCGCCAACGTGCCCGGGCGCGTGTGAGCATTCATTACCCCGCAGGGCACCTGGCCACGCCCGCTTGTCACGTGACATAACGGAACGTGGCATGGCGTCACTTCCGGTCAAACCGAAACCAGTTGTTTTATTGGTTTTCAAGATGTCACGTGACATGACGTCACTGGCGCCGCGGTGGTCAGGTGACGAAAGGGCAGCCGCTGATTGGACGGGGGAGCGCGTAGCTTGCACCGCACTGTCACACCTTATGGGGAGAACGGAAAGCGGCGCCCATTCGCGTGCGAGCCAAAGTGGCCGCCAACACCGCAATCCGTTTTGTGTGCCGTTTCCGCATCGCTCCTCCTTTTCTGGCTGCACTTTTAATCCGCATCTGCCCGCCTCGCATAAACGGGGAAGCGTTCGTGCGTTCTTCAAGGCCACATTCATACCTCTAACGCGTCCTAGAAAAAAAAAATGTTGACATTGTGTTGTTTTTTTATTTTTTTTAGTTAGAGTTAGGTTTTGAGTTAGGCTAGGTGGCGCAAGCTACCGCCCGTTACAAATTGTATAGCCATTAACATCCATCCGTTCATCCATCCATTGTCTGGGGGCGTGTTTCTTCCTTGTATATGTGACGCTCCCCTCGCATGAATGGTACAAAAAATGTCTGCAGGCATGTGTTCGAGGCATGTGTGGAGCAGACATGATTCAAACATGCTCGAGTTCCGTCCGCAGACAATTCCGTCATCGTGTCTGGAGTAAACGTCGTGTCTTTCGTACCATGTATGAGGAATGGGACGGCGGTTCCGTTAAGGCCTGCTCAAGATGGCTCGCTTCCTTCTTTTTTTTTTTTTTTTTTCTGCGGACGACGCGAACTTTCCCGAATGTCGAGGTTCGACGATAAAATTTCGACGTTCAAGTAGCGCATCGAACCTTCACACTCTTTTGGCAAAAAATTCGACCAAGTTCGACTTTTTCCAACAGAGCTGCCCTACTACCAAACAAAAATGTAAAGTTATAGAATAATGATTTAAAAAAAATCATTATACAGTGGAAAAGGGTGAATGAATGAAGGCGAGCTGGTTAGGAATCTCAATAATCTAAACCCAGAAACAAAGAGATATAGAATCAACACACAAGACGACACAAAATCTCAATTGCCCGTTATTTTATTTCTCCGTTACCGTTGTTCGCTATTTTATACTTATCTCTTACCATTGCGAATTATCACACTTCTCCTTGTCTCAAGATTTAGATATTGAATGTACAGTGTTTTATCTCTTTTAATTAAACAACCTACATGAATGTTTCGCAGTTTAAATTTAAAAGCGAACATATATACTTTTGATAAATTCGTTTATCACACTTCCCCACCCGGTGGCGTAAACTTTTTCTGCATTTCCGCGCATGTGCATGATATAGTCGAACGTATGTCAAACGAGGCCCGCGCAGGCCCTGCTTTCTAGCTTCGCGTGCATTTTGTTGTCCTTCCCCTGAACAAACCTCACACGAAGAAACCGTGTAGTTAAATGGATTCACAAGGGCTCCGCGTACGTGCATCAGAATTCACAGGTGGCGTCTCGTCAAACAAACGAGCAGGAAACACCTGCCGAGTAATTAATCAAACGAGCTACGTGAAAGACTATCATTCGATTAATTATAGTCGCAGCAATGGAAGCGCAAACTATACTTCGTTACACACTAAGTAAGAGCGTGGTCAAGGTTTGAAGACACACACACAGACACACACACTAGAAGCGCTGGGTCAGGGCATAACAGAGAATTCTATGCAGAGCACAATTTCGTCTGCTTCGCTCTCCTGAGTCCCGGTGATGTCAGAACGTCGAGCTCTGATTGGCTGGATTGGAAAGATAGTCGGTAGGTCTCAAGGCAGCTAGCATTGAAGAGCTAATAAGTTCTCGGCGTTCTTACATTATTGCAACCCCCTTGCAAGAAGCAGACCAACTTGCGCTACGCATTCTATGAGGAGCACAATTTCGTCTGCTTCTTGTGCCGGAGTTCCGGTTATGTCAGAACGCGGAGCTCTGATCAGCTCTGTAGGAAATATAGAGGCTAGATCTCAAGGCAGCTAGCATTGTAGTCTACCCACTATCCTTCCAATCGAGCCAATCAGAGCTCGGCGTCTTTCTGACGTCACAACAACCCCGGTGCAAAAAGCAGACGAAATTGCCCTCCGCATAGAATGCATAGCGCAAGTTCGTCTGCTTCTTGCAAGGGGGTTGCAATAATGTCAGAACGCGAGCTCTTATTGGCTTCCTCTCCGCATAGTTTACCAAAAGGCCTCTCGTACCCAAAAGAAATAACGTCGTCGCCGCTGCACATACGCCCGGAACCCACCGTTTTGGACTGGCGTTTCGCGACGACGCTGTTTCTCTATGGTACACGCAAATCTTCTGGCTATGCTATTCTAAAACCCGATATCCTCCGCGCTCGATTGCTTTAGCCGAAGACAGCGCACGCACAGCAACGTGAGGAACGCTGTGACATGGCGGTTTAGGCGCCTTGTATCAATGCCACATGAAAGACAAGAGCTCCGACTCCTTCCCCGCCTTTTTCCAAACGTCGCCTAGCCTGCGTCAGCATCGACAAAGCAAAGATGAGATAAAATATATGTTCTGGCTATTTCCGCAAAACTTGAGGTTCAACTTTTCTGTCTAGCTTTTTTGCTTTTTGTTAACATCGGAGAAAGTAGGGATAAGAAACAAGGGCGGCAGAGGCAGATAAGTACGGGAGCAGACGTCGCAACCGAGCGGCAGGTTGCGAGATTATCCGTCTTCCGCCGAATCTTTCTCTTGCGATGCTCCGCGCTGCTCTACGATGCTCTACTTTGCTCTTACGGTGGCTTTCGATGGTTTATTTCGTCCTTCAAGACGGCGGTTAATCTTTTGCTCTTACCGCCCGTCAATCACAGTCTCCTGCTGGGGATTACACTTCCGTTTTTTTCTGAGCGGAGCCACTCGTGCTCCCGGGAAATCGCAAGATTTTGTTTTTGTCAGTTCTTTTGTTATTTTTTGTTGTCACTTGGTGCTGGTGCCATAACTCGGATGTCTTAATCTTTCCCGAACCAACGTCCTCCTCTTCGTCTATGTCATACTGAGACTCAGTGGCCGAGTCATGATAGTATTTATTTGGTCCCGTAAAAGACGCGATAACGCAGATAGGTTGGTAGCCCGTACGAAGAGGACCGCTGTACAACTCTTAAGCAAAATGATAATGCGATGCAGAAGGACGCGGGAAAGCCTCACGAAGCATCGCATAATGATCTACGACTGTGAGACCTCGATCGTTTTATCATTTCTCGGTATTCGGTTGACACGGACCTAAATAAATATAATCTCGCAGAAAAAAAAAGAAAAAAAAAGACTATAGGGCGATGCACTTATAACCATACCACATAGAACGATGTACTGCTTATGACAATCAGATTCTAGACCCGAAACGCTCAGTTTCTAGTCCAGATATAGCGATAATCGTTTATAACGATCGGATTTTCGGGTTTTCTCATTGTCGTTATAAGTGGATTGCACTGCCATGAGGATGCCGTATTTACAATGTTACATGAAATTACTTTGTGCCCATCGATACGTACCGAACCGGACGGGCTCCAAAGTTTGTGTATCTATTTATTTACTCTCAAGGTCGTACGACATTACAGAGGAGAGGGGTACAAGTCACAGAACATTATGAAAATAAATAGTGAATAACGGTTCCGCAGAAAACAAAAACAAAAAAGTAAGGAAGAGCACTTTTAAAAGCAGTTCGGCCATGGATGGTAGTAATTTGGTTGGGGATGTGGTTTATTCACCAGAAAAACAAAACAAAAAATGAACGAAAAAGAAAACGCATTTGCATGATGTGTAAAAAACGCTAATTTCGTCCACCAGGTTGGACTTCTGTGAACTCCTAACTCGAAGTTCGACGAAAGTTCGGCTGAAGTTCTATTTTCGTGCCCACGCGTAAAAAAAAGAAAAGAAAAATTAAAATGGGGTGATACTACCTGGCGGGGAAAAAAATTCAGCATTGAAACTATGTATCTTTGCTTTTACACTGTATAAGCAGGGCGGGCATTACACCATCAAGCGCCCTGGGCGAATTCCGGCCGTCCTTTAGCCAACCACCTGGAGAACTAACTGGTCATAAAATATATGGAGTTCCCGGGAAACGAGAGCCCTGTTTTTCGACTCGGGTAACTAAACTAAGCATAGCAGAGTCCTCAAACTTCGCGAGAATATTACGCTAGCGGTTAGGATAGAACTTGGAAGTTTGAGAACCTCACGTCTCCTAAATCAAGAAATGAATGAAAAAAAAATATCTCTTTGACCCGACGTCCAGCTAAGCCTATCCTTAAAACAAGAAATAAAACTACGGGCGCCTGAACTATATATTTAAGTAAAAAACAAAACAAAAAAAACTTGTCAGCAAGAAGAAAAAAAAACAACATCCGCTCTCTTGCTGATTTTGTTTTTTCAATTTTTTTTACTGAAATAGATATTATACACGTTACTACAGTGTCGTTTTTTTTAACGATATTAGGCTTAGGTGAACGGGGGCTCATAAAAAAATGTCCTCTTGTTCGATTATCGTTTGATAAAGGAAACGTCATGTTGTGAAACATTCGCGTTCTATCCCAACCGCCAGCGTCATATTCTCACTGAGTATGAGCCTTCTGCGATGCATAGTTAATTTAACGGGCCGAAGAAAAAGGCTATCGTTTCTCGGAAACTTCCCGTATTTCATGAACGTTAGAAGAAGCGGTGCTATTTCATTTCATTCCGGTTTCTCTGAGAAACCGAGGGCATTAGAGAGAGGAGTGGGTTTAATGCTCGCGGTGAGAAACTCGGTTGGGGGCGTTTCGGTTTTTCTCACTATATAGGTGGTTCAGGTGCCACCCACGCGGTTATGTTTTAATTTTCATAGTGCAGAGAAGCTTCGCATTGCACCTGACTGCACAAGCAGAGGAAATTGAAAGTATTCTCACTCTCGGTTGTGAAAAGATTCCACCAGGAGGCGATACCCAAACTTTTGGCCGCGGCTGATAACCGCGGGCTGACGGCGAGTTTTCGCAGTTCTTCGGCAACGCGAATTCCGCACGAACAAGATCGCCAGCCTTAGCAGGCTATTAATGAGAGTTAGTTCTGAGCGTGCGCTTTAAACATCGGACTCAAATATGCTGTCCATTGAGTACCCCCTATACTAAGGCAAAAACAAAAACACACGAACACACACACGACGCATCATGTAAAAATTTAGTAGTTGAAACTCTAAAGTCACTAGTGTAAGTAAGGGCGAAGACAGCTGTGGGAAGGCGATTGCAATCTATAAAAGTTTTTGGCAAACAAAACAAAAAAAAAAAAAAGACGCACTCAAAGTGGACGTATTACCGGCGGGGGATTTCAACTTTTAGTTCGGAAAATAGCGCATGACGCACTGTTCGGTTCGAGTGATAAATTTGGTGGAACAAACTTAGACGAGATATTTTTGTACGAAGTGAGAGATTGGGCAATGCCAGGGATGTTTTTATGGCAGTGACGCTAGATGTGCTGTAATACTTGGGAAGAATAAATCCAGCGGTGCGGTTTTGAATGGCTTCTACTGCAATGGGGATTGTTTGTCCTCTCATTGGGATGAAGTTTGGGGGGACGTAAATTGGCGACACCGCGTAGTTCCGACGCTTTAAAGAAAAGGTTCTATAGATTAGTGACGAGAGCTGTGGCCAAATATGCCAGAAAAGAGAAAAATTCATTTCGCGAAATTCAAAACAGAATATTTTATAACAAATCTGTTGCCGAAGTTTTAATTTTTTTTCTTACTTTTTTTTTTCTTATAAGGTTGGCAACACCGTGGATATGTCGAACGTTGCCGAACTTTGGTAAACGTTGGAAAGTTCGTCGAAATAGTCAAACTTCAAACTTCCACAAAGTTTGCCCGATCCCAAGTTCTAACTCCTAACCCCATCAGTAACTATATGGGAGGCGGCCGCCTAACACATTCCGCCACGAAACCGGAGAAACCTCCGACTGCGCGTTCCCGCTAGCAGTGTCCCGCTCTGAATGTAATTTGTTCTTTTTCTTTTGTAGGAACAACGGTTGCTGGAGGGGAAAGTTCACCGGCGATGAGTCACCGGAGCAGCTTCCTTCCGGCGAGCGCCGGGCGGAACACAGCCGCGATCCAGGTTCGTATCGCACGCATCCATCTTAATGGCCTTCGCCGGCAGCCGTCGCCCGGCTCGCCCAGCCGAGCCCGAGGCCAACACAACCTAGACGACAAGCCCGGCACCTACCCTCGTCTGACGTTATGATGGCCGCGAAGCGGCTCGCAGCGTTTTGCAACGAGGGCGATGCTATGAGGCTGTTTCTCTGGGCCAGGGGGCGCTGTAGACTCCACATAACTAAAGTGGCGCCATTCATTGTTGTGGAAACGCTCGAGACACGTGCCGCGCGACACCTCTGGGAAGAGCATGGAGTCTGAAATCAAGCTCAATGCTGCGCTGTGCCGCCATGATCTTCACAAGGGCTGCACGTTGCACGTGCCTCGTGCATCGATGCAAATTGCGCTACTTTTGAAACATAAAGGGGCTTTACACATAACGCGACCACATAATCGGAGTCCTAGCACCACATCATGCACGATCCATGGGCGTGTACACAGGCGTCCGTCGGCGTTTCTCCACGAGCGCTAACGTTTCTTTTATGGGGTTTTGCTTTTTAAGAAGCATAGGGGTGGCGACCCCCCCCCCCCCCCCCCCCCAGTTGAAGCTCTCCACAATAAAGATAGTCGTCAAGATGCCAACAATTGTAAAGCCGCATTCAATTGTTTGTTTGTTTTTCTTTTGAAGTGTAATTTTTTTGCGCTTCATACATTCCCTGCTCCTCCCAAGTTGCATGTCGCTTGATGGCCAGGTCGATTACGGTGCCATGTATTCCTTAAATGTCACACGTGATGTTCCAGGGTTCTGGCAAACAATCGCGTTAGCATACGACTGAAATACGTGTTCGTCACTCGCAAATGTTCACATAAAAACAAAATCCAAAATCTAATTTCGCAGACACTACGGAAGTGCACCAAGATGGACGGTGAAACAATCGACTAAAAGTTGTTCGGGACAACTCAGTTTAACTGGCCTAAACTCTGAGTGAACGATAACGATCTTTCTCAGCTTCATGTCGCTTTCAGATCACGTGCTCTCGATGCGATTGGCTCAAGTCCGACTTACTGTGCCCCAAGAAAGCGCCTTTCTCCTACATATATTACCACCGCACGTGAAATTAAGAATGCAAGAAATCACGAAGCAAGACTTAAAGGCTTTAGTCAGAAGTAGGGTTCCTTGCTTTCGAGGTTAACTTTTCTACAAATTTAAGGCGTGCTTTTTCCGTGGTTTATTATTATTATTTTTTGTATAAATTCGATATTTTTGTGTCAATTTTCGGTGTCGGGCTAAAACATCGGCGCTTATGCTGACGAAAAATGGCCGTGACCACGGGATTCCCCTGCAACGTGCGTGCGACCTGAAAACTTGGGAAACGTCCCAGTATCAATAAGGCAACGAAGCTAAGTGAACTAAATCCACCCCTCCCCCCCCCCCCGCCCCCCCCCCCCCCCCCACACACACACACAGCGTATTTGAAGGTTCTTTTTTCTTCTTTTAAAAAAAGAAAATGTATAGGTTTTTCTTGTTTAGGAGGGGTTTCAATTCCCCCCTTTCGTCGATTTGGAGAAAACCGGTACGGTGGGAATTTTTATCGGTTTTATCGGTCGATACTTATGGGCAACACGGAAGCCTAGTTCCTGCTACGTTTCTAAAACTCTTGAAGTTAGGGAAACTGTTTCACTGGTTTTCCCTTCTGGTAGCGCCACACTACCATACAGAACTAAATGCGGGAGAAAAAGAGAGGCGTCGGCTCAGTGGGAACGCGGTTCCAGAACCGCGTACATTTTGTACACAAATAACGCTCCTAACAGGGATTCCATGGTTCCAATAGTGAAACCGATTCAAGTTCGGTTTCTTCGTAGCGTAGAAAGGCGGATAACGCCGACGTTGAGCACACTCTTGTCAAACAATACGTTATAAGTTATAAGTAAAACATTAAATCCTGTTCTACACATTTGCGCTTGAACGTCAGCGACGGCTTTGTGACCTCGGCTTACGACAAGAGAAAACACTGGCGTCATCTGTCCGGTGGCGCTGGAAATAGTCCCGATGTCCACATATTTCACGCATCATGCTTTTCCCGTGTGCTTGAAATATTTCTAACGAGGTTATAAGATACCATGTCTCATATGCTTCGTTTCATCTCAAGTTCTAGACGCAGCCCACGCCACGAGTTGATGCGATCACCCAGACTGGTCAGACAGCGTCAAAAGAGCACCATCGTGGCGTTCGTCCTGCTTCTGTACGAGTTCTACCTATCATCGCTGAACCAACCATACACACAAAAAAAGTCCAGTGACTTGTACTTTTGACGCTGATGGATTGGTCCTGCGTCTGGACTCAAGCCGAAACGAACTATAGATGGCACGCATACTTGGTGTTGGAAGTGCTACAAAGCCCGTAAAGTGCGACGTTTCTAACACAGGCTGGGATGGCGCACAGTCCTCTTGAGCGAACTGCTTTCAGCGCGGTGCAGCCGAGGGTTTCTCTTGCACTTAGGATGATGCGTCAGCCTGATTGATGAAGCCGGATAATCCTGACGTCGTCCCTCGAAAACACCGCGAGATCAAAGCCGCCCGATTATGTCGGCCCTCTGTGAGCTTGTCATGGGGCGCCGGTCGGGTCGGATAGAGCTTGTGCCGACATCCGCCCGAGACATAATGTCTGATTCGCTATATGCGTGCAAGGGGCGTGCGCTAATGTTCGAGAGTTTTCGTTCGTCCCATTTATGTGGCGTTTATACTCACGGAGGAAGAATAGACGGCTGCGTAAGGAGTGGAAAAAGTAGAGACAGGACATAAAAGCGACGCTAACTTGTCAAGCATGATCTTTTACGCTTTTGAGGGTTATGAGCAGGCTGTGGACCTCCTAATATTAACCTAGAAGCGCCGACTAACATTCGTCAATGTCATAAATACAAAATCGTGTTCAACCGAAATACAGCAATAAACAAATGTTGGCGCCAAGAATATAAAATCGGTATATACCGAAAAAAAAATTCTTGCATGTTATTCTTCTGGCAGAACTGTTTTTATCGAAACTGTAGAATCTTATACTTTTATTTCCAGTATTTTATACAATTTTTTACACCGACAACCACCTTTTTTTTTTTTTTTTTGTCCGTCCAAAACAATTTACAGGAACGCACCGACGTCGAAGAAATAAATCAATACGGAAATGCATCCGTCAATTTTCCTCGTAAATAAACTCCGAGAAATCTACGGCCAAGTTATAAATAGGGTTATACGTTTTCGCTAAATACCGAAATTAACCCCGGAGTACGCTTTACCAAAAAAAAAAAAAAAAATGGGGGGAAACAGTAAAAGTAACGTAAATTAGAGCCACTCCGGAAAAAAAAAAATCCCCAAATTTCACGGCACGAAAGTTTGTATATAAAGCTTTATTTTTGTATTGATCCCGAACATAGCCCCCCCCCCCCCCCCTTTCCCTTAAACTGCCCGCGAGGTGGCTTTTTTATTTGAAACAACACCTTTCATCTCGTCTCCTCGTTTTTTAGTGTATAAATTAGCACACTATTTACAAACAAGTCAGCGTGCGCAGAAATCAGATTCCCCATTAAATGAAGAGTGTGCGCAGTGCGGACGGCAGTAACATCCTGTCAAAGAGTTGAGTTGGTGTATATACGTATTTCGTACCGTGACATTTTACAAATATTCGGGTCACGGGCATATATAACCCGTGCTTGTGAAACCCCATCACCGATGTCATGTTCCCTTCAACATAACCCCGTAAACAAACAAAAAAACGTTTGGACGTTATATGTTTTGACGTCAGTACCCAGAGATAAAAGACGCGTACCCTAGCAGTGGTGGCATAAATCTGGAACTTTCGCTTGTCTTGAGGCATTCAATCTAGGCGATTTTGGACGGCAAAAGGTGCTTTTCCGTTCTTTAACACAACACATTATCAAAAAAAAAAAAAAAAAAAAAAAAAACTTGACGAAGTCGCCACAAGAAGGGCCAAGCTCAATCATGTGAGCGTGTACAGCCTCCAGATTTTTGAACAATATCGCCCGAACGCTGACCAGCCGGTAGATCAGTGCGAGACTACGAGCGTATTGCAGAAGGCAGACGCCTAGCCTTGCTGACTTTCTGTTTCACGCCGCGATAAGGCGCTGATCAACCGGCCGTTTGGCGTTCGCGCCATATTGTTAAAACATCTTGAGGTTGTACTACCCAAAACGAGTGCGCCACGGTTTGTTCAAAGCTTCAGCGCTGTAAAACTTTCGGCAAACTCTTTGCTAAAAAAAAAACAAAAAAAACTGGGGTGTGCCTTTTTTTTTTTTTTTGCGTCAGTAAATGTGACAATGGCATCATGGCTGCGTCGAGAAAAATTCTTCGACGCCGCTGAAAATATATAAAGTTCCAACAAAAATGTCTCAACAGAATATTCTAATCGAAGCTCCGCAAAACCGTCTATTTCTGTCGAAAATTTGAAACCCAAACTTCGAACCCATATACTCAACCTGAATAACAAATACCAGCGTTTTCCGATATTCGAATCGGTAGGACACTAAGGACCATAAAAATAATTGCGGATATTTTAACACCAGCACAAGTGAACAAATCTTACGCGGAACCGCGTCCTTTCAATTTAGGTACTATTTGTCGACATAAGGGCGGTAACTTGAAGGCATATTCGTTTTCTGCCAACGTGCAAACGTCATTAGCAAAAACAAATCAAAACACACACAGAAATTGCAGCATCATTTTTTGGGGGGTATTTGTAGCACATTAGCAACACTTCGACGTAGCTTACCGAAACGAGGACGGCCTACCATCATTCCTTAAGTCGTAAAGAATCAGGCGTTGAACAGCAGCCTTCGTGCCTCAATATTCCCATTTGAATTCCTTCGCTCCTTCGCTTATCCCCGAGCACAGGACGGGCAATGAATGATCGCGGCCAGACCGGGAAAGGGAGCAGACCGAGAAAAGCAGACGGCCCGAGAAAACGAAAGGGCGTCCGTTGCGATTGGAATCTACACACGGAGCGAACACAAGCACACGGAGGGCGGCACGGAAGACGGGGAATTGTTCGCACCCCGGCACCGTACGCCGGCAGGCTGCGTACGTGAGGTGCGCATGAACGGAGAACCCGCGAAGACAAGCTACGCTCCCAGCTCCACAATCTGGCAAATTAAGCCTGATTAATGTCCAGGATATCAGGCCCTTCGTCCTCCCCCACCTTCCCTCCACACCGCTCTCCTCTGCCCATTCGAACGAAAACAGATTGCAGACTCGCGCCGAAACAAAGAAACCGATAACACTGAGAAAGCAAACACAAAGCGGGAAATAGAGAGCGAGCGAAAGCGGAGGTATGCTTCGTTTACGCCCTCTGGTGACAGTGCGGTGGGAGCTACGCGTTAGACCGGACCAATCAATCTCCTCTCTTTCATGATATGGCCCTGCTCTCTCCACGTGGGTAAAGGCAGGAGGAACGTGATCACGTGGCCAAAGATAGAAGCGCGAGTGGCTCAAGGAGCACGTAGCTTCCACCACACTGTCTGCTAAGAGGCGAATCAAGTGTAGACCCCGACGACTATCGCGCCCTTGCTTCTTCTCGGCGTTCGCCATCGAGGAGGAGAGGTGCACCTCGGCGAAACACCGGCTTGGGGTTGAGAGTACGAGAGACAAACGACCCTGCTTTCTATCTTCGCTCGGCCGGAGACCACGCTGTCGGAGCAAATTTTCACAGAGCACGTCGCATCACGTGAGCGGGTGTACATCAAATCCAAGTTGAAAAGTTACCCGTGCGGAAGAGCGGGTTAAAGCGAAACAAAAGAACGAAGCAAGAATAATAACCAGCGATAAGAGATGTCGTCCCCTCATCGCTTATCAGTGGCGGCACCGCGGAATTTCTAGGCTATTCACGGCGCTTTCATCTTTCAGACTCCCCGCCGCACATTTTGTCTGTGTATGATTGGAAGCACGTCATTCGACTGCGTTCCGCGTTCTCAACGACATTCCGCTCTCATTTACCACCGCGCCCGTTCCCCGAAACGTCCCACGGGATTTGTGCGAGCTGAGACAATACGACTTAATAACATGAAACCACCCTCCCAAAGTATTCAGACCATAAACTGGAGTAAATTCAAACACTGTCGGCTCGCATTAGATGTTCATCCGCAGTTTTAACGTGTTCTGCTGGCTTGCCATTTATTTACATTTGGTAGTTTCCCTCCAGTCGCTAGGTCTACCCTTTCTGTTTTCTATCTGTACCACGTGTCGGCCTCTGCTAGGTGACGTAGAGACTCCAGGATTGTGGCCTTGTTACCTAGGTAGCGTGGGCCGTGAGCAACGCTGCTTCTCCGACGATGCGGACAGAAGAAAGGGAAAGACGAGTTCATCCAGCGAGAGGAGCCGAACTCGTGTGGCGCCGCACTGGCAGAAAGCGCTCACCCCGAGAAGCTTGCTTTCCCACATGTAGAGTCATCACGCGGGGAAGCAAACCGTGCGAGTAGAAGATAATGAGGTGTAGAACAAATTTTCGTTCTTTGTTACCTCACAATAGCCTAAAGAAAAAGGGCACAACGGACAATGCAATAGACCAGTCATAAACAAATAATTAAATAATTAAGTAAATAAGCCCATGAAAAGAAGAAAAACTGAGACAACGATGTCCGGTTGGTGTTAGGACAAGAACACTCGGATATTAAAATCCACTTCACAAAAACAAATACCTTGCAGTGCTAATATATATATATATATATATATATATATATATATATATATATATATATATATATATATATATATATATATAACTGGTATTGTATATCATTTATTCATAGTTAAATTCTGGGGAGATTCATAGTTAAATTCTGGGGAGATGCTTGAAAAAGTCTGATGTCTTGAGCCTTTAGGAAAGCGGTGCCTTCGGGATAGGGGGGTGGACAAATAAGGTTAGGGCGATTCGAAGGGGGCGCTTTCCAAAGTTCCCCCACCGTAGTAAGCATTTTGAAGAAAGGTGACACTCGAGATTTGTTCTCCGAAGAAAAGTTTGTGCAAGGAGGCCTTTATGACTAACTGCGAGGCACTAAGTGGAGAGTAAGAAAGGTTCAGATTAAGATTATGATCTTTCTTATCCAGCTTGTCAGCACGTTTTGTTTTCTTCCTGACGCAAGCGTTGCGTGAAATGATTTAAGCATGATAATTGGGAAATCGACAAAAAGAAAGAATACAAAGATACACACACAAAACCGACAAATAAAGTTTTTTTTTTTTTTTAGGTTATAGCATTTTTTTGGTAAAACGCGAAGATGTTTAAGCAAAAACAGATTAATTTGGTAGATAGCCATATCCCCAGAATTAACAGAATACCGAGCTAATAAATACGCCGAAGAGGGCCTGGCTATATGTGTCCCACCTCAAACAAAACTAAAAAACGAAATCGATAGAAAAAAAACAAAAACTTGTTGGCAGTAAGAACGGTGGAGAAAGGAGCAAAGATACACAAGGATACACCGTCCTACGCCGGGAAGTAATCCGTGGCAGGCCCTTTCTTGGAAACACCCGCAACGATACAGGCTAGAAAGTCACTCGACGCAAGCGTAAGGACCGTGCACAAACAGGAAGCTTAAGTTGTTTACCGTGATCCGACGCGCTTCAAACGGGAGCGAAACGAATAATAAATGCACAAAATAAGAGTACACAGAGGAGAAACTTCTAAGTACCCCGCGGGAGCAGCCCAGGCAACATTCGACACGCGTGCGGGAGCCGCATCTATCGAAAAACCGTAAAAATAAAAATCACGCCTACATCAAAAAGATAATCTAAAAAAAAAATCAGAGAAAGAGCCACCCGTACAGCGTAATCCCATTAGGGAAACCTTGCTCCGACTTTCCTTATTGCCGTTCCACCGAAAATATAGAAGAAAAAAATCGAGAAAAAAATACACACACACACGATAACTGTGTCTTTTGAAATAGGCCTTCGCTCGTTCTAGCAGCCAAGTTAACGTTTTCGTCGTTTCAACAATGCCTGCCGTGCGCTTTGAATGGGCTCTAAAAAACACACACACAAGTAATAATAGGAAAAAAAAAACATCTTTGCCGTCGAGAAGGAACGCAGGTCGTCATTCTGCTTCGGGCATAACGACTATGGAAGCTGACAAAACAAATAAAGGGAAAAGAAAACGACGATACGCTATTCATATCTGTACAAAGAGAACGGCAATTTTCATTGTGGACGCTAAGGCAACCCTTTCTTTGCATTTTATTTCGTCGGTTGGGATTTGCGTATCTAGAATTGTTTAATCTGGCCGTTTCTTAACGATCGCCTTTATTGGAAAGTGAGTTCCCCTCTCACTTGCCAACCTTCTCGTCATTCCGCGTATGTTCGGCACACCTGGATGAATGCATGCCGCGTGCGCTCGTTTTGTGTGCACACGTTTCGCGTTTACTCGTTTTGCGAGCACTTGTTTCGCACGCACTTGTTTTGCCTGCACTGTCTGTGACCAGAGTCTTTCCATTACAGTTACCTGCAATGTTTAAAGCATCGCCTTTTAACGCTGCCTTCAATCCCAAACTTTTGTCCGTTCGTTCGCACTTCCGTCCATTCGTGCATTTTCCGCTAAGTTTAGCGGGAAAATGACGTCACGTGACCTATATAACAATTCAGCATTCCGCTAAATTTAGCGGGGGAAATCCACGTCACGTGAACTGACGTCAGCTGATCTATCCAACTACTCAGTTTCCCCGCTAAATTTAGCGGGAAAATGCATTTCATGCATTGTAGGACTTTAAAAGATAGCGGTCGCTGCCAATTACGCACGACTCTGACGTCACGCTGCTGCGGTGGCGCTCCTGTCGGCGCAGCGCATGCGCAGAAAGTTTTACACTTATTAATTCATTCATTTTCATTTTATTATCCCTCAAAGGCGCATGGAAAGTACACTACACGAGGGGGGGGGGGGGAGGGCACAAGAGGACAAATTTGAACAACAGATAAATCCGAAAAAGAAAAAAAAATCAGCTAATTAAGTAGAAACACATTGTATAAAAATATCGACAGGAAAAATGAAAAAAAAAAGAAAACTAAACAAGAAGGAACAATAGGTGGTGGTAACGAAACACAGTAATTATGAAACGTTTTGAGGTGTGCCTTGCAAAGGTCTCTCGATTCGCCGTTATTAGTTTCATTTACAATTAATCGAGGAAGAGACTTCTGGTTCTTAAAGGGCAAGTGTCAGTGGGGAGTTCTTAAATTTATTAGTCCTCGCGAATAAAAGCTCAAGTTATAGGTTATGATCAAGGAGCGTGGAAATGAGTTACGGCGGTTGTAATTAAAGGTCACGAAAAGAGGAGGAGGAGAATAATAGTCAGTCGAAGATGACAAGGCGGGAGAGATTAGTTATTTCAGACGGTGGACACAAGTCGAGAGAAGATTTTAATGCAGATATGCTGGATTTTTTAAAGTAATCGTGTGATACGAAACGACTTGCCTTGTTTTGAACCGATTCTAGATGTGTTAATAAGATAGAGTTAATGAAGCCACCAAATAAAGTTAGCATTCTCCAATGTAGATCTTAGAAAAGTTTAGTAGGCAGGTCGTTTAGCAGAACGTGGGGTGGGATAAAAGTTACGTTTAATGTATGCCGAGGAGTCACACGGACTACTTACTATAGTATTAATATGAGCATTCCAAGTGAGGTCATCAATAAATGTTACGCCTAGATATTTATAGTTCCAGACTTTTTCAAGGCGCAGCGTTAGTAAGGAGTAGTTACGCATAGCTGGATTATGTTTTTTTTTACATTTACTTTCATTTTCCACATATCGCGCCGTTGCGAAAATATATTTAAATCCTGCTGTAATAACACAGAGTCATCGGGGTTAGCAGTACAACGATAAATGACACAATCGTTCGTAAAACGTCTGATGGATATCCGGTTTCTGTGCACGCGAAACGTCCACACCTCCTACAGACAAACGCGGACTTCTCTGTAAAGAGCGTGCCGGTCTATACCTCGGTCTTTTTGCGTGACAGGCCGCAAAGTGACGAACGATCCAGTTTATCACGACAACGTCAAATTTGGGTGTTTCGCGTGCCAGACCAACGAAGGGCATCTGGCACGCTCTACCGGAGAGAAGAGGGTTAGTTTGGACCACCCTAGGGAGCCTTCATGTGTGCTTGAAGGCACCCTAGACCACCCATGGGGACTTTTTGGGTGACGAACCGAAATCCGCAGTACACGGTATAGGTCCAGTTTATCACAATAAATCTCCTCGGGTAACAGAGGCGACGTTGATGGCTAGCGCCACAATACAAACTCAAAAGAAATCAAAGTAAAAACTCGCGTGGCAATTGTTCGAAAAATAAAGCAAAATAAAGAAAAATAAAGTTAATCCACAGTATACAGAGACAGGGATAGCTGCGACACGTAACGGCGAAGTCGTTGGACATCGGCGTCGGGATCACGTAGCGTGAGGTCGTGCGCGAACAAAAACAATCGGAACAAAATAGACATCCGATTATTTATTTTTCCGGGACGCTTTTATATCTTTTTTGTTCCGGAGCGCGTCACAGCGCCTATTCCAGCATGAGCTCTTCGCATTGACAGTGCTACGACGGCATTTCGTTATCAGCTTTTTCTTTGTATAGTTAAAGAGAGCGCGAACAGTAAGCACGAATACTACCGTTGAACACCAAGTATAGACCCTTTTCATGGCAAACTCCGCCAAGCGGTGCTCTAGTCTTTGACGTTCGAGATATGTTCCGGTTCTTAAAGAGAAATGAAAAAAGCACACTTTAACACACGCTGCTAGAAATGTCGGTGAAAGGTTTAACCACCAATCCTCAAAGTGAACGCCAAAAGAACGAAGAAGCGCGAGATCTGTTCACATTTTTTCGAATGTTCTCGTAAACCAACTTGTCTCCTCCAAGACGTTAAATTGTACAGCCCAAAGTCCTCGTTAAATCTCCGACTTTGTTGTCCGTGTAGCGTTTACGCTTTCTATCACTGGTGATACAAGCAAGCTCGACACGTTTGCGAAGACGGAGGGACCGGAATTTGCTTGGGGCGCAAGCAGCGGTTCATGCTTGTAAACAGAAAAAGGGTCTATAAAGCGAGTTCTTAACGCTGTGGAGTAGCTCAAGAGTGTCTGCTCGGCCGGAAGCGTTTCTGAGACGCCGAGAAAGTCGGACTTTCGAAAAAGAATGAACCCCCAAGAATCGTTTTCAACGTCCTCCCAAGGTCACAGATCATCCGTCTCTTTGCCCCAAATGCCGAATAACAAAGTTATCCTGCCACCGCTGATCACGGGAACTGCTGCGCTAAACTCGACGTGTTTACGCTGTGACCTCCGAGGACGACCCTACCGGATCGAGGGCTTCAGAGAGGAGCTTGGAAGGTGCGAGGTCTCGAAGGAAATCGCCGCCTTCGGATCCTGCCAGATGAATCACGTATGGATGCCTATCCTTCGATCTGCAGCGGCGAAACAGCGGGTGATGGGAGCCAAGGACCTCGAGGTAAACAACCCGAAGTGTTTGGCACTCGACCCTAACAGCACTGAAGAGTGTCTCACACTACACTGGGTGCCCTTCCGTGTACCCGACGAGGTCATCCTTAAGGTTCATGGAACCCTACGAGTACGTGACTGAACTTGCGAGGGAAACATGCTGCGCTGAAGTTTTCGAACGTGTGGAGTCGACAACCAAATTAGACCGAATGGAACTACAGACAGGCGTAGACATCGAAGACGTATCCCACCAGATGAAGAGACTTGGCGGAACAGAGCTGATCGTCGTCCCAGGTCGTGCACCGCTCGTTTGACGCTGCAAACGCACAGGACACAAAAGATGGGAGTGCCGAGTTCCGAAATGTCCGAAGTGTTTCCGATTTTGACATAGTGGTGACTAATGCGTGAAAACGTACGCCAGAGTCGCAGGGGCATCCATTGCAGACGAAGAGACAAGTGAACAAATCATGGACGCCACTGAGGCAGAATATGTGGGAAGGGATGCTGTGCCGGCAACCAAGAAGGAAACCTCGTTGCATGCTACACTTACGACAGAAACCGATGTGGCGGAGATAGCAACAGCAGGGAAAACCATTCCAGACTCCCAAAACAACGAGAGTCGGCTACAGGTGAACAAAAATAAAAACTTTTTGTGAGAAAGACCACAAGGAAGCAGCACAGCAGATCGCAGTCGGCATTGAATGGAAAATGTATACTGACAGTCAAGACATTAAGCATACACTCGAACAGGCATCAGCAGCTACAAAAGGAGACAATAACGATTCGCAACCTTGGATGCAGGTCATAAATCGAGGGCGATATCGCTTTTTGTCTGGCACCTTTCAAACAGAGCGAAGTACGGACTTGAAGTAAAAGGGTTTTGCCTGGAATGGAGGTTTGATATGATGAATGTCAGAAATATTTTATAGAAATGTATAAAAATATATAAAAACAAATCCGAAGGACCTTCGCTGACTTTCAACCAGAGGTCGAGTGGACGAGTTTGGTAAAGACCGTCTTTTTAAAGGAAATAGTTTTCGATTGGAGGATAGCGACATGGCGAATAGATTTCAACTCCCAATTAAAGAGAACATTACAAATTGTAAGTTGTACAAATATGCAATGTAACTTGTAAATAGAACCACTGGCTGCGCTGAGATGTCTTTACCATTGAATAAAAAAAAAGACGTTTACAACTCCCCGTAACGCCGAATTGGAACGCAGCTCTTAAGGAGGAGGAGGGGAGGATGCGGAGAAGACTGCATCCCTCTCCTCCTCCCTCCTCATCTACTTATCCTCCCCTCGTCTCCTCCTCCTCCTCCTTCCTCCTCCCTCCCTTCCGCGCGGTGCATTATGGGAAACGTCCCATAATGCAACGCGCGCGTCACAGCGGTGCATTATGGTACGTTCCCATAATGCACCGCGCGGTTACGCCGACGTGTTAAGGCTACGCCAACGGCGACGCCGACGCGTCACGAAAAAGCGTTACGCGGACGCGTTACAGTTACGCCGACGCGTCCCAAAAAAGCGTTACGCCGACGCCGATGGCGACGGCGCTCAAGCCGGAAACGGGCGCCTAAGATCTGCGCTCTAAGAAAAAAAGAAAAATAACTGCGGCGTAGCTTTGTGGTAACGCCTGTACTTCGCACGCCGCTGAACCAGGTTATTTCCCGCGGGCGGCGGGCGATCTTAGTCAAAGATTTGGGATTATCGAAAATAAACACGTACGCGATTCCTCTAAGCCGGAATTGCAATTCGGTTTTAGGAAACATAGATCCACAGAAAGAATTAATATTAGAAAATATTAAGAATAAACTTTTAACTTTAGGAATTATCACTGATTTTAGCAAAGCGTTCGATCGAATAAACCACCAGACGCTTCTTAACAAGTTAAAATGTTACGGTGTATGTTGGATTCCCTTATCACTTTTTGCGCCCTACCTACAATATCGCCCCCAATATGTTCAGATCGGAAACTCGTCATCCCACATGCAGCGCATTTTCTCTGGGGTTCCGCAGGGAAGCATATTAGGTCCCCTGTTGCTTATTATTTACGTTCATGATATTACAAAGATAAAAACTGCCGCCAAGCTGATTATGTATGCAGACGATACCAGCATCTTTTTTTTTTCTGACTCAAGAGAAGACATACTCACTTCCAAAGGAAACTATTTTTTAAGCAAGTTAAAACACTGGGTCGCCATAAATTCTCTGTCTATAACCCATCCAAAACAAAAACAGTCCTTTTTAAATGTCCAGGATCACGGATCGCATTCTCCAGTGATTTGTACTTTGGGCGAAATATAGTAGAATGCGTTGATACTTGATAGTGCAAAGACCCTCGGTGTTGTGTTCTCAGAACACATGTCGTGGAATCCCCATGTTTCTCACATACATAAAAAAAAAACTTTGTAAAGTTGTAGGAATAATGAACAAATATGAGAAGGTATTGCTTGTAACTATAAAAAAAAAGATTAATATATAATTCCCTTTTTCATTATATTCTTTGTTCTTGCCATCTGGTCTGGGGGACAACAACAAAAAGTAACTTTGACAAATTGAGGTTAATGAAAAAAAAAAAAAAAAGCAATACGGATAATTGAAAATCTCCCACGTGATTATAGTTCTCTTCCTTTATTTATAAAGCATAAAATACTTGACGTATCTAACATGTACTCTAATAGATTAACTGTCACATATCATCGTGCCTTAAGAGAACCTATTAAAGTGATTTTAGACCTAGCTAATCTTGAAAATAATGTATCATTATATCCCTCACGTGATTGGCCTCCATGGCAAATCCCATCATCTAGAACTAATTTTGGCTTCCAGAGGTTGAGTTACAGATTACAGTCACTGTTTAACACCTTATATTCCCAAGAAGTTGATTCACCTTCATTAAATGCCCATAGAACTCAGACTTTCTTGGATTGAGTGAAAATGTATGTCTTATGTTTATTATGTCTTCTACTTCAGTCTGTTTTGAAGCGCAACCTACTTTCAATGGCAATATCATACATCTTATATAAGTTTAATTTATTGTGTTTTTCTTTCGTGTCTGGAAGTCAGTGTTGGTAAATTTTCGTTAAATGTCCGTAAAATTTAAACTTTCCTGTAATAAATAGAATGTGTTATGCTTGTTATATCTGTCTATTTCAATCTGTATTGAGATTATACTTATTATATTGCAAAATGTCATGTTACGCAAGTTATTTACACTGTATTTTTTGTGTTTTTGATGACAGTGCCGCGCTCTGCCTTGTGTTTTCGGGGGGCAGGAACCCGTCAAGCATCAAACTTGCAGCTTTTTTTTTTTCCTGGCCCCCCTGTCACATGTGTGCAAAAGCGCTGTGTCAAAAATAAACTGATTCAGATTCTGAACTGCAACATCAACAGCGAATGTCATTCTGCCCATAACAACCATCGCCCTTTAAAAAAAAAAAAAGCTACAACAACAACATTTAATTAGGTCAAACGTACCACATGAAGGTGGAATAAAATAAATTTGGGGGTCGATTTCCCCCGGGTTTTACAGATCGACTCAAGAGATTCCATATAAAAAAGAATTTGCACAATTCAAATACCAATTTTATTTTAATTTCTTCCAATACGGGCTTGCGCATATTTCTTGCGCGGATTGGGCACACTGAACCGGCAGAAGACATTGAGAAGCGGGAGAGAAAGGACTCGAGATTGGAAGTCAAACGCGCTCGCCGCCACGACTCTGTTAATCAAGAAATCCGGAAAAGAAAAGGCGAGAAAAAAACACACACACACACACACAAAGAGAGAAGATCAACTCACAGACAGACAGACAGAATAAGGCAAACTGCGACAATCTTATTATATTCAGAAATTAATTATGCTCGCAAACACTGCCGCTAGCTATCACATATCATGGCGTGCCTCGCCGTCTATGTTTTCCCTGCACTTCCATATTTTTAGGCGTTTTTTTTTTTTTTAGCCCGCGCAATATTTCAACAACGTCTACGCTGCGAACGCTCGGTGAAAAACACCAAAAATATATAAAACTGTAAAAGAATAAAAAAGAAACGTCTCGACGGTTTTAGTGGCCTTCAGGGTCTAGGGTCTCGGACAATATACCCTCACAAAAGAAACAAATAAACAAATAAAGAAACTAAGATATGAAGACAATAAGCGTGTACAGGGCCAAGACGAAACAAAAGAAGTCATCAGAAACACAAAGAAGCGGAGATCATAAGTTGGGAGAAGTGGAAAACCCGATTTTACCTGTCGGCGTTCGTGAAGTGCCGAAGAAAAGGATTCCTAAGGAATGAAGTAGGGAAAACATAAAAAAATAGCAATATCAAGATGGAAAAAGAAGCGCAAATGCAAAACAAAGTATATCTTCACTAATTGGAAAAATAAAAGTAATATATATAAAAAAGCATCATAAACTAAATAGAAAGAGATAGAGAGAAGACGACAATAATAACGAAGGGAAAAAAAGAAAAGCAGAAGTTCGCTCTCGTTGAGGGCAAACCAAAACCCACTACAGCTCGAGACTAATAAAAGCAATAGGAGTCGCGGAATGTAGTAGTCCCCTTATTTGAACCGACCAGGTCTTGCCATTTTATGTTTTCATTTATTTCATTCGCTTCAGAGTTTTTGCTGATTTATATCTTAAACACATTCATTTTTTTCCTGCTTCTCCGCTGAGAGAGTCCTTAGCGACCCTACGACGGAAAGAGAGACCTTCATCGATCACGGTCGAGATAAAAAGAAGGAAAAAAAATAATAAGGAAGACAGTCAAATGCATAGAAACCGGTTGAAGAGGCCACACGCTAATTGAATCTCGCCCGACATCGTCGGCAGCGTTGGAACGCGAGACTGTCAGTTAGCACTTTAGCGCTATTTTTACCCTCGAGAGTGGGCGGGAAGAGGGATTTCGGAGGCTCGTTTGGTCCCAAAACAAAACGTCTGTGATAAAAAAAAAGTTAAAAAGTTGGAAAACAAACAAACCGTAATCATTAGGTACAAATGGGCGATCTGAGCAGGAGGGCACGTGTATACCGAGGCGTTTGGGGGGGAAAAAAAACGAGTGTTTCTTTCCTATACAAAAAATAAATACACAATGCATCGCCGGACACTTCGTCTAGCGGTAGCAATCAGATGCCAGAGACTTCAAACTTGTCGTTATCAGATTCAAAGGTTCACAACAATTTTCGCAAATTTTCAACGAGAAAGTTTGGTCCGTTCCCGGTGGCGGACGCCATTCGTCTCCACGCATTCGTGGGTTTCGCTATTTTATCACTAAAAGAATTCCGAAAATTGATTGCAACTTTTTTTCTTCAATTAGATTACAGCGACTTCTAAAACTTCGGCGTCATGGATCGAACCGCTAGAGCTACGTTTGGGCAGAGATGGAGCTGTCCACGATCCGTGACGGACGTGATATGACGCGTCACGTCACGGAAGTCGTCAAGGAATCCCACACCGCTGCACGTGGTGACACGACATAGATGCGAATCAGGCTACAACGAGCCACCGAGAAACGACGCTCTTGAGCCACCTTCACACTACCAATGCGTCATACAAAAAAAAGTCCGCAGACACTTTCTACAGACATGTTGGAAGCGTACAAACGTGCGATGCAAACATGCGACGAACATGCTCGGCGCGCGCCAACACAGATAATTCTGTCATCGTGTCCGCAGCCGACACCTCGTCTTTTGTGTGACGCACCAACAGTCTGATAGCGGGTTTACGTTACATCCTAGCCTCCTAAACACTGACAAAGCCTGGCAGATCGCCACGAGAAGCGGCCGCCGAAATGGAAAGGGTGGAGCGGCAGACAACGGATGAGAGGAGGAGAGCCACGTGACTGGCGCCCCGCTGCGGCGAGACGCTGAAACACACTTCTCCCGAGCGAGCAAGCGTGTTTCGGGTCCTCGCCTCTGCAAAAGAAGTACGCTGACGTCCAGGCTCCCCGAGAAGTGGCTCTTTGATGCTCTGTGCTACCACATCCTCGCGCTCCAAATCAGCGACCGGGCACTCTATGGCTCCGTCGTTGAACTGCCAGGCTTTGTGAGTATAGAGAAGGCTATGGTTGCATTCACACTGGCCTTTCAATGGCAGCCGCGAAGGGGATCCGCTCGTTTTCGTCACCAAAATGCGCGTGAAACCGAACTGAATCTTTAAGCAGCCGCGCTCGCAAGCGCCTCGCGAATGCGTCTCAGCCGCCATTGTGAACGAGGCGTTAATGCTCCAAACTAAAGCATCGGCCTCTCTAACGACAACGCCAGAATAACCAGCTGCCCGATATCCGATACCTCAAACTGCCAGCACAGGCACTGGCGAGCACGGTAGCCAGTGGGTAAAAAACGAAGACTAATATTTAAGCCCAATTAATGGCTACTCTCTAGTCGATTAATTATTCGCTTGATCGGTGCTGTCGACATTTAGGCATAATAGCGACGACAAAAAAGAGAGAAAAAAAAAAGAGTGATACCTTACATTTTGTTTATAAAGGGATCGATCAAGAAACTGAAACCCGCGGCTTGTCGGCCCCGCAGAGAGACTCTCTGCGTCATAAAAAACTGAAACTCTGAGCACTCGAAGTCATCTAGATCAAAAGATACAAAAATAAAAAAAAAAGATCTATTTTGCGACGTCCGCTTACGCTTAACATTCATCAAACCAAAGCATGAACATTTATTTCAGTACTTTGTCAGCGAGACAAAAAAAGAAAAAAAAATCGTATTTTTAGAGACAAGTTTTTTCACTGAAATAAATTCTACAGGCGACCACCATCCGAAATATTGGTTTGACGAATATTAAGCTTAGGTGGACGTCGGCTGTAGAGAACTTTGGGTTTTCTTTTGTACTTTTTTTTTTATTCGGGTAACTTCCCCAACGCGCTCTCTTCCTTTTTGCGTCCGGGCCGGCTAAACTGGAATTCCTTTTCTCGATCGATTTCTGTAATATTTATTTCCATGTCAACAGGGGCGCAACGCGTAACCCTGTTAAAAAAATTAAAACTACATTGCCAAGAAAAAAAAAGTCATGCAATTTTTTAAATAGTTAATTCTTACATTTTAGACCCCCCCCCCCCCCCCCCCCCCCCTGTATACTCGCTCTCCATAACAATCGAAAGAAATGCTTAAGTGCACTACCGTGAAATGCAGTAGTGTTGCCTGCTGAAATGAATAAATTATAAGCAGCGAGTGGTAAAGCGATCAGATTTACTTTAATTCTTCTCAAAATATCCAACGTGGAACCCAGACCGATCATCGTGCATTATAAACGGGAAACCGCGATTAAAACCTATAACTTATTCATCAATGAGGTTAATTTCCAAGCCCAATACTCCGTTTCACTTCTAGGTTCGACAGCGACCGAACCTACCATCCGACACAAAGAATCCAAGAGCCCCCAAAAAGTGCATCGGCCACTGCACTCGTCGTCTTTGTCCGTCTATATTAATCGCCGGCAAAACCAATCCCGAACAGAAAAAAAAAGCGCAGTGATTGGTTGAGTAGGCCATAGCAAGCGTATACGAAGCTGATGGGAACCGTGACGGTGCAATTTTGGCGCCGTTTGATTAGCTCCCTATGCGGAGCGCAAGTTCGTCTGCTTCTTACCCAGGAGAGTTGCAGTGACGTGAGAACGACGCCGAGCTCTTATTGGCTGATCGAAAGAAAAATAGTGGGTAGACCTTAAGGCATCTAGCATCGAGGTCTACCCACTATCATTTCGATAAAAAAAACTATCGACATTGCTATGGTGCCTGGCACCCGTCTCCAATTAATGTCTTCTTTTTTTTTTTTGCCGAGTACAGAGGCTCACAGGTTCTCGGGGGGGGGGGGGGGGGGGGGGGGGGGGGGGGGGTCACGTGATCTTTGGGGGGAGGGGTTTCGTGACCTCCCACGTGACCTTGAGGGGGGGGGTCACGTGACCCCCCAGAGAAATTTTCCCGCTATATGTAGCGGGGAAATTTTTCCGCTAAATCTAGTGGGA